>NC_136649.1:2500663-2645663 GCF_949748355.1 Melanostigma gelatinosum | reverse complement strand
CCGGTTCTTGTGTTAAAAATGTCCGCTTAATAATGAAAAAACGAACTGCGTTAACGCGCGATAAGCTAGTTTAGCGTAGCCTCAGCTGTTTTTTGTTATGGTTTTTTTTGTTCCGGGTTGAGAGGTCACACAGCCGTTGTCTGTTACGTGAGCGCAGAAAACATATTTCCCACAATTTAAGCTTCTGCGTTTTCCAAATGCACTAGTATTATTCAAACGTATTGTTCGGTTCGTAAGCCTCGTACCAAACGGTTTAATATGAATATGTGTATTATTACACCCCTAGAAACAAATAATAGCTGTGGCTCATAATTAGGTTATTCAACTGTAGTAGGACAGCACATAAGGCCCAGGTATAAAATGCACAGCCCGCCACTGATATGTAATATATATATGTAACAGAGAATCCCCCTTTCTTGAAGCGTTCCTTTAGTTCAATCACATACTTTTTCATTCACTTTCGACCTCTGTAGAAATGAACAACCTGTGTGTGCGGGTGTGTGTTGCACACCTGTCCTGTAGGCAGCCTCAATAGTACGTCCTCCAATTTTCCTAGCCCCCGGTTTCCGTGGTGACACACTCTTGCGCTCCCATTGGGTGCATCATGTGTGGTCTCCTCGACGACAGGATCTGTCAGATGGCAATCCAACACACTGTCCTACACACACACACACTGCGTCACATTTCCAGGCATACATGGCTGCTGACATCACAACAAATGGCCCAGTTTACACCCGGCATTAGAATGAGTCTTCAGTAAGCCGATAAGCCGATTTAAACCGATCACGGATCGATCTGTAACGGATCACCGACCGATGATTTTGTTTGTACAGTGTAATCATCATAGTGTGTCATAAAGTTCTACTGCTGCTGTTCCTTTTCAAGTAACAAGTCCCCGAATATCAATGCAGAGTGTCAGTGAACAGATATAAAGCAGTAGTGTGTTGAAAGCATTTGACGGTGAACGTCATGGCGAGTGGAGGAGTTTGAGAAGCTCCCGGCGTCATTTAAGTCGCAGGTTTAGGAGCATTTTGTCTTCCTTGTAACTTATAATGACGGGATGAGGGAGGTGGGCAAAACCATTACGATATGTAGGCGTTGTTTAAAGACACACGCCAACGGCAGTATCGGGCATCTCCACACATATGAAGAGACACCATGCCGGTCTGTCAGCGACGGGGGGCACTCTGTTGTGGAAAATAAAGGATTTCAAAATCGGGTTAAAGTGCTTGAGCCACGCTACGAAATCCCCTCACGCACCCACTTCAGAATGAAGATCATTCCTCTATGAAGAGCAAAAGACTGACCGCTCACTTCATCACGGAGGAGCTTCATTGTCCGCCCCCTCTGGGAGAGTCACACAGACAGGTGCTGCAGACACGCCCCCTCTGTGAGAGTCACACAGACAGGTGCTGCAGACACGCCCCCTCTGTGAGAGTCACACAGACAGGTGCTGCAGACACGCCCCCTCTGTGAGAGTCACACAGACAGGTGCTGCAGACACGCCCCCTCTGGGAGAGTCACACAGACAGGTGCTGCAGACACGCCCCCTCTGTGAGAGTCACACAGACAGGTGCTGCAGACACGCCCCCTCTGGGAGAGTCACACAGACAGGTGCTGCAGACACGCCCCCTCTGTGAGAGTCACACAGACAGGTGCTGCAGACACGCCCCCTCTGTGAGAGTCACACAGACAGGTGCTGCAGACACGCCCCCTCTGTGAGAGTCACACAGACAGGTGCTGCAGACACGCCCCCTCTGTGAGAGTCACACAGACAGGTGCTGCAGACACGCCCCCTCTGGGAGAGTCACACAGACAGGTGCTGCAGACACGCCCCCTCTGTGAGAGTCACACAGACAGGTGCTGCAGACACGCCCCCTCTGTGAGAGTCACACAGACAGGTGCTGCAGACATGCCCCCTCTGGGAGAGTCACACAGAGACACACCTGGGGCAGGTGCTGACAGAAGCAGCAGAGTGGAAGCTAGACGGGCCCAATAGCAATATCTCAGTCACCACAGAAAGGTCTACCCTCTCCCAGACAATGGAGATATTCTCATCTTTTTGAAAACAAATGTAAAGTTGTAGACACTTATTGGTTTGTTTTTGCACTGTAATTTTTGCTCTGGTCTATGCTCTTAGATGCTTGTTTAATAAAGGAGATGCACTTATGACTTCTGGTGACTAGTAGTTCTCTTGAATACCAATGTTGAATACACTTATTGTAAGCCGCTTTGGATCAAAGTGTCTGCTAAATGACTGTAATGTAATGTTATATTTGTCTCCTCCCCTTTTCTTTGCTGATCCGAAAAATGATCTGAACCGTGACTCAAGAACCGTGGTTGCCGAACCGAACCGTGAGGTTTGTGATCCGTTGCACCCCTAGTCTTCAGTGACCACTTATCGGATGTCATTTCCATTCTCTACATGCAAATAAACATAGACATCGTTTCTGTTGCAAGACCAAATGTGTTGTTGTTAACCTGATGATCTCATTTACTTATTTGTGCCGAGCAAATGCAGCACTATGCTGACAAAAGACTGAGAAAAAAAATATTTCATTAACTGTACCATTCAAAGGCAATGGGCAGCTTTTAAGGTGGAATGTTTTCTTGCATGTTGACATTGGGACTAAATCAACCTTAAATGTCAATATGACAACTTTGATCAGTCCATTTTTATTTACTGTCTCTCTTGCATGACTGGATCTTCACAAGCTTTAAAAAATGTTTATGAATTTCAACCGGATTATGCCTATTGCCAATATTCTATTTCCTCACTTGGAGGAAAAAGACGTTTCCTCTTATGATCAGATAAACCAGGTGTGAACCGGGCCAAGTGTTGGAAATCACTTCTGTGTTGAATCGTGCTGTTGTGTCTCACTCACCATCCAGGTCCAGAAGACTTTCTCCACCTGTTTCCAGTTCAGATATGCTTCTAGGAGGTCACAGAGCCACTGCACACAAACACAGTCCTGTAACACACACACATTATAATTTTAAGGACACCCCAAAGCATGTTGTGTCAACACAGTATGAAGATGTACTCTCAGATGTAACTTTAACACTGCATTTGACAAGATTAAGAAATTACACAAACAACAAAACAAACTAAATGAACTGTTTATTGTTGAATTCTTAAACTAAGTAAGCTATCGAGTCAAACTTCACTATCAAGACGTGGCCAAAAGCTTGGTAACAAAGTATCAAATGAACAATAAAGAACATGACACTCAAACATTTGATTTTCTTGGCATTGACAAAACCCAAATCACTTGTGGCCTGAAAGTAAGATAGAACATGTTTAACACATATTGTAAACAGAGAGGAAATAGTTCAGTTATGTAACTCCAACTATAGGCAGAGCATGTAATTCATATTTTCTTTTCAATAACAGCAGCACACTCTCTTACCTCCCTTAGCACGGTTGAGCTTTGATCAGAGGAGGAGGCTACAGAAGAGGGAATGCTGGCAAAGGAAACCTGAGAAAAACATGGATTTCATAGAACTTATTCAAATATCTATTTAAAGAGTATTTAAAAAATATTTCCAGATTTTAAGGCAGAGAAACACTTGACAGTAGCCAAAGGGCATAAACAGTGAGTTTATTCTGTCTTTTGGGATGTTTGCATCATTGAGCAGAAAAAGTCTTGGCTTCGGTTTGGAATGGAAACTTCCGTCATTGTCACGCTTCCTGCACAAAATGTTGGACTTGCTTAACTTTAAGCAATGTTCAGTTCACTGTACAGAACGGCAGCATGTGGAAAAGTTGGAAAAGACGGGATTTTTCTCACAGCGTGGAGCAAGCGAGTTCGCTCCTCTTGCATGGACAGCAGGGTCCGCCCCTGGTGTCTCAGGCAACCAATGAGCCACTGCAGTTTCCTCAGAGATACCGAGTCTAACGGGAGCTTGTTGGGGAGCTGGGGGTTCATCTGACAGAGAGATATTAAGTTATACACATTTAACAATACAGAATTAGGTTTAACGTGGTGGGATACTTACAGGTGTAGGTGTGAGCAGTGTCTTCTCCAGCCGCTGCACTCGCCAGGTCAGCAGCTCCTCCAGTTTTCCTGTAGCGAGCAGCCAGCCCAGCGCCAGGAGGAGGTCTCTGCTGGAGAGTCTCCCTCCCTCCCCTCCTCCTCCTCCTCCTCCTCCCCAGCTCCCATACATCCAGTCCGCATGGTAGCCTGTCTGCCAGAGGCCTGCCGCCACCAGCTTCCTGTTCTCTGCGGCTAAACACAGATGGAGAAAACACACTCGGTCACTCAGCAAGTCCGCTTAAACGCTTTTCATCCCCATCAGGAGATGTCAGTGGGTTTGGTCCGGCTATGTGCAGAGAGCGTTTTGGATTCTATTCTCACAGTAGAACTGAATCCAAGTCAAGAAGTGCAGTGGTTATCAGAGTCAAATAGGGTTATAAACAAAGTGGGTACATGATCATATATGTGGTGAGCAAAAGTCACAAGATGATGTTTTTACAAGCACACAGAACAGACTTTGCATATTGGACAATGTGTCATTTTAGGTTCTTTTCCATGTACCAATTTAATGTGCAAACACATGTTTTGTCTACCGGGATGTTTTCAAATCCTGGGAAAAAATATCATCTCCGTGGAAATTAAAGTAAAGTCCTGAAAATAGCATTAAAGCCACAGAGGGATCCACGTGACTTACCTCCTCCAGGCTGTGAAACAATGCTCGATGTCTGAAGCATACCGGCGAGGAGTTGCCAGAACTGGTCCTCCTGGGAAACAACAGCAAGCAGAGAGATGTCAAATATGTACAGTCCACGGTCTGTTAGGAAGAGTGCTGCCACCGAAAGCACAGGACAGGAACACGTGCTGCTTTACAGAGTGCTCCAACACTCTGCTTCTTCTTAGCATGACGCACTGCTGATGTTATTGTTGCCTTACTGATATCATTGCCACATGTTCTCCCATGTTCTGCTCCTGCTGAGATCCAATTGCAATCGATAAAAAATAATTCATCATTCATTTTTACCAGAATGCCGGTATGTAATGACTTGTTTGGCTTTTGTGTTGCAAGAAATCATCATGGAATTAAAACAGCTTTACACAGTTTGATTTCGGCTAACACAGTGAAAATCACGTAACTCGTACCTAAAGCTGTCAAATAATAATAATACATGTAGCCTTACCTCAAGAGAAAATACAGTTACATTCCACCCTGACAGTGACAACAGAATAGGAACGTACCACCTCGGGTCCACCTCCGAATTTAGCCCGTCTGAAGTTCTCCGGTGGGGGGACAGATTCCAGGCCGGCGGCCGCTAGCAGTCTGCAGAGAGCTCCTATCACCTGCTTCACTTCCACACTCACAGCCGCTTTACTCCGCTGCATTACAGCCACAGCACACTACATGCACACGGACAAACGTTCTATCCACTCAGCTGTCACGCTTATTCCAGTAGAGACTGTTTTTAATCGACATATTTTCAAGAAACTTCTACCGCTCTGAAGTTGAGCTGTTGATATATCGCGGCGAAGATAACAACTTCCGGGTACGAGGGCCGCTGCAAGGGAAGCGAATGGAAGAAGTTGTGACTGATATCTACTTAGGCCAATTATAAATGGGATTCTGAAAGCGGTAGGTTGGACTTACTTTTCATTGGTGCCCTGTTAAAGTACATGTTTCACGTACATTAACAGGGGAAACTTCCTACAGTCTATGGGCGGTTAACTCGTGGAGACAAAATATGCCAATCACGTGACTGTAAATTACCTATTGTTAGAATTATAAAAGAAAAACCCTGTTTGGATGCATTAGTCCAAGTACTAAATTATTCTATACTTTATTTTCAGAATTTATCAATATTAATGTTGTATTTCAAGTAACAATGCTCAACTGAGATATAATTTATTTCAAATAAACAAAATTTATTTTTTACAATTGTATGTACAAACGTTTAGACCATATAAATAGAATACCTCAAACACAGTGGCAAACATAAATGTATATGTATTTTTCTGCATGTAAATGATCACTGTGGCTCCACAGTCCTGAACCAAAGGCTGTTGCAATGTGGCCAGTGATGGCCCCTTCATGTCCCATGGGAAGGATCGTAAATACCAACTTCCTGCGATAATTCTACTGTTTACTACCTGAGAAGTCAGAGTTCGGTAACAGACCCTGATTTACATTTGTTATTCACTCTTAAATGTATCTCTCCAAGTCACAATTGTTCCACTGCTTAGTCTATGCGGTGTGAAAGTAGCATCATACATCTTATATTTAGCTGTATATGCTCATCTCTCCATGGAGGGAGGACAGTGTTTTTGGCCCATAAATAGTACTGTGCTCATCATGTATTTCCACTGATGAGGTTTCACCAACACTTTTTTGGTCCCAAGCCCACAAGGCCTTAAAGTGGCAGTCATTAAGATTTCAGTCCTGGTTGATTTACAATTTCTATTTGAGTGAAAACAATGGGATTGTGCTTTGAGTTTAATAGCATGAAGTCAATGGCTGCGCCCAAAATTCCACACTAACATTTTTTTTAGAATTGTATTCAGAATTGTGTTTTTTGTGTGTTTGTTAGGAAAAACTGAAATCCATTCTCGGGAATGTAACCACAGACACCCAATTGGTAATACTGCAAATATATATTGCAATCAGTGGGCCATAGACTCAATCACCACTGTGTTACCGCCTTCAGTGATAGGTAAAAGACATTTATTCAAATGTAAATCTTCGAGATTGCCAATTTAAGTATTGATCTTTTTTTAAAGGACTTTTCTCATTCTATAAAGCATAATTGGTCATCTTGTGCTTGTCTATCTCGAACAAAGTGTACGCTGTTGTAAAAATCATTTTATAAAAAGAAAAGCACCATGACAAACCAAACAAAACTTGAAAAAAGGGAAGACTTCAGAAAAGGAGGTTGCAGTTTTGCAGAGAGTCATGCTCCTCAGTTCTCTCCATCTGCTTCATCCTCTTCCTGTTTGATGACTGGCGTTCCTGGAAACCACGGGAAAGAGATCTCCAATCATAACTTCAAAGAAACAACGTATCGCTATTATGTGTCTTGTAGCTGACCATGTAAAGGGTAATTATTGTTTTTATTTCATGGTTTCTCCTTTGCACTCCATAGACCGTCAAGCCCTTTTTGTAACATTTATGAGTCCATAATGGGGGAAATTGGACATTTTCTTCAAATTAATACTCTATTTAAAACCGAAGCTGACTCACTAAAAATACTGCCGTGGTTATGTTGGCAATGAATTTGAATTCATTATTATTAATTCTTCACAATTGATGGACCGGTAAAGTGTCATCACAATATTTCTTCAACCCTGGAATCACATGTTAATAGATAGTTAATGGTTCAGTTTTTTTATCAGTTAAGTCTATACCGTG
Organism: Melanostigma gelatinosum; assembly: GCF_949748355.1. Classification (NCBI taxonomy): domain Eukaryota; kingdom Metazoa; phylum Chordata; class Actinopteri; order Perciformes; family Zoarcidae; genus Melanostigma; species Melanostigma gelatinosum. The sequence continues at coordinate 2,638,289 of NC_136649.1, read as the reverse complement.
GATACCTGGATGACAATTGCAGAAGTGGCATGGAATGTAGGTAGTGGTTCTAACACACGTCGCTGCTGAAACATTCTTACCATCTAGTTTCCACAGCTTAGGTAGTCTTTTAGAGGCTTCATCCATCCAGGTTCCCTCGGCTGAATGCTTCTCCTCCAGAGGGTTTCCAACAAACACCAGGTCTGCAAGGGATGGCAGGTCGGCCAGCCTCACAAACTCTCCTACACAATACAGACATGACAGCATATAATAAATGAAAGTCATCACAAGGGATTCCTACATCAACAAACCATCAGCACAATACCTTTAAAATATAAATTACTAAAGAGATCATTGCTAAAAAAGTTGGAAAGCTTTACTGTAGTAGTTTTTTTTTTTTTTTTGTATTTTAAACGTGCAGTGGAAGGAATAAAAGGCTGCTTTTAAAAAACACTGCTAATATAGTTATCCTCTTCAATGAAACAAAATGATGTTAGGCAAGAGGAGGATTTTTTCAAAACAGGTCACTTAAAAGCCTCATAAATGTTACATGAAACCAGGAATAAACATGACATAATACTTTCGCGATCTCATTAGCTGTCTATCTCAATACGTGTTGATTGTGTTGATGAACGTAGCTCACCCCATTCTTTCACCAGGTTGTTGCACATGTAGAGGACTCGGAGTTTCTTCATGAATTGAATTCCCTTCAGTTTCTCGATCAAGTTATAGGAGATCCACAACTCTTCTAATGTGTTCGCCACTGCCTCCTGCGCACACACACATATACACAGAAACAACCCATGCAAAATAATGTACACTCAAAGTATGCGTGTAGCATGTCTGGATCCCCTTTAAGAAAAGAGGGAACCTATAAAACACTGCTGATTATGTTGCATACAGTATGTAACTTACCAGCCCATTGAAGGACTTAATATTATTCCTTCCTAATGACAATATCTTCAAGTTCTCTGGAAGAACACACCACAACAACACATTACAACCCCACATTTCCATCAGTGTGTGTCTGTGTGGTGTGTATTTATGCAGTGAGGACTCACTCAGGCCATTGAGATTGGTTATTTTTTCAATGCAGTTTGTGGACATAGAGAGCTTCCTGTGGAGGATACAGTACAAAAACCGATCAGGTATTTCAATGAGGGTGTTTTTTTAAAGTGGTGATTCTCAACCTTTTGTAACTCAAGACCCACTTCTTGTTGTGACAAAATGTCTGAGGACCATCTTCCCAAAATGAGAACAAAGCATAACATGAATATCCTGGTGATGCCGGAAGAAGTCTGTTGTTTTGTGTTATCTGCAGTTTAATTGTTTTTTTAGTTGTTTTTTTTTGGAAACATCAACATAATTCATCTACTAAAGTATTAGACAATAATGGAAATGTGTTGGTTGTTTCTTGGACTCTGGTGTTTGGATGTATTCTGTCAGTTACACTGCTGCTGATTGTGTGAATTTCTGACGAAAACAGTGACGTTTCGAGTGTGAATGTCGATAACGTAGTCGTGTTCATGTATACAGCCTATGATTGGAACAAAAAAAAATATCTTTGCATTAAAGGGGTATTTTCTGAGGAATTTACTAAGAGTAAGAAAACGTCATGGAAGTGCAGTCCTTAGACTATGTAACTAAGTCTAAGGACTTAGTTGACTTAGTTGAGTGGACTTAAGGCCAGTGAGGTCGCTGTGAACTGCACAGCGACCTATCTACCTCTATCTACCAACCTGAACTCCTTTGTTCGATAATTTAATTTGAAGACAAAAAGTAGCTCCAAGGTCTCACTGGTGCATATAAACAGGAACTTTTATCAAATTAAAGCTGAATCAATCAGTTTATTCTAAATGACTGGCACATTGATTGGTAATGAAAATAAGCATAAGTTACTAAAATGCAGAGACTAAAAACCTGTCTCACGACGGTCTAATCCCAGTTCACGTTCCCTATTAGGAAAATGACATCACAATGATAGGAAGAGCCGACATCGAAGGATCTTTTCTGTAACTTTGGAACCAGCCATCAATTTTCACAGATTAAAGCTGTATTTCCTTAGACTCTCACAAAAGTAAAGCCAAATTGTACTCAGGAAGAGAGCTGACCGACATGAGCAACGCCCGGTTTATACTTTTGAAATTGACCAAATCGTTTCAAACACCAGCTGAAATAGTCATCTGTAACAGCTGGCCTACGACCATACTGTACCTCCTATTGCATGTTGAAAGATATCCTACTGTAGATTTTGCTCAGAATGATTCAGAGTAAATGTGTAGCTTTACCAGATAGTATCAACCTATTCAATTCAATTCAATTCAATTTATATCCCAAAAGATAAATGTATAGCCCAAAATCACAAATTTGCCTCAGAGGGCTTTACAATCTGTACACATACGACGTCCTCTGTCCCGGGACCCTCACATCGGAGAACAGGAAAAATTCCCCCAAAAAAACCTTTAACGGGGAGGAAGAGACCTGTGGGAGAGCAACAGAGGAGGGATCCCTCTCCCAGGATGGACAGAAGTGTGATAGATGTCATGTGTATTATTTGTTGTGTCGTTACAGGACTCACTCGCAGTTGGTGAGTGTGGAGAGAGAGGCATCCATCCTCTCTATAGGAGGAACCTGACCATACAGTTTTATGGCTTTACTCTCGCTCACTTTCTCCCCTGACTTCTCCTCCTGTGCGGTACACACACAGACACACAGATCAAAAGATGCAATTACAACACCTATGCTACCATCATGCAACTACTTTCAGTCATGAATTTTAAACACTCGTACGAACACAAACAAATAATCATATTGAAAAATATTGCATGTATGCCACTCACCAGTTTGGCCAGTGCTTCTTTCACAGTCGTTGCTTTGGCCTGGAGACATTACATAACATTAGACAGGGAGAGGCTAGATGCTAGTGTGATGACAAAATAGCAGATGGGTACTGTAGATAAGATAGAACAGTGCTACATTAAACACACAGGCTTTTAATATGCACAATGTCTTTATTTCCATTTTCATTTGGGGGAGTTTGGCGGCTAAGACACTTCATTCTGAGTGAGCAGCCACTCCAACTATTAGCCCTCGTCCTAGCCTTCCCAATACTCTGTTTAGCGTGAGGAAAAATTGGCAAACTAGACACAGACATCCACACACGTTTAGGGCAGACTCGACGTTAGCCAGCTAACTAAGGTTAGCTATCCAATTCAGCTAATTAAAGTGAGCCCATGTTAGCTAACAAAGACAACAATATCCCACGTAATGTCAATTAATATACCCCTCCGAAAGGAAGACGTTGCATGTTCGGAAAGGTTAGAGTCGTAACATGTCGCTAAAAAACACGAAATAGCAACGAAACACATGAAGCCACAACACAAACACTCACCATGTTCATGTTGACGTCGTCTCTCGGGTTGCTATGGCACTGAGAGGCAGCCGACAAGCTGCGCCTGCGCACTGCGCAGTGTAACTGTGACAGGGTTTGATCCAGTGAAATGCAGAAGAACAAGACAACTGTTGGCTTCTTATGTCATTACGACTTTCGATAGTACAGTATAAGTGACTGTATCTGCTGTGACAGATTCGTCACCCATTATCACAATTTCCCTCATCGCAGATGAAGCGCTTCATGGTCCGTGTAGGTCCGTGTACGTTTTACCGTTAATTCGGAAAAACCCAAAATACGGAAATACCATGGTATTTCATCTGATATTTCATGTTTATGGTTAATTTACATTAGTTGTATACATCATGTATTTACTTGTTATCTTTGTGTCATTTAAGAACTAAACATACCTACATGGAAGAATGAGCATGTGTTGGTCACGAGGCAATAAATAATGACAATTGAAAAAATAAAGACGTTTGGTTTATTCTTATTGAACATTAAGCCTAATTTACCGACCTCATTGATTTAATTGTCACACTTAAATCCTGAATTGAGGTCTTTCTTTGTTCCGTCCTCCTATATATACCTCTTTACTCTGCACTTCTTTAACCTCCTGGTCCATATATGACAGACAACTAATTATTGTCAATTAATTGGATAAAGGAGTTTACGTAGTTATGTATTTTCTGACAGACTTGTTCTTTAAGTTAACTCTTTCTTGCTCGTGTAACATAGTTGAAGAGGTTCAGGTTAAATCCCGCTAAATGGGAAAAGTCCGCCACCTGCTGTTGTAAATGTGTACCTGCACTGAATGGTAGACGCAAAGGACTATGGGTAATCCTGAATGCAAGGGAGGATTTACTGAAGGCAACGGGTCCGTGAATGTCCGTGGACAATATAATGTTAACTAGTGATGGCGAGATGAAGCCTCATGAGGCATCGCAACACTTCAGCCAATTGGTTCGAGAAAGGGTTCATTACTCGAAGCTTCATGTGCACACGATACCACCTACTGGCCAAGTGTATAATCACAGGCAGCTGTGTCTGAACCACATAATGTGATGCATTGAATTTTTGTGTCTGTTATGGCTGTTGGGAATGACTGAATTACAAAAATGTATGACCAAATCATTTCTGTACATAAATTATGACATATGTGCATAATAAAATATATTTTTAATGTATTCTGTGTGTGTACATTTTCCCAAAATGGTAGTATCATGATATGGCAGGTTGTGTAATGATGTTATTATGTCACTTTAGGAAAATGGCATGGGCTTAAGCAGGCAGAGGACAGTGAAAGTGCTTGTGGAACTAGGAAGAGGGGACTGCATATGCTTGTGGAACTTGGACAGTGAAACACCCTTTCACAGGGTACAGAAGATGCTGGCGTGCACAAAAACGCAAGAGCAAGTCTATATAAATTTGCATACAGGAATTTTTGCCTCTCCCAGTACTCCAGAGGCTTTTCCAGCCTGCTTATATTTGGCTCGGAAAGGTAGCGCTGGACCTCCACAGTGGCATCTGCTGTTACATTTTGAGTCTTCCGTGCCTCCATGACGCTGGTGTCTAAACGATGCCACAGTTTGCTACCTAAGAGGAAACCACAGATCACGTTACTAAGTGTTCTCATCGGAATAATTGATCTCAAAATGTAAAATAATAGATTACCTCCTGTGACATCATGAGAGGTGGAAGCCTGGGGGATTTCCTCTCTGCTTTGTTTTGACCGTATAATGGTGGCACACTCGGAGGTCAGTCGTTTTATTGCTTCGGTGGCTTTTGTTTGGCTGAAAAATCCTATTGCTTTAAATCGGGATCCAGTTTGGACACAAATGCCCTGAATCCAACATCATCCACAATACTGAAGGGCTGTGTGTCCTTCACTATCATGGAGACGAGGGCTTCATCCAGCTCTTGTTTTCTGGTGGCTGGTTAAAAGAGAATAAATACAGTGTCTGTTACCTGTCTTTATTTGCACAATAAACAAAAGTGAACAGGGAAAAATTGTGATGGTGCATTTGTAATATTGTAATGACTTACAATGGCTAGGTGAAGCTCCAGTTTCCTCCTTATTCTCATGCAAGGCACGGTGATGCCTTAGCATGGATGAGGTGTTATACCCCAACTCCTTGGAGTACAATAAACACCTCACCTTTGAATAAAATAAGAAACTGTGAAAAATACAGTTCTTGATAAGCAAACCTAATGTGTCTGAAATAGAGTTAGATTTAGCTTACCTTATTAGGAGTTATCAAATCAAAGTGTTCCCACACAGGGGAAATCCTCCTCTTCCTAGCTGGCTCCATCTTATCACCTATCCTTCTCTCCTCACTCTCCTAACTCTCCAAACTATCTCTCTCTCTCTAAACTCTCCAAACTATATAAACGCTATCCAAACTATCTCTCTCTAAACTCTCCAAACTATATAAACGCCATCCAAACTATCCAAACTCACAACTCTCCACCAACAACCCACATTTTGAATGGAGCCTGAGGGGTTTATATTGCTGTCAAACCTCTCGGCAAAATCTGAACCACTTCCCGAAGCAGTCACGTGGTACAGCCGGGCAGCGAGGCTTCGGACGTCATCATTTGTGGCTCCTCCCCTAAATGAAGCAAGCCTCGATACGCGCTTCGAGGAAACGCCCCCTCCATTACTCGACACACGCTTCGAAGCGTCGGCACATCTCGTAACATCACTAATGTTAACTAACTTTAAAAATACACAAGAGTTGAGCTGGCTTTATTTTGTTGAATGTTATTTGTCTTAGATAATATTCGCCATGTTTTTATTAAGTTAACTATTCGTTTTTTATGTGTTTTATTGCCAGTAAAAATGTCGCCAATACAGCTAACGTTAGCTAATACTAACTTGATGCCGTCTTTCTAGACAGAGCATGCCCAGTTGTCCGCAAGATGACCCATTCTTCCATGTTGTCCTTTGTCATAAATACAGGTATGTTACAGTATGTTCTATAGTCTACAGCAGGGGTGTCAAACTCATTTCCACTCTGGGCCACATCAGCATCACAGTCGCCCTCAAAGGGCCGGTTGTAACTGTAAGACTGTATCACTAACTTATCCTAACATATTGTTAAATAACTCTCTCTGCATTTGATTATTGTTTATTCAAGTGTACAAATATTGTACATGCAGTTATATAAATGAAAAATGATATTTAAACACAGTTCTGTTATTGTAACATAAATCATTTTAATTGAGGGTTAAGAAACCCACATGACTCTATCAAAGATCAAACTATTAAAGAAAATAACAAAGACAAATATCAAACACAAGTTATGACATTAACTTTGTTCAAAGCTGTTTGTTCACCTCTCTGCATCACTAATGTTCCTCCCTGTCGTCGTCCTGTGCATGGCAGCTACATCCAAGAGCTGCTCACTGAGAGTCAGGTCTGATGAACATGATAGATGATGTATCCGTGTTGTCTGCTTTCATCAACAGTTCATTAGAAACACAAGTACCTGCTCGTCTCTTAGCTAGCTGTGTTGTTAGATTGCTGCTAGTTCATCAACTCGGTCTGCGATGGTGTTTCTTCACAAACTGACATTTGTTAAAGTCTGTATCTGGTCGGAGCTCTGCTCACATACCTTCAGCATGCACTGGGCTGTAGCTGTGTGAATATATTCTGCTGTGATTGCAGTCTGCCTTTTAATTCTTGGACAGTTTGATGTTTTTCTTGGAGGCTAAATTTAGCTCCGTGTTTGGTGTCAAAATGCCGACGTGAATTGTATCCTTCATCACCGACACGCCTCATAACACAGCAGACAGACCCGTTGTTCTCCTTGAAGCACGAACATGTATTCGCTTTCCCATCTTTCATTACATTTTCTTCCCTCTGCATCAATTTTTCTCTCCGTGGACATTTTGGGATTATTTGTCGATCTTTTTCAATTGTTGGAAAACCTCTTTTCTGGCTGTTGCCTCTCCTGTCCACCTGTTGTGATAGTTTTAATGTCGGTACACAGACAACATGCTATCTCATCATTTCAACTTTCTAGCTCATAATTTCGACCTTGGGGATACTTTTATTTTCAAGTCTAACTTTTTATTATTTTGACACGTGGTCTACATGTTTACTCAGTTATACAATTGTTATTATAAAATGAAAAAGGTAACAGTTCAGTGTGAGAAATCTGTATAAATATATTTTTGGTTATATATACTTTTGTAATTCTCATACATTTAAGAGAGAGACAATTTATGTTCTATTTCGGCTATTTTATTTAAAGGAAATTAAACCCACTATACGATCACTGTATCAATGTCAACAATGTATTTCAAGATGGGTAATCCTGAACGCAACGGAGGATTTACTGAAGACAGAGCATGCGCAGTTGTCCGCAAGATGACCCATTCTTCCATATTGTCCTTTGTCATGAATGCAGATGTGGAATGAACCTGCTGTTACCACAAGCCTGACCAGCCCCGAGAGATTCATTTAGCCAGGAGACATCTTCACAGAGGTTACACTAGCTCCCCTATGAAGGTTTCTGTCTGGCTTTTATTGAACAGGATGTTCTTCTAACAATTACTGCAGTTTCTGCACTTACAACCTGTTTCCTATGCTGACTCTGACAATTATCAGAGTCAGTTAAACACAAAATGAATTAATGTACTTATCTTTTCCATTCAGTCAACATAGAAGCACATATGATTACATATTGATCAATGATAGAAAAACACATTCAGGCTATCATTAAATTGACACTGATATGAGATTACATGTAAAGAATATATCTGAGATCAAAACACTCTTGGCTCAATATAAGGAAAGAAATCGTAACTCATCAAAGAGAATGAAACTTAAATAAGGATAAAACATGAATAAAAAGTAAATTACACTTTAAGATACCACTTCCTATATGGTGTGAAGGATTTCAGTATTAAACACAGGATTAAATAACACCCCTAGTGGTGAGTAGAAGTGTCACTATAATAAATATGTTAGTCACATTATGTTTCCATATGAATGTATTAAATGTTTACAATATTCTTACTTATAGAAGATATTATATGTTACAGTATATTAACTCATTGAATGTATTAAATCATAGAAGTATAGTCACTGTAGGTATTAAAACACTGTAAGAATAAATCTTGAGGGTCAGATTGGGATTCTGAGTGAGACATGCAGCAGCAAATGGAGGATGGGGCCAGTGGGATGGGTCAAATGCCAAAGCTGACCACGACGGAGAGGTGGAGTCAAGATGTTTTGCGAGGAGCCAAGATGTTTTGCTAAAGGATCGATAATGGGAGGGGACAGAATTCAAATGGAGTCAATCACTAATCGCCACGGAGGGTCATTCAGACGTTTTATGACTGTTTCGGACACTTTCCGACTCTCAGGGGATACGAAAGACAATGTTTTAGGGAGTTTACCTCAGCTCACTGCAGCTTGCTTTTTCAGCTAACTGGCCTGGGCCAGACTGTGAGGTGATGCGTGTATGTGGTCTCTGCTCTCGAGAACATTACTATTGATAGTTAATTCAGTTTGTAAGTGAACTTTGTGTAGTACATTAAATATTGTTTTTAATTTTTAATTAATTTTGAACCGGATCCAGTCCATTTTTCTGATGCGCGTGCGCAGTAAGAAGCTCGCAGCAGGGGGTTAGGGTTAGGGTTTTTTAACCTGCACTTTATTGTTATTATCTTGGAAATATATTCAGTGCAAAACAGGTGAATTGCAGGCACAATAAGCTATTATTTGCCAAATATTAGTTATTTTTTGCACAGATTGAACTTTATTTGCATTGTTCTAACAAAGCGATTGCACATTGTATTTGTTTTTGTCTGAAGGAGCAATCTGGTGTTATTGGATGGGAACTTCATTTTACGAGATTGTGTCATGCTGGTGTGTCCACCATGCTAAAGAGCTGGTAGTCTGTTGCATTGGTTCCCAACTCAATTCATCCTGACGGTCTGCATCCGCCTACAGCTCCAGAGATCAATCTGAGGGGTCACGAGACCGGTAACATGGCAGCAAAGAAGAAAAGAGAACCAATTAATCTGGTTTTTGCTCTTATCTTGGGAGATTAGGGAAAAAATGAAAACATTCTCGAGTCAAACTTTCTGAAACTCAATGGTACTAAAACTAAAGGCATTTTATTTGGACCACAACATTATATCTTCTCATCTTGGCCCTTTGACCCCTTCTGTTTAACCATTCAAATCAGGATTTAAGTGTGACAATTAAATCAATGAGGTAGGTAAATTAGGCTTAATGTTCAATAAGAATAAACCAAAGATCTTTATTTTTTCAATTGTCATTATTTATTGCCTCGTGATCAACACATTCCCATGTATGTTTAGTTATTAAATTACACAAAAATAACAAGTAAATATAATGACTTTTTCTTCAGAAAAGTGGCTCAGGACAGTTGATTTCACAGTTTCATGTCATTTCCATGAATATCTGCAGCTTTCAGCACTTTACTGCCTAGAGATGCATTTTCATTTGTTGTGGTCTTAAAATACGTTTCAGGCAGAGAGGAGGCCAAAAGTTGATTTTGTGAAAGTAAACAGTTTCAAAGATTTCCTTCAGAGAAGTGGCTCAAGACAGTTGATTTCACTGTTTCATGATGTTTTCATTAGAAGCTTGATGCTTACACACCTTTACTGGTTTAAGGTACATTCTCAGCCTTTTATGCGCTTAAAGCTTGGCCTTTAAAGTAAATCTTTGAAACTATGTTTACTTTCACAAAATCAACAAGAAAATCTGTTATGGTCGGTTATCCTGGACCCATAAGCGGACACGGAGACGGCAATGTAGGTGAAGGAAATGGATTTTAATGAGTTGCTCGTAGAGCAGGCGAAGAATGCAGGTAGGGAGATGAGGCGGCTGGGCTGCGTGGGCACAGGAATCTTGAGGCACAAGAGAAAACAGGTTAGTGAGTACAACAATCTCTTAGTCGAGAAAAAGACTCAGAGCGGCCAAGATACTAGCTACCACTGAGATGACGAAACAATCTGGCGATGAGATGGAAGGAAGCCGGGGTATTTGAGCTGCCTGTGCTTGAAGGTCTGATTGCCGGCAGGTGCGGAGATGAGCCCAGGTGCCGGGGGATGGAAGCCGCGCCCATGCCCCCCACACACACACACACACACAGAGGGGAGGCACCAAGAAAAGGGCTGGAGTCACAGCAGAGCCGTGTAAATAAAATATATTCATTCAATGTTAAATAATATGCGCTATACTTGTAAGCTTATATTGCGGAGTTGTGAGGTCACTGTAAGTAGGTCAAAAACTCCGAGCAGGGCATTCCGTCGCCTGTTTGCACGATAGAAACAGATACAGTGGCCCTGAAAGAAACACTTGCTTAAACCACCAGATTAGGGCGGAAACTGCCATCTTAGAGTAGGAGAAGAGTTCTCTTTATCTATTCACACAGAGACTTCGAAATAGCTTAGAACTGCACCCTTTCCGGCACCTAAAGTGTTAACAACATGCATACGCACTGATGATCCAGAGAAGGCGGTCCCAGGACGTGAGCCAGTGTGGGCGGAAATGCCCAGCGCTCCTACCAGGCCGTTGACAGCTAAACACAGCTCCGCTTGCGACTTTGCCTTAACCAATAGGCTCCATAAGGGGAACCTATACACCGCATGCGCACTCTGTCTAAGCGCCTTTTTAGCTTTTCATTCGCTCCTACAGAGTGAACTTTTCTAGGTCCGTACACGTTTAACTGCTGGACATAATACTTCTGTTACAAATAAATGTTATTGCTTGAATTGAGCTAAACACCTCGATCTCAGTCTGTTCACTCCAGTTACATTCTCAACAGCCGTGACAGTACAAAATGAAAGTATTGTTGTTATGATAATCTCTATGATCTTCAAATCCATCAATGTCTGTGTTTTTATTTTGTGTCGGATTTAAGTGGTTTCAGAGACTTTCCACGACAAGGGAGTCAAGCTTCTGTGTGTGATGGAATAACAGCCCTACTTCCTGTTTTTCTGATGTGAAGCAATCCAGCAATTTCAACTATGGTGTCATTGATTTTACCTTCAATTAATAGAATATTTTTCAACAGAACAAAGAATTGAACAAAATAATATATTTTTTTCCATGATTTGAAAAGTTAGGCACTAATCATTTCCCTGATAACCGTAACATATAAAACAGGCTCACAGCCTAAGGCCTTCACAGGGACAGACAATAGGTCCAGACGAAGACTGTAGCCAGCCAGCACTCATGGATTTGCCGCCTTGGTGGCGGACTCACTGGAGGTGATGCCTGTCAGTTCATGAGCCAAAGCGCTGTACACTGCTGCCTCCTCGTGGACAGCCATAAGGCACTGGTATGGATATGGACACATATGGGCACAGAAATAATATGGGCTTCACTCTATCTCCAAATACAAACAAAATGCTGCAGAATCTGGTTGTAACTAATGGTCTTAATAATGCTTTATAGTTTAGTAATAAGCCATTAACAACAATGATGAAACATGTAAATGCTCCTCCAGCATAACTTGCTTTGTCTTTTTAACTGCGACCAAAACGTACAGTTGAACCACTTTCAAAGCTCAAGTGCATCTCAACTTAAACCCATTGATTAGTAGCTTATTAACATTTAAGCCTCTTAACATTTTTGCCCACCATCAACTCCACCTGGGCCAGACAGGCCAAGAGGGTAATCGGGCTGACTAGAGGGCGCATGTGAGCTCACCAGACGGGAACATGGACAACCCATGAGGACTTGTGTGTGGACCAGAGACTAGCTGGACCTATGAGAGGAACACCGGGGCTCTTTGGCCGACCAGAGCAGCACTTGAGCCACTGAGAGAGGCACTTAATACAACCAGAGGAACGCTCCGGCAAATCACAAGGTCACATAGAACAACAGGAGGGTAGTTGAGCTGATCTGAAGGATGTGGGTCGACTACAGGAGCACATAAGGGTCCAACAATAGTTTTAATGTGAGGTTGATTAGTAAAATATCATCTTTAGTTTTAATAAGGGGGCTATGAATAAGGTTTTGGTTTGGTTAAGAGCAGTGCATTAGTACATTACTCGGTTATATTTTGTGAGAAAAGACGACTATGCACTAGAACAGGGGTTCTTAACCTTTTTGACCTCGGGGCCCAACTTTTCAAGTACAAAGTGTCCCGGGGCCCATTCAAATATTAACACTATTAGTTTAACTAATTGATCTCACTCTTGGTTTGATTTGTATTCATTAACTATATTGTTACCTGTTCAACTCCACCCCTATTTTGAAGCAAAACCGCCTAAAATGACATCCCCAAATTGATTTGGCTGTAGCTTCTGAACCACTCTGACTATATGCATCAAAAGTGTCAGAACACCTGTAGGTCATACAGAAACAGAGCAGTGGGCCTTTGGAGTCAGTAAAAATTTAAGATATTTGTCCGCATAAAATAAAAAAGTAACTTTCAGTATAAATAACTGCCTGTGGCTGTATCTGTACAGGTAAAGGACAGTATAGGGCTGTAACTACACTATCAGTGAACAACTGCCTCACATTTGAAGAAGATTGGACAAAGTATGACCATTCTACAGTGTTTCTTCCATGAAGAGATCCAGGCAGAGCTCTAAAAGGACATTTGGAGACCCAAATGGATACATGGTAACCAAATGATATTCTGACACAGTAAAGGTGTTTCTCCCTTTATATTTTGATATTATATTATTTTCCTTTTATTTTTAGCCTTTGCAAATTGCAAAAACTACGTATATGGTCGAAGACGTGGTTTGTGATAGCAGACTTGCTGTGCGTAATGGCTGCGACCGAGCGCACGATCGAGTATGAGAATAGCTCAGTTACGCAAACGTTGGTTGACGGCTTATAGAAGAGGAAGATACGGTTTGTACTACAAGTACTAGCGTTTTCTGAAGCGACTAGCTCCATGGTGACATCCGCTAGCACATTGTCGGGTCTGTAATGTGTCTTTTTCCGTCGAAATGAAAGATACGACTTGCAGCGGTTATGGCGACTTTGGACAGTGTGTGTGTGGGCTCCTTTTGTGGAGAAACCATAAGAAATGAAAGAAAATCGATGATTTCTTTGCAAAGATGAGGATTTTGGGCATGCTGGGATACCAAACACGGACATGTTTTGTGACGTAGTTTGCGCAAGCAAGCCGTAGGAACGGAAGGGGAGGGGAGGGGAGGGGATTGAGGACGCCGGCATCCTCACGGAGTTGAACAGGCAAAACCTTTGTCAAATAAATGAGATGATACAATGTGATGATCACAAAGACATTTATTATCATGTGTATGTAAACCGAAAGTTACGAATGTAACTACGGTTCTATGAATCCTGGATGACCGCCAGAGGCAGTGCTTCACACTGGATATCTTCCGTCTCGCGCATGCGCAGGTCGAATATTTATATCAACAAAGTCACGTGTGACCTCGGATGACCCCCGTCGTCTATAAGTTCCGGTGTCATCCTGAGCTCAGTCCTATGGAATCTTCTCGCGAGTTCACGGGATTCCGAGTGACCAAGAACTCTGGCGGTCATCCAGGATTCATAGAACCGTAGTTACATTCGTAACTTTCGTTCTATTTCATCCTTACTGACCGCCAGAGGCAGTACTTCACACTGGATGACTTATACCAAAATAGTCACGAGGAAGCACAGTAACTACCTCTTATAGCTCCGGCAGAGAAAATTGGCCAAAGAACCCTCCCCAGTGGGTGAGGGTTGGCAACGTTAACTCTGTAGTGTTTGGTGAATGTGCTCGGTGATGCCCATGAGGCCGCCGCACATATATCCTCCACAGGCACACCACTCAGGCTTGCCCTTGGTGTGGAGACACTCTTGGTAGTGACCCTTCACCCCGGATGGCCGAGCGCAGCCGCTCGCCTTGTATGTATAGGCAATGGCCTCCACTATCCAGTGGGACAGGTGCTGTTTTTTTTTCCTTTTTTAAAAAGGAGCACAGCCCTTCTTAGGCTCACCATAACTGACTATGCAGGCGGTGGCTTCCACATAAGCTCTGAGGGCCCACACTGGGCACAGCAGCCTTTACCTCTCCTCTCCCGATGGGGGAGGGGGTCAACTTTGCCAGCTGGATAGGCCGGTTTATATGTGAACGTATCCACCCCCTTGGGAGAAACACTGCATTAGGCCAGAAAGTGACACCCAAGCCATCTGAGTTCCACCTCAGACATGATTCTTCCACTGATAGGGCATGCAGCTCGCCCCCACATTGAGCTGAATTGACGGCAAGGAGAAAACCGTCTTGCCGATAGCCATCTCGGCTCCGCCTGTGCCAGGGGTTCAAAAGGAGACAAGCATAATGTGTCCAGCACCAAGGGTAGGTCCCATGCAGGGGAGACCGGCCCTTATCCAGGAGGGACTGTAGAAACTCAGTACAGCAGGCACGGGGCGCTGTACTGGGACCTTGTTCTGAGCCGCACACCAGTCGGAGAACAGCTTCAACCTGTTTCTTGTACTGCAGGCAGGTAGACCGCGCACTGGCATTCAGAATAGTCAGTCAGACTGGTTCTATGCAGCCACTCAGCATCCTGTCGGGCCCTCCCGTGACCCATAGTTGAAGGCGGCAGGGATTGGAATGCCAAATCCGACCCTCTAGTTGAGACAGGAGATCCCTCCTGTCGGGGAAGAACTCTGACAAGCTTATAGCAAAATCAGAGGGAATGGTGGAAAGGCATAAAGAAGATCCTCTGGCCACGTGTGAGCCAGGGCATCTTGACCCAGAGGGCTGGTCCTCTCCGTCAGGGAGACCCAGTGGGGGCAGTGGGTCGACACGTCTGGATGCAGCCGCCACTCTCACGGTGGAGGCTTGTGACGGAACAGGAAAACTACAACCTGGTTCCGTTCTCCTGGTGGGTACATTACCCACAGGCTGGTCAGGCGAGGGGCCTCCCAAGTCAGAAGGCCACGGTGATCCCCATAGCAACTCCTGCAGATCTGGTGCCCCATTGATAGTTCATGGGAAATCACAGCAAACATGGAAGGAAGTGCTCGAGCGCTAGCTCTAGAACCTGGAACTGCGGTCTTTCAGCAGACAACTGCCCCCAGGCTGTCCTGTTCTGTCACACTGCATCCCGCCTTGAGAGGCAGGTATCTGTTGTGACAATCTCCTGGTGGAATGGAACCGAGCCCCTGGGGCTCAGTTCCTGGGACACTGTTCGCCAGATATGCACTCCCTCCATGGGGATAGTGAATAGGCACTGTTTCGATAATATTATTGCCCTGTATCTGTGCCACTTGGCATCCAAGTGAAGGCCAAGAAGAACGACAGTTGAGGCAGCTGTCAGTTTACCCAATAGTCGGAGAAAAGGATGTAGGGCAACCGTCTGCCCCCTCGGAAGAGGGAGAGGTTGTGGGGGCTGTTGGCCACATGCTGGGGCGACAGACAGGCCCTCATAGGGCCACACTAATGAAGGTTATGCTCTGAGAAGGGCTCAGGTAGCTCCTCTCCATGGCCACCGGGCCACGTGAGAGAAGGCGAGCAGTGTCCTGTGGCGCCTGAAGCCGGGATGGTGCCTAGGTCAGCCAGTCGTCTAAGTACGGCAGTATGTTCACGCCCTGCGATTGCAGGGGGAAAGGACAGCAGTAACACACTGTGAACACCCATGGGGATATGGGAGAGTCCGAATGGAAGCACCCAGGACTGAAAAGTTGTGGTGATGCACCATGGGAACATGGGAATAGGCGTCGATAGACGTGAACCACTCTCCCTTGGAAATCCGCTGATGGGAGAAAGAACCCCGACAGCCGGCCTGGAGACATCTCCTGGCACCCCTGCCGGGGGGACGGGGACATAAGTAGGGTTGTATAGGTAGCGGTCCGGCCTCTCAGCAGGACGCAGAGGCCTGTTGCGGCTACTAGGATAAGCTGAAGGCTGAGAAAACAGCCTTGTGGGGCCAAAGTGGGACCCCTAGGTCTGGGGGTGCAGGCATGTCCCTGCAAAGACCAGAGAACTGCTGCCTGGTCTGGCTAGCTCTAACAGTCCGCTGAAGTGCCTGTATAGCAGCTGACTCGAACAGCTCACCAGGTTCCACTGGGACAGTACGGAGGGTCCTCCTACATGTCTCAGATAGGGGTGACTGCGCCAGCCAAACCTGGCGGCGAGTCTGAACCAGGGTGGACATCATACATCCACGTTCCCTCGATATGAGCGCAAACGCCTGCAATGAAGCATCACTGAGCGGAAGCGTCGAAGTAGCCCGCTGCAGAGAATCTGCGAGGGAAAGCATGAGGTGGGAGAGGGAGTTGTCGATACGGTGCACAGCGCTGCTGTGTCATAAGCCCTGGGTAGCAGGTCATCTTTGACCCGACATTGGGTCGAGGGCACCTGGCATCGGGCCTCAGAGTCTCCTCAGGGGAAACTGATGGACGCAATAGTCGTCTAACTGGCTGGCATACGTGCAAGGCCAGATTTGCCACCTCCTGCATGGTCTGATGTAAGGCGGGAGAGAGCCCTGGTGTCTCCACCATGCATGCAACTCCCTCAGATATTCCTCGGAGGGAGGAACAGAAAAGGTGGTGAGGGCGGGAAGGCGCCAGAAGAAGGCACTCACAGGTGGATGTTCCAGCTGCTGTGTATGCCAGGCGTGCAAGCGCCATACAAATGACCAGGGTAGGTTGGGCTGGATTCAGCTGCCCTGACAGGAGGAGGTAGACCTCCCGCATCAGGTGTTCCACTTCGGCCAGCCTAGCAGACCTTACTGCTCAAGGCGTGATGCCGCAGGTCCTGCCTGGGTTCCCCAAGAGGCCCTGCCTCAGAAGCTCGAGGCTAGGGCAAGAGGTCAGGGCCGTCCTCAGGCTGAAGAGGAGCTATACAGGTCCTACAGCCGGGAGAGTTTAACATGGCCGCGATTCTGGTGGAACCCTTGTCCCACTAGTTGATGTGGAATTCCAAATCAGTCTGAGCGGGAGCGCTCTGCTGAATGTTGAGAGAACAGGCAGGGAGCAGTCAGTGGCGAGTGATCCTTCGGACACTCTTCACTTGGCCAGCCGCTGCGGATATTGGTGACCCACCAGTTAGCCTGAGCGAGAGCACTCTGCCACTGTGGAAACAGGCCAGGCAAAGTCCCTATAGTGAGAGGGGAGCGAGGACACTCTTCACTAAGCTAGTTGCTGCAGATATTGGTGTCCCCCCAGTTAGCTTGAGCGAGAGCACTCTGCTACCGTAAAAATCGGATAAAAAAGAACACAGTCCGTACAGTGAGAGGGGAGCGAGGACACTCTCTTCACTAAGATAGCTGCTGCAGATATTGGTGTCCCACCAGTTAGCTTGAGCGAGAGCACTCTGCTACTGTGAAAACAGGCCAGGCAAAGTCCTTATAGTGAGAGGGGAGCGAGGACACTCTTCACTAAGCTAGTTGCTGCAGATATTAGTGTCCCACCAGTTAGCTTGAGCGAGAGCACTCTGCTACTGTGAAAAATGGACAAAAAGAACACAGTCCTTACAGTGAGAGGGGAGCGAGGACACTCTCTTCACTAAGATAGCTGCTGCAGATATTGGTGTCCCACCAGTTAGCTTGAGCGAGAGCACTCTGCCACTGTGGAAACAGGCCAGGCAAAGTCCTTATAGTGAGAGGGGAGCGAGGACACTCTTCACTAAGCTAGTTGCTGCAGATATTAGTGTCCCACCAGTTAGCTTGAGCGAGAGCACTCTGCTACTGTGAAAACGGACAAAAAAGAACACAGTCCGTACAGTGAGAGGGGAGCGAGGACACTCTCTTCACTTGGACAGTTGCTGTAACTCTTGGTGTGCTACCAGTTGGCCTGAGCGAGGGCACTCTGCTAACTGATATCCGCTACTGATATGGCCATAATGTTTGCAACAATCAATGGACCCAATCCAGCATTAACTTAGTCTCGACAGCCGTAATGCGTAAAACCATCAATGGGCACAACCTCAATGTTGATTTAGTATAACTAGCATTCACAGGGTTAGCCTGAGCGAGCACACTCTGTTAACTGTGATAGTTGTAATGCTACAAAGTTGATGGCCACAGACCCAGTATCAGCTCTGTTTAGCTAGCTTCCCACTGAGTTAACCTGAGCGGGGACGCTCTGTTAACTGTGACGGCCGTAAGGTTTACAAAGTTGATGGACGCAGTCCCAGCTAGCATCTCACCAAGTTAGCCTGAGTGAAGACACTGCTAACTGCGAATTACGTCAGATGTAAAGATTAAATCTCAATGGACACAACGCCAATGCCGATCTAGTGTCTCAGCAAGTTTGCCTGAGCAGGAACACTCTGCTAACTGTGATAGCCGTAACACTGTGAAGGGTGGGCCGACAGCGTATTTCTACGCTCTCGTTAGCGCGCCACTCGATTAATTAGAGCGGAAGCGCTCTGCCAACCGTGGAACAAACAACTGTTGTAGAAAACAATGTTAATCGATCTTACCGATTGCTGTCATCAAGACTTAGCTGGCCCTTATCAGACTGGTGATGACCGATGATAGGGGCGTCCACCAGTCCGGGGCTCGATGTCCGAACGGCGAACACACCGTTCCCTCCGAAGAGGGACAGCTCGTCGCAGCCTTTGGAGGGCGAGAGAACCGCAACTCCGACCGGTGGTCACAAGGCTACAGCGACGAGCTCCAATATGTCTTTATCGTAGACACATCCTTGTTTATGCTACCATGGTAGCTAACCTGCATCGCGAGAAGATGAAAAAGGACTGAGCTCAGGATGACACCGGAACTTATAGACGACGGGGGTCATCCGAGGTCACACGTGACTTTGTTGATATAAATATTCGACCTGCGCATGCGCGAGACGGAAGATATCCAGTGTGAAGCACTGCCTCTGGCGGTCAGTAAGGATGAAATAGAACTGCATACACAACAAGAAGCCCAACAGGCTTTCCCACGAGCGTTGGATGTTTCGTCGCTTGGTGTCGCTTTATTTTTGAAGGCTCCAGTGCTTTGTTTGATAGCATTAGCCCACATTCCACACACTGAGCCCTCGGCTCTGCCTCGTTGCCTCCGTTCACAAAGCCGTACTTAGTCAGGATTGTACTTGCGGGCACATTTAGACTTTTGGGGGGGTATGGCACGTCTTCATTTTTTCTTTTTAAAAACGTATCCATAACTTTCGCTACAGGCTAGTGGCTAGCTGAGTGTCTTCTTCTGCTTATTAGAGCTTGTTAAACAACTGACTGACTCATTACCGCCACCAGGTGGTGGGAAGCTATATTGTAACTGAGCGTCTCATGGATAACAGTAATATCTCTGCCCAGTGAGCATTTTTCTGTTGAATAGACGTTTAAAAGACGTCTAAGCCCAACGTTCAGAATTGGTTGAAAAGTGAGGTTTTTCGCAGACTATTTGTAGACGTTGATTAAACGTTCACGCTTAGACCAGATTTAAACGTGATTTGCAATACTATCATTTTTCGTCCTCTACATTGTGCTAATACTAATATATCATGATTTAGAGGCTTACTAAGAAACCACATCCACATTTATCAGTTGAAAGCCAGTATTGGACATCACGTTGATATCTGGTCTAAACGTGAACTTTGAATCAACGTCTTCAAATGGTCGGCAAAAAAACTTTCACTTTTCAATATGATTTCAACGTCACCGTGTTTTAACCGTCAAAATGTTCTCAGATAAATATGTAGCAACTAAATACTTAATGTTAGTAACACATAAAGTTTCCACTTACAGGACAAAAGACCAAGTCACACAGGCAACCGTTCATTTGTATTTATTAAAGCACAATATAAATATAAACTGTTTTTATATAAAACCATAATCTCCTTCTTTAAATGTCGTTTTCTGTACTACGGACAGTAAGAAAAATACATGTGTATTTTACATGTGAAATGTCCTAAATTTTATAACATTGGGCTACAGGGACAGTCCACAAAGAAAGTGTCTCCAATATTAACTAACACACATGTCTGTTTACTTTCGTAACATGCTAACACTACACGCTAACATGCTAATGCCGTGTTCACACCGGTCGCGTTGATTTTTTGACGCGCGTCGAGATTACATACAAAGTCTATGCACAGACGCGATGAGAACCATTTTGCGATGGCGCGGCGCGTTGGACGCGTTATTGCAGTGCGGTGGACGCGTTGGACGCCGCAAAATCGCCAACGCGCGAGTTGAAATTTTTCAACTTCAGCGACATAATCGCGTGACGCTGTGGCGCGATAGCCTATCAGCGTTGAGTTGCTCCCCCTGTCATCACTGGCTTTCTGCCGTTGTTGAATCAGGAAATAAATCCTGTAGCCGTCCTGTGTTCACCCAGAACTCTACGATACCTCATATCAACAGAGACCGGACCAAACTATGCGTATACATGTGTGTGTGTGTAAACCATACGGTACAAACAATGAATAGACGCTGCCGTATTTACGTCTACGTGACGTTATTGAGTGCTGGTGGAGCTGCTACGATGTTAGCATAGCCTAGCACCGATCCATCAGAGCTCCATTGAGAAGACAAGTAACCTACAAATCGGCGGCATCATTACGTAGTTATTTCGGAGTCCCTTTTTGTCGGAGAAGACAAGTACAAATCGGCATCATTACGTAGTTATTTCGGAGTCCCTTTTTGTCGGTTTATTGCCGTTGAATCACAGCCAAATCAGTTTATTTTGTGTTCCTACAGCTGTAGTAAACAGCGACCGGTGGCTTGCTAGACACAGTGAATACAGCTCGATACAATCCACGGAGCTCCTCTTTACAATATTATGAACCAGACATGACGGCGTTTGGCATTCCGATGTTTGAGGGACTTCCACAACACGTACAAAACACGTACAAACACGTCCTTATTCCTTTCACGGTTGACAGCGGAAATAAATGGCGGCCATGTGAACGGCTTCCAGGACGATAAACCACGCCCCCTCTCCGGCGCTACGAGATTTTGCGGCGTTTGGTGTGAACACGACCGGCGGCGCGTTAGACGCGATTGTGCAGTGCGTTGGACGCTTTTTTGCAGTGCGTCAAAAAATCAACGCGACCGGTGTGAACGCAGCATAACGCTACAATTGCTAGCAGCCTCGCCACCATGGTGAGCATAACATGATATTAGTGGTATGGTAATGATATTTCGGTTTGCAATATTGGAATAAAGTAGTTCAAGTACTCACAGATTGTGTCGTTAGCGTGAAGCCTCGTTTATTCCGTCAGCTCGTTCACGTCGCTCATCAACTCAGTAAGAGCTAGCTAGCTAGCTAGCCGTGTTGTCTTTCCAGCCGTCTAACTGAGAAAAAACGCAGAGTCCGTGCGCATGCGTGTTCCAGCAGTAAACACAGTCATATTTTATGTGAACATACAGACAGAATGTGCACTGCTCTCATTACAATGTCCTGGGAGCTTCTTGTTGACAGCACACAGTCTATAGTTCCATATTTACGACATTTTACATGAAACATTGAATGCGTTGAAATAACGTCTTCGTGTAGCCCACTTATCACCGGCCAGCGTAATGTTAGGGTTTAAACAGAAGGATGCGAGGCTTCAGCAGGCTGCAGGGAGATTTCTGCTTCAAGCTTCCTACTGCGCACGCGCATCAGAAAAACGGAACTGGATCCGGTTTAAAATTAAACAATATTTAATGTACTACACAAAGTTCACTTACAAACTGAATCAACTGTCAATCGTAATATTCTCGAGAACAGAGGCCACATGCACGTGTCCTCCTCACAGGTCTGGCTTCTCCAGGTGCTGAAAAAGAGGGGCGGATGTGGTCTGAGGAATGCTCTCTAGAAAAGTCTTTTATATGTCATAAAACGTGTGACTGATCCTCCGCTGATCAGTGATTGGCTCCATTTGAATTCTGTCCCCTCCCTGGATCGATCCATCAGCGAAACATCTTTGCTCCTTGCAAAACATCTTTCTTGGCTCCACCTCTCCGGTTGTCCGTCCCTGTCTGACCCTCAAAACTATTCTTACAGTGTTTTAATACCTACAGTGACTATACTTCTATGATTTAATAAATTCAATGAGTTAATATACTGTAACATATAATATCCTCTATTCGTGAGAATATTGTAAACATATTGTGACTAACATATTATTGTGACACTTCTACTCACCACTAGGGGTGTTATTTAATCCTATAATGTGTTTAATACTGAAATTCTCCACAGTAATATGATTTTGGAGAAATACGTTTGAAGTAACCAAATTCGCGTCTCTTTCAACCTACAACTGAACAAACCATCAATATATTAAAGGAAATTGGTGTTTTGTGACACGTTGATATTGTAACCGTAATTTAGCCGGTTCAAAAGACGGTTAAAATACGTCTTAGACGTTCAGACCCCATATCAACGCTTTTTCAACCAGAAATCAACGTTGAAATCCGGGTTAGTGCTCACTGGGTGGTGTCTTCAATTGATAACCTATGCGGCCCCGCGGCCCTCGCAGCCCACAGGTGCAAAACTGAAAGTTTTTTACGGCCCTCTAGGTGGCGCTCGCGGCCCAATCGGGGCCCCATGGTTAAGAATCACTGCACTAGAAGACTTGCAAGACTTTGAGAAGATGAAAGTCTGACAACTTAAAGGCAATGTTGATAAAATTACAATTTTATACGAGTACACAGGAAGTAAATGTTGGACTTGGTTTGTTCCTAAAATGAAAGGCTGAAGAGAGTTATACTGTCTTCTCTGTAATGTCATCCTCTTGTGTTGCAGTCGTTAGTTTTGTACTCTTATTGTGACTCTGAATGTTCGATTTTACGGGTTCCACTTTTATAAAAGTACTGTAAATGTGTATAAATATACCCCCCAAAAAAAGTGAATGCCCTTCTTGATGCTGTAGAACTGTTTTTGAGTAAACTAGGCTGGTAATCTCTCTCGCTCTCTCTCTTTTGGAGTCTGTTTGAGTCATTTGGAGTTCCCATGAAGATGAATGAACAACTCAACTCTTTCGCTGGGCATTGAAAAAGATACTGTAAATATGTCGGATGTAATGACCAAAATAAATATTCTGCTAACCCTCAACAATCACTGCCGTACATTATGAATCCAAATATAATGCTTCTGAGCTTTTACTGGTGCAGGGTTGTCTGCCATATTCCTTTTGTGTCACTATATCAGAGGGAACGGTCCTTCTATCCAACAGTTAAAACACATTTCTCTCTATGTTGTGTCATGATTGGTGTGGTGATATTCAAATCCAATTGCTCATTGAAATTAGCAAATTATTTGTTTGAATTACTATTTTTTTTGTTCTTGAGCACCTTTAGACATAAAATGATTAGCTTTGTAAATCACCAAAACAATATTTTTTCAATTCAGTAGCAATTCAGTAGCTCCGCAGCTCACTAGATGGCGCTCTGAGGCCAAACAGGGGGCTCCGGCCCAGTGGTTGAGAACAGCTTTTCTTGGGTGACCTTCCTGTGGAGAAAATAGTGCCCTCTAGGGTGCCCGACCAGTGGAGTACATCGTGCCCTCTAGGGCAGTGGTCCCCAACCACCAGGCCGCGGACCGGTACCGGGCCGTGGATCATTTGGTACCGGGCTGCACAGAAAGAATAAATATTATATTATTTCCGTTTTATTGATTATCAGAGTCTGAAAGAAGTTTTATTTTTTTTAAATGACTGAATTCTCTTGCAATTTCATCTGTCTGTGCCTCTGACACATGTCAAGACGCTCGTCTCAGTCACGTGACACGTTACCTCAAAAGTGAAGCCCGCAAACTCGCGAAAATGAGTAAATAACTTTTGGAGAGCTTCTTTGCAAAGGGGAAAGGCCACTAAGGAGACAGAAGAAGAGCCTACAAATTCCATGAAAATGAAAGCTTAATTTAACAGACAATATCAGGAGTCTGATAAAATATCAGGAGTAATTCTGACGCACCAAGCCCGCTCTGCAGAATATGTGGTGACAGGAAGATCAGATGCTGGGAGATTGTAAATGACGGTGGCCTTAAAAGTATGTTTGAGAGAACAACTCTGCTGGTGTTTGGATTAAAATCAAGGCTGAATATCCTGAGATCGCCACTAAAGCACTGAAAACCCTGCTTCCATTTCACACATCCTCTTTGTGAAGCGGGATATTCTGCTGTGACGGCAATCAAAACAAAATGACAGAGTAGACTGGACATGAGGAACAGACTTCGGGTGTCATTGTCTCCCATTACCCCCAGATGGGACCGTCTCGTTGCAGAGAAACAAGCTCAGGGCTAGGGCAGTCAATTATTTTTCCCAAGGGGCCACATGAGAAACAGGGATTGTTGTGGAGGGCCGGACCAATAGACTGAACTCAATCCTGCTCAATATTATTCCACCTCTTCATAAAAAGCAGTAAATTGTATGGTTTTGATAAGCTGTATGTGTTAAGAGTAAATATTATGATCAGTGGTGGAATGTAACTAAGTATATTTACTTAAGTACATGTACAAATTCAAGGTACTTTACTTTTATTAATTTATTTCTATTTTATTTAACTTTGTACTTCCACTCCACTACATCTCTCAGAGGGAAATATTGCACTTTTTACTCCACTACATTTGTCTGGCAGCTTTAGTTACTTTTCACATTATAATTTGTCAAACCCTTCCTAACTACCCAAACTGAACAACAGTGTATAAATGTTCTAGGTCGGGCCATCCTATCAATTTCAGCAAACATCCCAGTATGATTTAATGCAAAAAAAATTCAGGATCAAACATGCATTACTATTTTGCAGTTAAATATTTAACATTCATTCCAACATGAAAAAAAGCAGTAAATAACACTTATATAATATAATATAACATGTTAATTTATTGAGATGCCCCTATGGACCTTGTTATAGGAGGTAAAGATCAGGAGAAGTAAACATGAAGTGTAATTATGAATACTGATGTTAAATTAAGCTATGATGAGTTTTGACTGTTAATTTAACATCTCGATTACATGTTGATGCCTCCATGACCAAGTTAAGCAGATGAGACTGAGGACAGCTATGTAGAAGAAAAGATGTTCACTTTGCATAATATGTAGCTTGACAGAGTTCTCCATGTGTGTCCTGGTATTCTCATGTTTCCTTACCTCCTCATCCCTCACTCCCTAACTGTCTGTGCTGGATCCGTCCCCGTTGTTTTCAAAAGCTAAAAAAGTTATTAGCATGACATCATCCAGCTAGCCAAACCTGTCTGGTGTACAGCTAGTACAGAAGCTTCGCATGTACTGCTTCCCTTTCCCGTGAGTCTGCTGTCTGATTGTGAGGTCAGGCTGATCTGATATCAGCTCTTTGGCTGCAGAATCTCCGCCAAAGTTCTCCTCTCAAACGGGTCTTGGAGGAGGAGTGCTCGCGCTGGCGCCTGTAGAGACGCGCAGCTAGGGGGGCAAAATATTTTTGGCCCCACACTGAATCTATTGGAGAGCACTGATTGGCTAAATTGTATGTCACTCATTTATATCTTCAATCAGCAATTGGCTGAACTGCTTCATAGACCCGCCTCTTTTGCCCCCCAAGCTGCCCGTTCTCATGCTGCGTTCACACCGGTCGCGTTGATTTTTTGACGCGCGTCGAGATTACATACAAAGTCTATGCACAGACGCGATGAGACTGGCGCGCCGCAATTTTGCGATGGCGCGTTGGACGCGTTATTGCGGCGTGGTGGACGCCGCAAAATCGCCAACGCGCGAGTTGAAATTTTTCAACTTCAGCGACATAATCGCGTGACGCTGTGGCGCGATAGCCTATCAGCGTTGAGTTGCTCCCCCCGTCATCACTGACTTTCTGCCGTTGTTGAATCAGGAAATAAATCCTGTAGCCGTCTGTGTTCACCCAGAGCTCTACGATACCTCATATCAACAGAGACCGGACCAAACTATGTGTAAAGATGTGTGTGTGTAAACCATACGGTACAAACAATGAATAGACGTTGCCGTATTTACGTATACGTGACGTTATTGAGTGCTGGTGAAGCTGCTACGATGTTAGCATAGCCTAGCACCGATCCATCAGAGCTCCATTGAGAAGACAAGTAACCTACAAATCGGCGGCATCATTACGTAGTTATTTCGGAGTCCCTTTTTGTCGGAGAAGACAAGTACAAATCGGCATCATTACGTAGTTATTTCAGAGTCCCTTTTTGTCGGAGAAGACAAGTACAAATCGGCATCATTACGTAGTTATTTCAGAGTCCCTTTTTGTCGGAGAAGACAAGTACAAATCGGCATCATTACGTTGTTATTTCGGAGTCCCTTTTTGTCGGTTTATTTTCCGTTGAATCACAGCCAGATCAGTTTATTTAGTGTTCATACAGCTGTAGTAAACAGCGACCGGTGGCTTGCTAGACACAGTGAATACAGCTCGATGAAATCCACGGAGCTCCTCTGAACAATATTATGAACCAGACATGACGGCGTTTGGCATTCCGATGTTTGAGGGACTTCCACAACACGTACAAAGCAGCAATTGTCCTTATTCCTTTCACGGTTGAAAGCAGAAAGAAATGACGGCCAGGTGAACGGCTTCCAGCCGATAAACCACGGCCCCTATCCGGCGCTACGCGATTTTGCAGCGTTTGGTGTGAACACGACCGGCAGCGCGTTGTATGCGATTTTGCAGTACGTCAAAAAATCAACGCGACCGGTGTGAACGCAGCATCAGACGTGTAGTTCACACAGGCGGAGAGGATGAGCAGACGAGCACACAGGCAGAGAGGAAAAGCAGGAAAAGCATATATTTTGCGCAGATATCACATTTTACACATATTACTGGTTACATTCCACAGTTCAAAAACACAAATATTGACAATTTGTATAATTTATTGTTATTATAATTTTTTTTTTTTGTGTGGCTCAAGGTGTCCCCCATTGTCCTCTATTGACCAGCCGCCACTGCCAAATATAAGGCACCGAAGTTCCGTTTTTTGCTATTCTCTCAATGAAAAAGTGCTCACCTGTTCTGATAGAGCTGATGATATTGCAGCACTTACGTGAACCTCTTTAGGAGCCGCCATTGTTGTATAAAACAAACAGTGGTCTCGCACACACATAAGCAACGTCCTTAGCTGCCATTAGCTCCTCACAGGATGCTTATTTGGTCCGTCCTCTCTGGCTTACCGGACACAAACGCGTTACTTGAATCCTGACTAGATGGATTTTCGCGTGTGTATATATGTGATCCCACGATTCTCGCGTGATCTTGCCGTGACATCGCGAGAATCAGCTGCCGTGCAAGGTAATTCTTACCCCGCTCTCCCCTATGTGCCGGCACAGTGCAGACAGAGGTTGTAAACATGGCGGCGGACGGGATGGTGCTCACCAACCACGACCATCAGACCCGAGTGGGGATTCTGACGGGTAAGGAGCCTGTTTGGTCAAATGCGACAAGACGCTTCTCCGTCGTGTTTTGCCTTCGGTTGCCTGTGCACGTCGGTGTCACGATACGAGCTGTCTCAGCTGCCGACCTAGCTGTCGTTATCCAGTATGCTAAGCTACCGGTTTCGTTGGCTGTCATTGCTCGAACGTTAGCTGCCTTCCCTATTTGACAGGTCGGGCAGATGTGGAGTTTGCCTTGTAACGACGACATTTGCATTTATGTGGTAAAATGTTATGTGTACGTAGGCAGACTGGATGTCATTATAGCTATGGTTATGATAGCTGCACGACATTGTAGTGATATATTTTAATCGGCGTCAAGTGAGACAGTAGGAAAAAGGACGACTGCCAGGACTTTCAAAATTAGAGGGGCTATTCCTTTGGCGAGCTAGTGCTGCAATGAGTTTTTAACTAAGATTGGCGCTTTTATTGTGGAAGAAAAAAACACCATTCTTCCGTTCTGGCTGTGGCTGTATGTTGCCACCTTGACGCAAGAGAACGTTATATTTTTCTTCTAGTAATAGCGATACCGAGGCTATCGGCTGCATTATTCATGTCCCTTTACAGATCTGATGTGTTAACCGCTATTCATTAATATTTATTGTATGGTTCCTTTGACGGCCGTTTAATTCGGACTTAAAGTCAGCTTTTGTATCGTACTTAAAAATGTACATTTATGAATCATAAATCGTGCGTTTGGTAGCTATTAAAAGATTATCAGCAGGCAAGGCCGACTGCCAAAGCGATCCCCCCCGAATTAATTCCCTAATTAGCTCATCTGATGTTGGTCTTGAGTCGTGCAGAGGAGGACTGGGACCAGTATACAGCCGTGTGACAGTCACCAGTAGCCCCGCTGCCTCCTCGCCAAGGCGGGGGGAGACGTGAGAATAATGCTAAGAGGATGCGCCCCAGCAGCTGGCTGGGAAGTCTGTGGTTTTGATGAGGGAGCATCTCTGCTAACGGCAGCTAACCCCTGCTGTCCATACAGTCGACAACTACAACCTCCTGTCACATGTTAACACACGTTCCTAGCCCATGTGTGCGTGGGGGGGGGGGGGGGGGGGGGGGTGATGATGATCTGGTTTTTACACGACACTGTTTTAACTGAGGAGTTTAGGTCATGTTTAGGGTCAAATATGCGGTTGGTAAAATGTGATGCAAGGCATGTTTAAGGTCACATATGTGGAGCATAATGTGTTGGAATATATGAAATAATGTTGACCATGAACACATAACAGTGGCTTCTACTAGCCAGAGTCTTTGATTGTTAAGTCAGCATAAGGGAAACCAAAGAAATGTAATTTAGCTTCTTGTGTTTACTGGGCAGAAAGAGCACACTGTTTGTGGTGTGCTAAATGTAGCTAAGATACTATTGGAAATACTTCCAATACACTAGGCCATGGCTTTACCAAAGAGGGAATTGTCCAATAGGGAACTATGCTTCGAAAGACCCAAACCAACAATTAGTGAATCCACTATATAGGTTCATCAATGGAGTTAGTACAATACAATAAACCACAGATTAATTAAGTCAGAGTACTAATAATATCATATACTGTATGGTGGAAGTCGGGGAGGCTCATTGTTGAATCCACAGACAAATCGATCACAACTGTACATTGATGCAGTTTCTGTTTATTTCAGAACAATTCATTGGTAAGATGGGGATGCAAATGTTTTTTTCTTCTTCCCATGGTGTTAAACATGACTATAAGGGGTTAAAGTCAAGAGAAATTGGAAAAGTCGTCAAGGTTTATCTGAACTCCACTAGTCACGCTCACTGCCCAGTGATCACGTTGACTGTACTTTTAACAATGTGTCAATACAGAATGCATGTTTGTGTTCAGGTTGCTGTTCATCCAGAGTCAATCTTACCTTTTTAATGTCCTTTGGAAATCAACTATCCTCCATTCTTGGAGAATATTTAGAGTAACATTCTGTGGTACTGCAATAAACATTTCAAACTATACTTTAGCCGTAGTAGTTTCACCTGGTCACTCTTGACAACACACTCCCTTTCACCTGAATACCAGAGTTAATAGCCTGGATGCTCTCGAAATACTGTAGTTTTGCCCTTGAACCAAGGGTACCAAGGTTTCACAACAAGCTACATTTCTGTGTCAGAGGGACTGTCATGGAAATGCGTTAAAAGTCTTCAAATGTAATAAAGTGTAATAGCTTTTCAACAGCTTGGGTTTATGTTCAGCAAAATAGGAAAAAAAACAGAAATAGTTAGAAAGTTTCGGAACGTACCATTCCCTTTCCTGCAATGGGTTGGATGAGAGAACTGATGCCACTCTCATATCTGTCTGTTAAATTCAACGCTTCAGCCAGCAGCTGGTTAGCGTAGCTTAACATAAAGACTGGAAATGGGGAGAAACCGCCAGAACCAGTCCATAACAAAGTCTGAAGTTTGACTGCTTGCATTGTAACTGGGTAGACTTTATAATTCACCGTGTTAGTCTACACACTTTCTTTGAAGTGGATTTTGGACAATCTTAGGTTTTTACTTTAACAATTCATAATAGGTATAATAAAAAAATATATATAGTCCAATGTTCAGAGACCATAAAGGACTACTATCCTGTATATCTGTGTAACTATATTGTTTAAATGCCGTTTTCATTTTGAATGTGGTACTCTCCAGTTTCCCTCGGAAAACTGACAACATTGCATTTGAGGCCTGTGAAATATGAATGAGACACTGAGCTGCAAACAACCTCAATTACAATTCTGGGCGATAAGATTATTTAAATGTGCATGGATGAATGTCCATTGAAATGTCTCATTAGTATCAACCGAGGTTCCACCAGTCAGCGTATCAGTGACCAGTTTTATTTTGCATCACATCTATCTGTCGTGTAACCTGAACTTCTCTCTTCTTCAGTCAGTGACAGCTGTTTCAAGAACTTGGCTGAGGACAGGAGTGGAGTCAACCTGAAGGACCTGGTCCATGATCCCTCACTGTGAGTCCACACAGTCTGGAGTCAAATCAGTCTCAATACTAATGAATGCACACTGAAGGATTCACTGATGTATATTTCCTGATTTATTTTAAAGTGACCTAAGTTATCTTTGTACAGTAAAAAATATATATACATATAAATAAAAAAAACAAGATTCACAAATATATTTCTGAAGCACACACGCATTAACCTGAATTTGAATAAATGTAATAGAAATCCCCAAATTTATGTATTTAAAAGGATTTGCAATTTTCATCAAATACATGTTTAGATGTTGTTCTGTTAATATACAGACAGTTGAACCCACAGTTATAACCTGCTTGTTATGAGTGAGCTTCACCGCATGCGTCTGTGGGTCTGGTTTTTCTTTACACTACCCAGCCTCGGCTCCATTCGCAAATGCCATTTTTTCCACAGGGAAGTATCCGTAGCCAATCGGACGTCTCCCTCCGTTTCAATGCAGGGGTTCCCCAACCCGCGGCTCTTCAGCCCCTCGGTTGCGGCACCCTTGACAAAAAAATAACATGGAAATAATTTTTATTAAATGTTTTGCACAGTGGACAATCTTTCAAAGGGAACACCTCTTATCTTGGAGTTTGACGTGATACTGTGTGATGAAATTAAAAAAGATCTTACTATTTTGTCAGCATCCTACTGTATGTGCGTCACATCCTATTACGTTGCTGTCAAGAGCCTTTCCCTGCAGGTGGCTAATCATGATTTGCAGACCCCCGCCCTCGGTAAACTATCAATGGATCAATCCAAAAAAAGAAAAGTCACGGAGGAAAATAGAGTTTAATTCTGCGTGGCTGTATCAATTTACTGTCACTGCTAACGATGCTGATATTGAAGATGTCGCCCGTCAGAAGGCCGTCCTCGCTAGAGAGCACAAATGGAGCGATATTGAAAACCTCCCCAAACCCGACAAACTTGTGTTTGAAACATGGAATGCCATTCCCGACACTTGCATGAACATGAAGAAGTATGCATTTGGAGTCCTGTCCATCTTTGGATCAAGTACTTATGCGAGTAGGTTTTTGTCAAGCATGAACTACATAAAATCTAAATATCGCTCCCGCCTCACAGATGACAGCCTGCAGTCCTGTGTGAAGCTCAAAGTCACAAAATAGCAATACAATGTCAAGAATTCTTTATTCTTGTTCTATAATTTCATAAATACAGCAAACTATAGTTTTTGTATATATAATATAACTAACACTTTATAAGCTGTGATATCAAGTAGCTTTATTTGGTGGAAAATAGGGCAAAATGGCTCTCTGGATAGTAAAGGTTGCCGACCCCTGAGGTAGTGGCATTCAACACTAGTGTTTGCTAACAAGTTAGCTATATATCACTAATAGACAACCTAGGATTATTAGCTAGCTAGCTAGCTAGCCATAATATGATCCGAGTAATTTTAGACAACATAACCTTAGTTAACTCACTTGCAAATAGCTTACCTGTTTAAATATTTGCAATAAAGTAAGTTGCTAGCAAACCACAGTAAGTAAATGGGTAACTAGGTAACTAGCTTGTGTTCGTGTTAAATGCTACATCACTAATATAGCAAGCATTCATGACTCAAACATATTTAATCATTTTCGCCAAGACAGTTATTCCACTTAAACTTACACGTGGGATGCGATCGACTGGTCTTTTTTGAGGAAGTGTCCTAACCGAGTGAAATGACCAGGAAGTATGTAAGCGGCAGCCATGATGAGAGCTGGCCGGATTCATTAAATGCTGAGGAAAGGTGCATCAGTGCTTCCTCTCTTATCTTGAGGTCAAGATAAAGTGGTTAGGAAAAGATACAGGACGTAATCCAGCCATGGAGCGCCACCACCAGACACCATGTCGAGGTTGACCTTTGACCTCCTGGCAGCTGCATGTAGTCAGTTTGATGTCAATCCTCCTGTTCGTAGTCGAAGACTGTACAGTGTAACGCTTTGTGTGATCACATGAAATCATACTTTCAAATCTCGTTGAAAAAATGGCATTTGTTAATGGAGCCGAGGCAGGGGAGTCTCAAAAATGAAACCCACACACAAATGCAGTAAAGGTCACACAAGACGAGGAGTTTATAAATGCAGGTACAACAATCTGTATATGAATGTAACAACATCCACATGTTTTGGATGAAAATTGCAAATACATTTCAAAACATATGTTTTCTATTACATTTATTTAAGATATCAATGCATCAGAAACACATTTGTGAACCCTATTTTTTTGTATGATATGACTGATAACTTTTTTTCTGCAATGAAATCTATTTCTGTGGAGAGAGTAATTTAAATGTACATCAAAAAATACATTTGTGAATCCCTTTGTGTGCATCCATTAATACTAAGACTGATCTGACCCCGTAGTCTGTGGTCTGCACACGCATAAAGTGCACACATTCACGTGCACGGACGTTACCCTCACTCCGTCTTTGTCCCCTCCTGCAGGCTAGGAGGAGTCATAGCGGCCTACAAGATAGTTCCAGATGAGATTGATGAAATCAAGGTACGTGTCATCGCTTCGAGCTCACTAGCAATCCCATCACTCCCAGTTTTACGAGACACAAAGCAATGTGAGGTGAAGACTGGACTTTGCACACTTTCCCACTAGCACTCAAAAAAGTTTGAATCTGTCATAGAAGAAGATGCACTCGAGATACAACACCGAATGAAAACCGTGGCACATTCCTCATCACATACTCCCTGAATCTTTTTCCTTTTGACTCAAAGTCTTATTAGCAGTTGCAGTGACCACCCATCTATCATCCAACATTTAGCCACCCGTGATCCCTCACTTCAATGCTGTTCTAGCCACTGAATGCAGTGAGGATATGATCCTGAATGAAAGTGTCTTTATCCACTGCAGCTGTCCGCATAGCATTCCAGGTCAAGAGGATGCATGGTGTAGTTGTGAACAGTGTGTGTTTACATGTGCACAGGAATCTCTTCTGGAGTGGTGCGATGAACAGCAGCTGAATCTCATTCTCACTACCGGAGGAACCGGATTTGCGCCACGAGATGTTACACCTGAGGTAGAAACGCACAGAGCCACCGACTGCAACACTTCAAAGTGAAAATAATAATAAAATAAAACTGTAAACATGGCCGTGGTTAGACTTGTATTGTCGGGTCGGATGTCTGCCTATGTGTGTCCACTCTTGACACTTCAATGCGACCAGCCTGATCAGATAGTGACTGGAAAAATTCCGTGGTCAAAGGAGCGGCTGTAAAATGCTGGATAAATATGTCATGTCCAATAAATTCTTCACAATAAAGGTCCCCCGCTATTTTTGCTGATCACTCGTCCTCCCTGCAGTATTGGTAGAGGTTTGTTTATGAATTGAAAAATAGCCGCTAGCGAAGCTCTCAGTGCTAAACCCACTTTCCCATAAATTATTCACAATAAAAGCCCACCGTTATTTTGAAGCAGCAAAATCAGGAAAAACCAGCACTGGTTCTGATCTGGAGATGATGGTGACCTATGTTTGATGAATTGTCCCGATTGTGTCCACATGCTGTCCACACCACGTTCAGATCCCAACTCAATGCGGGCCAGGCCACCTCGGCATGTGGTCCAGCTGATCGGAACCCAACGTGAGTGAGGTCTGATCTCGTAGCGTACAGACTTGACAGTTGATGCGTCCTGGAACGATGGGATGACAAAAGCACTAAAGAGACGAGCGTAACCACGGCCCTCTGATTAAAATCAGGACAATGAGAGACTAAACTAGCCCTGTCTGAAAATTCACTGAACAAACTGCTTCAAAAATGTATTTTGTCTTCTGACCAAACCAGTGATTTTGATGTCTGAACTAGAGACCGGGTGTTTTGTGTTGCAGGCCACCAGAGACGTGATAGAGCGAGAGGCTCCAGGTATGGCTCTCGCCATGCTGATGGGATCACTCAACGTTACACCGCTAGGCATGCTTTCCAGGTGAAGACTTTTTCACCACTGCTGTTCACCGTCAGTCAGTTAAGACATGCTGTCTGCACCGGGATGTGCGGCGCTAAATCTGCTAATCTGTTCAATTCTAACCAGATTAGTGTGCGCGATATCCTCTCCTGCTCTAATCTGCTTCCTACTTGCATTGTCTCTCCAGGCCAGTGTGTGGTATCCGTGGTAAGACCCTGATCATCAACCTGCCAGGGAGCAAGAAGGGCTCTCAGGTGGGATTCTGTCCTTATCTGAACTCTGCTAGAACCCTATACATCTCATGTAATGCCTGCTAGCTATTATGAGAATCTGTAGCCGATGATGATGCGTTTTGACTAGACTTGAAACAGGTGCATAAAACAATTGTTCTATTTTTACGATTACATTAACTTTGAAATATAATGCAATTTGTCAAATGTATGTCATGTGAAAATGACATTGGTAAAGAACGCATACCGACTAGTGAAAGACTTCAAACTCTAAGTTTAGGACTTGACTTGAGATTTACTTGGGACTTGGGGCAAAACATAGACATAGAATAGAAGTAGAATGGACATTCCCATTTATATCAACGTTGCAGGGTGGTCAGAGCGACAGCCATTTCATAGCGGGCTAACTTCCACACAAACCGACTTGCAGCAAGTCAGACTCACTCAAGCATTGGCATCTGTGTGTGTGCGTGTGTGTATGAGTGTGTGTGTAGTCCCGCCATGCAGGCAGTTCTCTCTATCAATACGTAAGTAATAAAGAAAGTGTGAATTGGCTTTTACAGCCATTGATTGGGCTCTGTAACTACTTGGGGTGGGAATCGCCAGAGATCTCGTGATACGATATTATCGCGATACTTGGGTCACGATACAATATTATCACGATACTTCGATATATCACGATACTTTCACGATACTGTGTTATTCTGAGTATTGCGATAACATATATTGCGATTTATTACTTTTTTCAACTTCAAATGATGTCCCCAAAGGAAAACTGTGTCAACATGTTTTATCTGATAAGATCAAGTTTTCAGTCTGTTCATCTCACTTCAATCATTTTTATTGCAGCAGAATATGATTGTCAAGCAGACAGACTGACCAACAATGTCATAAATGTTGCATGAACCTGACAAACTGAACTGTTTGTATGACTACATAGTCCAACTGAACTGAATGCAAACGTGTGGACTCAGCATATGAACTATAACTTATATAAGTAGGATATTAGAGTTATATAACTCAGTATAACTTGTGATGCGTGGACGTCGAGGGCAGAGACAGTGATGCGCTGCACTCTCCCCATGAGCCGGCTGCTGTTGGCAGATTTAACCCCGTTGTGAGGCCAGATGTCTCTCTTTGTTTTGACCAACTTCCTACCAATCACGCTGACCCGGGACCTTTGCTGACCTCACCAGAAAACAACTCAGCACCATCTAGTGGACTGAAAAAGCAATTGATTTGATTTTTCCAAAAAAAAAGAAAAATGTTTTTTTTCTTTATAGTTTATAAAATAAAAAATCGATACTTGGCGTCCATGTATCGATATAATATCGCCACGCAAAATATTGCGATACTATGCTGTATCGAGTTTTTCCCCCACCCCTAGTAACTACCTCCGCTTCCGGCTTCGCGGTGCAGCAACACTCGCATTGTCAACAACTAACAACAACCAACATTTTCTTTTGACTTTGTGAAATGACCACGGCAAAAGTTCAATGTCTGTTGTTCTCCTGTTCTATTTATTTGTAGAAACTGTAATACCCCAATTTTCGTGACCCAAAAGTTATTAGAATAAAAAAAGAGTAATTGAATATTGATATGTCATCATCGCTATACAGTAGCCCTTTCCTGACAAAATATCGTGGATAGCGCCATTTGAGAGGGTATTTGCAACATTAACTGTACTTTTTTGTTGAAAGCTGGCTGCTGTTTTCAGTGGAAAAGCTCTAAAAACCGTCCGGCATCAAATGTTACCAATATATCAATAAACACAGTAACGTTTTAAGTAAGAAAGTGCGGAGCTACTACAATCAATCCAGTGTTTGAAAGTGGAGTTTAACTTGCTCGTCGTGTTGTTTTCTCCAGGAGTGCTTTCAGTTCATCCTGCCCGCTCTGCCCCACGCCATTGACCTGCTGCGCGAGGCCACTGTCAGGGTGAAGTCCACTCACGCCGCCCTGGAGCAGCTGCCCTCCCCATCCCCTCTGCTGGCCAACATGCACATCGACGCGCACATCAACATGCACACCATGGAGCGCGGCACCCAGTGCGAGGATGAAGAGGACGAGGACGACGACGAGGAGGAGGAGGACAGGAGGCGGGGTCCGCATGTGCACAACCACCACCACCACCACCATCACCAGCATGGCTCCTCCCACATCACCGCAGCTGCCATCGCTGCCAAGGTAAACTAGACGCTGTTGACGCTGCTCCTGCTGGAGACTTGATAGAGGAAACTTTAATGATCCCTGTGGGGAAATTGGGTCATTGCAGCAGCAGGGTACTGTAATACAGACAACCGCTGCTCAAATGCTATTGGCTGCTGGAAGACTACAAAAATATCACTTATTAGTATTGTAGGAAATAAGCAGCAGGGCATTTCAGAAAACTGAAACATCTTTTTTTCCCCACTATGATACAAAGAAATTATTGTCTCGATCAAGCTAAGGAAAGTTTCTGTTTGAAGAAAGAGCGCTTCAGTATATTTTATACCACTCCTTGGGAAATTGAATGGAAAGTAATCCAACTTCAAACAGAGTCAGTGAGACCACATTTAAAGCTGTTTTTTAAATCTCTATCTGAATATCTTGTCTGGATAGAGTAGAACACGTGTGACCACGTTCTTCAAAACAATTTGAAATCAAAGTCACATAACGCATGTTAAAAAAAGTAACAGCTGACCCCTCCCGTGGCAAATGTGAGGCCACAACGATGTGCAACGCAAGGGTCCAGCAGTAAAAATGTTGTCAGAATCTTTTATTAGCCGTAATTTTGTTGTAATTTTGTTTTTAAGTTTGACTGACAATAAGACATAGGCCTATTTAAAGGTGGAGTCTGTGATTATAATCCAATGCACTTCTTGTCAAAATCAGTGAATATCTCCTCACTGTTGTATTCATACACAGCCCTGGCTCCCTAAATGCGAAACAAACAGTGTGACTCAGACTTAGGCACTATGGCTGTACTGAATGTCTTTGTTTTTTGTACATTCAAAGCTTCTATTGGGTTTATGAATAAAGCTTTGAATGTCTGTTAATACAGGTGCGAGCCTCTCTGTGTGTGTGGGGTAGGGCGACCAGTTTTAGAACGCAGTGAAAATGCCTTAACGCCAACAAATGTGGATTAAAGCAGAATATTTCATTAAATAAAAACATGTTGGGAATTTTGGTAATGATTACATCTGTCTTTTTTTGATAGTAATAAGTGTGCGTGCTTGGCTTTGTCATTGCGATAGCTGTGGCCAAAGGCATTATGTTTTCGGGTTGTCCGTCCGTCCATCCGGTGCATTGTCATGAACACAATATCTCAGGAATGCCCAGACGGAATTTCTTTAAATTTGGCACAGGTGTCCACCTGGACTCAAGGATGAACTGACTAGATTTTGGTGATCAAACTGTGGTTTGACTCGAACATAGATGAACCATGTCATGTGGTTTTCTACACTTTAAGAACAAATATTACTGGGACCACTCCAGAAAAGTAATGATGAACATTTAATATCCAGGAATTCACATGATAGACACCACTGACTATCCCTGTAATAATCTGGCCACAATTAAGAAAATTGATCATGGACGCTCCAGGCATACACTCGGTTTACCTAGTCTTCTTAATAAAACATATTTATTTTTCTTCAATATTTCCCAAATGTTGCATTGGATGCATTTTTACTGTCTGCTACAGTGTTTTGATTGTGCATTTTGTCACAACTAGGTACAAACTCAGCAGTGAGTGTTGACCAGGCGGCAACCTCAGGTTCTGCTGAGTGAAGCCAATGTGGAAGTGTCTTAAAACTGCATTATCTCCACTGACCAGCAGAGGGCGACTCCTCTGGTTGTATAGAAGTCTATAGAAAATGACTCTACTTCTCTCTTGATTTATTCCCTCAGTAAACATTGTAAACATGAGTTTATCGTCTCAATCTCTAGTTTCAAGTCTACTTCAATACAGCATGATGTTCTTTTAGTACATTATGGTCCATTTAGAGTCACACAGACCATAAAGCAGGGGATGCTTTAGGGCGGGTTTACTGGGATTGACAGGTCTCTGCCACCAGAGAACATACGGTGTCTCTACGTCACTCCTCCGTATTCCAAACATGGCAACGGCCCTATTCGAAGATGGCGAACATGAGGCTTCAAAACATCAGTCCACAAACCAATGACGTCACCATGACTACGTCCACTTCTTATAAACAGTCTATGATGTTGACACTCAATCCTACTTTCAGCTTGTGCAACAGGCTGCAGTTGTAAATGCAAAGGCCCATGGCGATGTCATTATCCAGATAATGTATCAAGATACAGAAGGCCTACTCTCACAATTCGAAATACTTGATTATATTGTATGTGGAACATAACTGGTAGGAACCTTTAGCACTCAAGTTTGGTTAATATTGAGAAGTATGCCGATGGAGCAGCTGTTACAGGAAAATGTCCACTTTTTGTGATGTCATTCATTAACCAGATTGAAGCACTCCATTTCATCTCATTCACCTGTCTGTATGGGGCCATGTGTCTGTCTGTCTGTGTTTGTGCGTGTGTGTGTGTGTGTCCATCAGACGAGCCATGCTGCGGTCATGGCTAAGGGCGGTCCCTACCTGCTCGGCAACACGCCTGCCCCACCCACTCATTTCACCTGCTCCTGTACCCATGACCAGCAGGTGAGACACTCCTACACACCCCTCCTCGCCCTGTCATTGGTCACTTCATCGTGTCTTTCAGGTACTGTTCTTCACACATTTGAATCTGCCTTTCTCTGAATTGCTTTAAATGTATCTGGAGCATTTGGCAAAAAATGCTTTAATACACTATTGTTGTTGTACACTACCTGCCCAGCAACAGCAGACGGGCAAAGCTAGACACTAGAAAGTTGAACATTCGACATTTAAAGAGCCAGATATTTCTTTCAGGAGTTGATGGAGACCAAAAAAGAGCGAAAATGGAGAGTGAAAATGTATTCGATTACGGTGGATACAAACATGTCTGCTGGATGTGTAAAGAGACAACTGTTTGCACACACAATATCATAACAACGCTATAAGGTGAAAAATATGTCAATAATATTGTGGCTGCTTGTTTCTGCCACCCACAGGTGGCCAACAAGTTAATGCAGCTTTACAAAGAAAAGAACCAATCCAAAATTAGTTTGGGATACTATTATTTATCAAACTATTCATGTTAGTAAAATGTAAAATTCTACGTCTCAGACTGTTTTGCTTTTCTTTTCTTTTTTTGATTAACTAAAGTTCCCCTTCAGCTGTGTGAGAAAGTGTGAGACTTGTTCACAATCATGGTATTATGAAGGTGGGTGTCATTGAAAACTTTATGTGTAAAAGAAAATAGCCAATCATGGTTCTCTGCTCATGTTGCCTTTAAGAAAAACAAGTAAATCTTCCAACTGCTGTTGTATATATTTCGGTAGCTGGATAATAATTGATTATTTTAACTGGCTAACATTTACCCATCGTTCATAAAAGCAGTTTGTAGGTGTGATGGCTATGTACTTTACAACCTGGGTAAAAAAGCTTTTATGTATCTTAAGAATAATTGGACAAATATTGTCCTTTTTTGTGGTCACCTGGGCAATTCATTGATGAGAACAGAGACAATAGAACCATCCATTTATCCCTGGTACATGTTTCACTTAAATATGCTACACTTTAGCATACATGGCTCAGATTGATTTCCAATTTCTCCCTGTTGACCAGTGGTGGAACCCGATGTAGCTCTAAAACAAATAGACCTGTGTGAATCAGCTAGAATTAAGTTAATATTACTGGTTGTTATTTCCTTCTCAACGGTGGTTTTGCATGATTCTTCCCTTACCTTTCAGGCCGCTCTTGGTTTCAGTGAATTCCAGCTTGTAATGAAAAAGCTATTTGCCGATAGGTTATTGATCACAGTGACCATTTAAGCCACTGAAATTTAAAAGTCTTTGTATTTCTCTCTTTTGTTCTGAATAATGGTGGCTACAGTGACATTATATTAATAAGAGCTTTGATCGTATTTTGGGTCCGTTGAAAACCCATTGATAGAAAGAGTAAGTTCAAATGGAATCCGGAGATAATCCTTCGGTCAGGGATTTGGTCGGTAAATTGAGGTGAAACAGACTTTGTTTACCCCACATGTGAATGTGCCACACATCGATGTGTTGGATGAAGGAAGTCCACAGTCCCTAGTTGCTTCTAAACAAATTCCAAAGTGCTGAAGCAGCGATCCTGTAAGGAAACATGGATGATTTCGGTGTCTATGTTCTCGTAACCTTTGGAGGAAGTTCGTTAAGTTGAATGGGACACCATTCAACTTCACCAGATTAGTTTGTGTAGTTTGCATTCCCTAAAACCAAACACAAACTCTTTGACTTAGCATTAAGCGCGTGTGTGTGTGTGTGTGTGTGTGTGTGTGTGTGTAGATCCCGGACTCAATCATTTCTCGAGGCGTTCAGGTGCTTCCTCGAGATTCCGCCTCTTTAAGCTCCACCCCTTCCGAGTCACCACGGGCAACACAGGCCACCTCCCGCCTTTCCACCGCCTCATGCCCGACACCCAAGGTACACGTATGCTTTCATACACACACACACACACAAATTATCACTAAGAAATGAGAATCTCTGAAATTGAAAGTCTTTCAACCATAAAGAAATGTATATTAAAAAATAATTTGCATGAAATTTTAAGTTTTT
The DNA here is from genome assembly GCF_949748355.1 of Melanostigma gelatinosum. NCBI lineage: Eukaryota > Metazoa > Chordata > Actinopteri > Perciformes > Zoarcidae > Melanostigma > Melanostigma gelatinosum. Next base: position 2,596,855 of record NC_136649.1, on the reverse strand, counting down.
TTTATATATGCTTTTCAAGACTCCGATGTAAATAACATTTGTATGCTATCTCAACAGTTCCCCATAAAAAACAAACCGATAAAGGACAGTTCATCCATGACTAGAGTTTTTGCTCATTTCTTTTCTTATTATGACAAACTCCCAGTAAAGATAAGGTTGCCAATTTTAATTCCTAGCTTTAAAAAAAACAAGATTTCTTTCAGATCGTTTCGAGAGTTGTTTGGTCCCACTAAAACCACTAAGATCCCTTACCAAATGGTATAAGTGTTGAGGATGAGCAAACTAAATGTGACCCCTAATTCTGTCTTACTTTGGCTTTCAAATATTTATGTGAGACCAAACTGAAAAGTTGGTAGTGGTCCGTGACTGTCGGCCTCTCTCTCCCAGGGATGGACTACCCATAGGTTAAAAGTCTCCGGGCCTCGTGTGCTGTTTGGAGTTGAATGGGAGTGAATGAGACTGTTTGTTTGGCACATTCACGTAAAATTTGTCCCAATTGATATCAAGAGATTGGATATGGGGGGGAAATGGAGGAACAAAGACTCTTGAGAGTTTTCTTAAAGGTCATATTTAAATGACTACTATATGATAGATAGTGGCCCCTATTTACCTAAAATAAAAACAGATTCAGGCTTTAATTTATGCAACAAGCTTTTAGGCCTTTATTTCAAGGCCTCATTTCGTTTTTTCCTTTCATGTAAATACTGATTATTCCATCATATTTTAGTAGCAACTGTTGTCCCATCTGCCACTATTTTAATTCGGTTTTAATGCAAACTCAAAACTTTCAACAGCACTACTTCCATCAGTACAACACATTCACGTCTCACTCACCACTTTGCCTATATGAATAATTGCAACCTTCAGTGCGTGGACTATCGTTCCTTTTCCTTTGTAGGCTTTTATTTTGAAACATGAGCACAGGAGGCTTTGTCTTTCATTGAAGATAAACTTAAAAGTAGAGATTGGAATTGATTAGCGAATGAAAACAGTATTTCTGTGGAAAGTGAGAGCAGCAGAGTGGTGAGTAGGACATGACTCAGTTGGCATTAGTGCTGAGTTGACCAAGTTAGTTAAATGTATACAGGAATTTCCACCAATCCTCAGTGATTTTTAATTGTCCTTTATTGTTGACCGGCCTTCTTTTGTTAGTACCGGACATGTCTATTATTTGAATTCTGGCTTTATTCAAGAATTTGCCTTTTTTTCTTTCTTTATATTCAATGGCAACCACGGTTATTAACATTTAAATCAGGACAAAGAGACAACTCAGGAAAAAGAGTGTTGAAAATGATAATAAAAGCAGTAAACAAGTATGATATATTCTGAAGGTAAAATGTCATCACAGGTTTTACAAACTGTCTTGATAACGCTAAGCTAGGAGAGGAACTTCCACAGCAGATGTGGACAACGCACCGGCAGATATTCTGTGTGCGATTTAAGGAACAGAATTGGACTGATACCTCAATCAAACCTGGCTTGAACGTCTCAGCTGGAATTCATGTTACTTATGTATCCATGTCCTGTGTCTTAAATGTTATTAATAGAACATGAACGCCTTTGGCCATACTGTCCTGTTATGGAGGAGAGGCGCTGAAATCATCCCTTCCATATCTTTGCATCAAACAATGACCAAATATAGAATAACTGTCCTGTCTCTCTGCAGGTTCAGTCACGATGTGGCAGTAATGAGAACATTCTGAGAGCCAGTAAGTTCAGCGTGTGTGTGTGTGTGTGTGTGTGTGCGTGCGTGCGCCCGCCTCATTAACATGCCAGCCTTGCAACAGTAACTTATATCTCTGTGTTTAAATGTTATGTTTAAACTTTGTGGTGTTGTTCATAGCAGTGGTTCTCAAACTTTTTCTGTCACGCCCCACTTTGGAGGAAGAAAAATGGTCATGCCCCACCGCCCCAACAAAATTGTAACAAAATGGTCTATGTTGAATTTTTATTGAAACAACATTTTGTTGACATAAAACACAGACTGGTCTCTCATCTCCTACCACGTTCACTGTGAAACCCAGAGCAAGAGAGGCGTCATCATATGTTCTTCTTGGCTGCTTGCTGTTCGTCTCGGATGCATCGCTTGAGGTTGCTTTTCTGTTCCCGCCCGCCAAATGTCTCTTCATTTGGAACACTAAGCCACACATGTGAGTCGCCAAGGATCATGGCCGTAGCGGGGTAACGTAAACATTCACACGAAAGTACAGGCATTTCGCCATGTATTTGTTAATTACTTAAAAAAAAATTATTTTTGAAATACAAAAATTCTGCATTTCCCCTTGCGCCCCACCTGTAATACCACCGCGCCCCACAGTTTGAGAACCACTGGTTTATAGTGACATATTCTCCGCTCACTCACGTCTATTCACATGTGTGTGCGTGTGTGTGCGTGTGTGTGCGTGTGTGTGCGCGTGTGTGCGCGTGTGTGTGTGTAGGCCACAGTGCGGTCGACATCAGCAAGGTGGCACGTCGTCATCGCATGTCTCCGTTCCCGTTGACGTCAATGGACAAAGCCTTCATCACTGTTCTAGAGATGACACCTATTCTGGGAATTGAAGTCATTAACTACAGAGGTGAGTCCTCAGAGTGTGTGTGTATACTGTAAGTAAGTGCGCTGTGTTCAGTTTTATGCACAGACATGTAGATATTATTGCATTGTCATGTTTGTTGTTGGTAATAATAAAGTGTGCACTAAAACCGACATGGCTCGGCTCATCTCTGCAGACGGTTTGGGTCGAGTGCTCGCTCAGGACATCTATGCCAAAGACAACCTTCCTCCATTCCCTGCTTCCGTTAAAGACGGCTACGCTGTACGAGGTGAGACCCCTGATGCCGACCACACAACGTCCGATAAACACTACGTCAGGGGACACGGTTGTAAAACGCCATTCAATTTGACCTGGCTGGCATCTGCATTCATCCACACATTTACATGCTTTCACTTCTTGGCATTGAGTGAATTAGACTGTATGTAAGCTGTCCTCTTTGCTGCCACTTAAATATTAAAACATCTATTGTCGTGGTCTAATTTCATGGATCCCACGTTCCACCGTTTGACCCATCCTGTCCAGGCCACCACCACTTGATTCAAAAACGTCATTTTCCTACAGCAGTCAGAAGATGGAACTCCCCACGCCAGCCCCCTTTACCACAAGTTCCCCGTAAACTGACCCGTACTGCTCTGCAGGCTCTGGACTGAACATGAACTGGACTTGTTTGCACCTAAATTGTATCCCAATTGATATCAAGGTATTGGCTATGCAGGGAAAATTGAAAAATATAATTAAATTTTGTGAGAATTTTCTTATGTTTAAATGACTGAAAACTCTCATATGATAGTGGCCTTTATTTACCTTAAATGCAAAGAGATACAGGCTTTTATTTATCCAACAAGCTTTTAGGTCCTTATTTCACATTTTGTCCTGTCTATGTACTAATTATTATATCATATTTTAGGAACAAGCCTCCCTGTTTTCCCATCTGCTACCATTTTAATTTGCTGTTAGTGCAAACTCAAAACTTTCAACAGCACTAATTCCATCAATACAACAACAGATGTATGTCTCACTCACCAGGGAACTGACTTTAAACTGGACATCAGTCAGTGTACTTTTTGCCCGTTGGGTTACTTGGTATGCGTCATATGTGTTTTCACTGTACATATTTCCACATCCATGCGTAGGATAAGGGTGCGTTTATTTATCAATACTCTTATCGGTTCTTTTTCATAAATAAATAATTGCTTTTTTTATTTTATTTTTTAGAAAACAATAAATTGAGAACAGGATTAGAATGTATTCATTCACACAGACAGCTTTTGTTTGACAACTTGCTGTTAGCCGAGCCAGCGCTCTGTGATTGTGTAAACATAGCGACGGCGGATGACGGAGCAGATTGAAATATCTCTTCTCTTCATGTTTATGCTTTATGAACAGGTGTATTTATATAGTGTTGGTTTTTTACTGCACTTAAAGTACAGTAACAAGCGTAGTTGTCACAGTAATCTTCACCTCTCCTGGTCCACTTCACTGTCTCCACACGGCCACACTGCTCTACTGTCGGCTGACTTCCCTACTGTGCTGTGCCGAAACAAGTACCACTGACACAATAACAAAGTATCTTATCTTGTTTTTTTCGTAATGAACCGACTAAAGTTGGTTGTCATTTAACCCGTAGCTGCCGACGGCCCTGGAGATCGCTTCATCATGGGAGAATCACAGGCCGGACAACAGGTCAGCAATTAATACTCTATTGGTAGTGTTACAGTCCAGAGTAATACAACCTAGCACCATTAGTGCTAGTGATAGGTACCAGCACTGCTAACATCTGTTAGCACTTCTGCTCATACAAATCCCACCAACTACATCAAGCACGGTGAGTAAACACTGCTGAAATAAATATACTGTGATAATAAGGGTGCTACTGAAATGGTGAAAGCGGGTGTGTCTGTGTGATTTAATAAACACACTCTCAGCCAGTCACATCACCAGTTTAATGGCCGTGAAACAGCTGAGCCAATCGTGGCAAAGCATGACAACGATGACTCGACAAATGGAGAGTCTTTTATATTAAAAGTAGTGCTGGGCAATGCTTAAAATATTTAATCGCGATTAATCGCATGGATTTTTTGCGATTAATCGCATTGTTATGGCAAAGTTCAACAATGAATTCAAAAGTAGTGTATTGCGCACTTTTATTTTAAAAGTACTGCTATATGAACAAAAGGGCAATAACATTTGATTCACGAGATGCAGGTAGCATGTTTCATACTTAATGTGAATATAATTCATACTTTGTTGGCATCTTATTCTGAAAACCGGAAGTTTGTCTGAAGAAACCGGATGTTGTCTCACGTTAATGTTTCTGCTAACTTTCAAAGTCCTTCACTCGCTCCCGATCTGTGCCGTTTAAAATGAGTTTACCGTGAATTTCAGCATATAGGTGCACTAAAATGTAAGTGTCTGATGAGTTGACCACGGAGATCTGAGTGTCTGCTGACTTTACCGCAGCGATGTCCAGTAGTCTCCAGGGAGAGCAACAGCTGGTGCAGCTTCTCTCTTTATTCATCTTGTTCATGAGTGAGGGTAAGATGGAGCGGGAGATCGACAGGCGGATCGGTGCGGCTGCAGCAGTAAAGCAGGCGCTGCACCGGACCGTCTTGGTGAAGAGGGAGCTGAGCCGGTAGGCAAAGCTGTCAATTCACCACTCGGTCTACGTTCCTACCCTCACCTATGGTCTCTGGGTCGTGACCCCGGGGAAGACCCAGAACACGCTGGAGGGATTACATCTCCCAGCTGGCCTGGGAACGCCTCGGGATCCCCCAGAATGAGCTGGAACATGTTGCCGGTGAAAGGGAAGTCTGGGTCAGCCTGCTTGGCCTGCTGCCACCGCGACCCAACCCCGGATAAGCGGAGGAAAATGGATGGATGCATTATTTTTATTTTTTTTTGTCCCATCTCAAAAGGATCAAGGACACACACACACACACATGCATACACAACTGACTATAGGATGTTTGCTGGCTTTTATCCCACTGTTCTTGTCATCCTCTTGTTGTTATGTATATGTATTGTCTCTTGTCTTTCAATAAAAAAAAGAATTCAAATAAAAAAATTATAATAAATGTAAAAAATGCATTAACGCGCGATAAAATAATTGTCGGCGTTAATTAATGAATGCATTAATGCGAAATGAACGCGTTAACTTGCCCAGCACTAATTAAAAGATGACATTAAAAGTCTGATTATATCATCCCACTGATGTTGCCAATCATCTTTTGAAACAAATTCATGATTCAATGTGCGCATGTGCAGCCCACACACACAGTGATGCCAGGTCAGGTGATGAGGGTGACGACCGGGGCTCCCATTCCTTGCGGAGCCGATGCCGTGGTCCAGGTGGAGGACACGGAGCTGCTGAGGGAGTCCGAGGATGTGAGTACACGAGTGAGGGTGTTACCTTGAGTGCTGTCTAGTTTAACCATATACGAGTTGTTGTCAGCAGGCACGGCGATATTGAGTCTGGCTTATTTCAGGGCACAGAGGAGCTGGAGGTGAGGATTATGGTCCAGGCCCGGCCCGGACAGGACATCAGGTAAAAACAGCACAATGTGCGAAAGGAACTAAGTGAAGGCGAATGACTTTTAGCCTGATTCGACTGTCGATTCTCACAGTGGGATCGTTGCAGTGACGGAAAGTGTGTCTGAAACAAAGGATCATTCCATTCTGGATAGCCTTTTTTGGTCTGAATATCATCCTATTAATAATACCTTGTTGTAAAATTTGAAAATAAGTCATGTGCTTTTCAATCAGCCATTTTAGTGTGTTTGAACAGATCACCATGTAGACAAAATTCCACCGTCCAAATTAACAGGACCATCAGAGCGGCATCTTGTCAGAAAGGATCAAATAATAACAGCATAAGGCTACTGTTTCAAAACCAAAGAATACATTGATTAATCAGAAATGTATTTTGAATTCATGAAGATTGTTTGTCAGATCAGCATGCTGGAGGCATGTAGACAAAGCTGTATGTCTATTGATCTTGATCTTCGTGGCGCCGGGGCTGGCGAAGAGGAGAAAACACCAGTTATAAAATAATTTCTTACACAAAAGTCAAGAAAAAGTATTGTATTATTGGGTGTTTCAGCTCTTTTGTTTGGTGTGGAAGAGATGAAAGCTAATGTCCCGAATGAGAATGTGGATCAATGGCAAAAAAAACACCAAAAAACACACGATTTTTTGATAAGCACAACCAATCAGATTCGACTGTGTAAATTCTAAGTGGCAATTCAAAGCTGCATCAGAAAGCCACACGGTTATTATGATGTAACGTGTTTGTGTGTGTGTCTGCACAGACCCATAGGTCATGACATCAGGCGAGGGGAGTGTGTGTTGGCCAAAGGGACACACATGGGCCCGTCAGAGATCGGCTTGCTGGCTACAGTGGGAGTGACCGAGGTCAGCGTGCACAAGTTCCCTGTGGTGGCCGTCATGTCCACCGGAAACGAGGTACGCGCACATAAATGACTCGGGAAAATACACACAGGCTTGGCTTTAAAATCTTTGCATTTCGAGTTTTTCGTGATTCTTCTGTCCTTGTGTGTGTGTGTGGTATGTAGCTGTTAAATCCAGAGGATGACCTCCACCCAGGGAAAATCCGAGACTCCAACCGCTCCACCCTGCTGTCCACCATCCAGGAGCACGGATATCCAACCATCAACCTGGGCATCGTTGGAGACAAGTAGGAGCCTTATAGGTTTACACAAAAATACAACGCAGACTACATTTGATCGAGAGCTTTGCTACCAGTCCTTTTGACCAAAATAAAAAAGTCTAAATCAACTGAGGAAATATATGTGAAAGTATACAGTAAAAAAACAAAACACAGTTTGCAGCGTGCAAAAGTACTCTGCCTGCAGTGTTTGGGCTATAAGGTGCGTATAATTTCATTCATCACCTTTTGGTTATAGAGATACATTGACTATACATACAATACATTTGTTCTCATTTCATTCCAGTTTCCAGTCAGCACATTCTCAGGCAGCTCAAAACAACTGAAACACTGTTAATAAACTATTGGAGAAGTACTTTTTACTCCGGGGCTAAACTGAAGAAGTTAATGCTCTGTCCCTCGTGAACAGGCAGTCTGGGAAATTTAGGAAAACACGAACTGCAGCAGACTGAAGATGAGGCATGTCAAAAAGACAACTGCTACAAATTCAAAACGTTTTTTTCACATTTTACAAAATAACTAATAATACAACTAATACGAAGTACTTATGAGTACTCATTTGATGTTGCACTTAATTAAGCAGTGAAAAAGAACGGTCTGAACGAGGAGTCCCTCGTACGGGTCAAGCTTCAGAAAAAGATGGATCCTTCACTTCCCACTTGATTGCGTCTTTTTGTCAGAACCTTCTTTGCCTGGTGAACACCCACATCTTTCAAGTTCCATATCTCCAGTTTGTAATGCAGGCTTTCCGTTAATGATGTGGCTTCCCCTCACAGCCACAGAAGATGTTACACAGCAGTGTCCATAGGCAGCATAGTAGCGCTCCCCATTAAATAGTAAACTGAGGAGCCTCTATCGTTGCAGCCCTGATGACCTGCTGTCAGCTCTCCATGAGGGAATCAGTCGCGCCGATGTCATCATCACCTCAGGGGGTGTGTCCATGGGAGAGAAGGTGACCCGTCTCCTCTAACTTACTGAATAATTCACAGACTCGTCAACCTTTTTTTAACGATGTATTTGTTTGCCGACTGTTTATCCTCCAGGTTAGGTTTTCTGCTCTACCAACATCTGAAAGCAGCACTGTCTCACAGTTAATTCAGCTTCTACAGTGTTCTGAATCTGTGTTTGTGTGTCTCATCAGGACTACCTCAAACAGGTGCTGGATATTGACCTTCATGCTCAGATCCACTTTGGACGAGTCTTTATGAAGCCAGGGTGAGATGGGGGAGAGGCGTGGAGGAGTGTGCCCGGGGGGTAAATAAAAATGGGGGAAAGATGATTTTATATGCAAACTCGTTTTCTCATTGACTCACTCACTGTTCCTATGAGTCATGCTGATTGTGCTGCTAATAATGCTAATCCTCCTACCTCTGCCACTACTGCTAGAGAGCTGCAAGGATGAAGTATGTTGGAAGTCCAACAGGAAGTTAGCGTCACACTGGTTCCCTTTACAGAAAGCCAATGGGATCTTTTCCTTGGATTTTGGATGATTGCAGAAAATAAGCTCTGTGGCAAACAAATGTTTATGATACTTACACGTTTTGTTATGCAAGATTGTCTTCAGAAATCAACACCACTTTTATGATTTTCGAAGCATAAATGCAATCGGCAGAAATAGAAAGCTAACATTAGGCTATACAGGAACTCCACCACGGTCACATGACTTCACGTCACCACCACTAAGCTAAAGGAGGACTAGTGATCTGGTGATTACGTTTAGTCGTCTCATTTAGACTCTTAACAGCATTTTTTAAGAAAAATTAAATCTTCTAATTTCACAAGAGGGGTATTTACTGACTTATTTTATATTGTAAAACAAAATGTTAAAATATCTTCAGGTATCTAACCAAAAACACACAAGCACACAAAAACACAAGTGCACAAATGCTGACTCATTTCTGGGTTTTAAGAGTCATTCCTGCACCACTCTATAGTTTCTACTAGTACTACTACTATTGCTTAGTTTTCTTCTATTGCTGCTACTGCTTTAAGTACTTACACTACCAGTACTGTTGTTGCTGCTACTCCTATTTATATTATTACTACTGCTTGTACTGCTTCAACTACTAATAATCTAATACTACTATGGTCACTAATCCTTCTACAAATATTAGTGCTGCTACTACTACTGCTGCTACTTCTACTGCTGCTACTTCTACTACTGCTACTAATGTTGCTGCTAGTACTGCTTGCGCTACCACCCCTATTATTGTAACTACTACTGCTGCTTTTATTTTACTGCTTTTACTACTGTTTACTACTACTACTGCGGCTACTCCTGTTGTTGATGCTACCACTGCCTCTGGTGACATCGAGAGGAAAAATAACGACCCGTGTGTTTCTGTCCCTCAGTCTTCCTACTACCTTTGCCACAGCTGACATCGATGGAACACGGAAACTTATCTTTGCTCTGCCAGGTAGCATATTTATGTCTCTAGTCAGTCAGTGTGTGTGTGTGTATCTCCTTGTCTAATACTCTGGACCATGTCTTGACACCCTACTGCTTTGTCCTGCAGTTATTTTGCGAGCATGTGTTGTCGTTCAACAGTGATGGTTCCTCCAGTCAGGTCAGGGGGGGGGGGGATCACAGCAGGTGCGCTGGGATTTGTGTGCTCTGACTTATCATTTGTATGAATACAATCTTAACACATTTACTGGATAATTAAGTCTCTAAAAGTATTTTAAAAATATATATTCAATTTGTCCTCAGTCAAAAATAGTTCTGTTTAAACCTGGTATTTGTGCACAGTGTTGGAGAACAGATCAGTATTAGTATTACACTACGTGTAGAATTAGATTCCAGCAGTGGCTGTGTAGGATTGTCTCTGACTTGTATCCAAACACTTCCAGTAACTCCGGAGCATTTAAGTTAAAAAATAAAATCTATCAAGATGCCATCACTTCATTTACGTTGACGAAAGTGACGGGATACATTCATTTATAAAAGTTGATTTGATAAAAACAGACTAACCCATTTAATACGCTGAACCTCATTATTCAAATTGAGGAGTTTGTTCAGGGATTTCTAATCTTTTTAAGGAGGAGGGGAATCAGCTTTTCACAGATACGAGTAGGGGGCGCTTTAAGGGGAAAAGGTTGACCCTGACCCTGGGAGCCACTGCGTTCAGGCGTGATCTCTTTCATGACACAGTACATAATTTCAAGTATTTGCCCAGTTGAAGCTAGGGATTGATTCATTGAAGAAAAAACAACGAGTGGGTTTTACAGGCAGAACAAAACAAAAGACTCTTAACTTCTTTTGGCCCTTGTATCTTTGGGGTTTGCGAGTTCTGATTTTAGGTGCGATTGATTTGTACCTTGCCCGAGTACCATTGAATTCCCCCCGCTGCTCAGCTTTAACATTATTTAAGTTGTTCTGTACTCTTCTATCATTTTTTTTTATGTTGTCGTTACAGTGTAGAAAAGTGCACAGATTGCAAGATCCAAAGCCCATACGTGGAGTCGACCCATTACACCTCTATTGTCTATGTTGTGGAGACAGTGTCAAGACTATGAATATGCCCATCTGGCTGCAGTTTAGATGTCATATATTTCCAAGATGTGTTGCTGTTTAAAGCTGGTTAATAATCTATGCATAGCCTGATGTGCACCTCACCATAAATGTAACTACAAGTCGCGGTGACGCAGATCTCAACAACTGATCTGGTCCGATTGACAGCATTATTTCCTGCCACGCGTTTCCAGCTGCTCCTTCTTCTCCATGAACGTGGAACAAATCGAGGAGAGCTTAACTGAGGAAGTCCCTCCCCCTGCTTCAGTCGGTTCAATGATGGTACACACCATCTCCTCTGATATCTGTTCTCTGTGTTGTAGTCATTTCAATCAAATTAACTGTGATTCAAATTTCTTAGCTTCCACCTCCAATATGATCCGCTCAGTTTCAGTCGCCATTGTTGGCACGCAAACAATCCCAACACAGTGCCATAGAAACTCCTCCACCTCGTAGCGACTACTTACTGCTCTTTTTCAAGGTCTGAAACGCACAAAAATACTCCACTGTTAGCATTTTTATCATATATTAAACTTTATCTTTTGAATGGATGTCTCCCGAGTGGTCTGGGCGCTTTAAGCCTTGGTTGCTTTCAGGTTCGTCTTTTTCCACTCACCTCTCTCCTTAAAACGCCACTCAGCATTCTTAATCTCGAAGTGATGCCAACGTTTTATGGGCAGCTCGCTAGCTAGCGCTCTTTAACAAGCCATACACTGAAGCTGCAGTGAGACACTTGCGTAACCCCGGTTCTCTGAGTAGCACGAGTAAGTTTGTCAATGTGAGACAAACAAACCTGAGCTTCTAGTAAAGTTCATCATATTTCATTCATTTCTCAGTCCATTTTAGTTTTTTTGGTACCAAAAATCACTTAATTTTGTCCCAATGAAAAGATTACTCTGGTTAGAAATGGGCAGAACTGTCCTTTGAAGAGCTGCCAACAGCAAGACTTTAAAAATGATTGGCTTGTAAAGCCGCTGTAGAACCCCCAGTCTCTCTTTGACTAAAGCACCTTTCCTGTTGTGCTGTTTAAAACTGCATTTCCACCGTTGTTTTCAGTGCTAGTTGTCATGTTGCCATGGTAATGTCAAGGAATCCTACAGTATAGTGTGTCATGTGGCCTTAGTCTGGGGCCCCTGTGATTTGAAGTGTGGTCTTTGCTCCGGTCCGGCACTGTACATGTATTGCTATTGTTATTAAAGGAAACTTCAACTTCAGAGAGACTGGGGCCTCCCTGCTGGAGGTCGTAGCCCCGAGTGAGGCCAGGCAACCACTAACCCCAGCACCTAGAGGAAGTAGGTCCTGATGCTGAACCCACAATGACCCATAAATAACCTCTGACTACACAGATCCCCTTTTCATCCTGCTACTTCTGAATGACCTTTAAGCCCAAATGGAAACATTAAAATGCGATATGTCTTGGATGTTGCAGTGAACATAACCAAAGATTAAAGTGTACAAATTCAGTATTTCTGATTGCAACTTACTGTTGCTTCCCACACATACTCTGCATTTTTCATTGAAACAATGTTAAATATAGTAATGAAGTTAATGATGATTCGAACTTAATACATGTCTGTATTTTTACTTCAGCATTTCAAACATTGTGCAATGTGCATATAAGCCAGTAGATCTTGACCACAAGCCTCAAACAACTGAACTCTACAAATCCTTTCTCACTTTGCCTTTAGAACACTGATCATACCCTCCGACCCTCAATGACCCCTAGAGATCACAAAAGTGTCCTTAGATCGCCCATCTAGTGTCCGTATAGCTACAAAACCCTACCTCCAAGTAACCCTCAATTGATTGACCGATGATTCCAAGTGATAGCCTCTTAAGTCCTTGAAAAGTACCTTGAAACCTCTGGCCTAGTTATACTGCTCATATTCTGGATGGCCCAGCTTCTTGTTCTGGTCAGCTGTCATAATGACACCCCCCCCCCCCCCGACCCTCAGTCACTTCTGTCACTACCTGCTTATCCAGAATAATCCTGCTCATTTCATGCTGCGATCACCAGGGATGTCTGCCAGCTGCCAGCCAATAGAAAACTGCGTTTGTAATTCCTGGGGTTTTTAGTCAGGAGAGGACAGTGTAGAATTCATATACTTTGCTCTAAGATGTCAAGATGAGTTCTGAATCCATCAACAACACTACTTAATACACATGCACGTTGGTTTTAGGCTGAATTAAGTGGTGTGGGGCTTTAGTTGCTCTTTAATGTTATTATGTCTGCTGTTAAAGACAACTGATGGCTGTGGTGGTCCACACAGCCGCCTGTTCACCAGATACATTTGGTTTGTTGTTTGCCGAGATGTGTCTTAAGTTTGTGTATTTGCACCTGCAATCACAACACTCCTCCAATGAGATCTGTTTTCTTTCTTTTTTTTGCTTCTTCAGATGTGTTGCACACATGACATTGCTTTGATCTTGCGAGCTTGAAACAGTCCTAATCTGTTAGCATTCTGATAATTGATTGACACGTACGTTACTGTCCTGAAGACATTTTCACAGTTCTCATGATCAGCCAGACTTGTAATGTGGTTGTGTTGGACGCGTAATCTGGACAAGGTCTCCCGTGTTGGTCATGACTAAGACATGAAGATACATTTATATTGAGTACAATACATGTACGGGGGTGTTTCTGGGTTACACTCGTGTTAAAAGATAAAAGCAGCTAGCACACCTGTACAGGAAAACACGTTTAATGCAAATGGAGACACGGAGCAGATATTAGTGTTTGTATATAGTGGACATGTGCACTGTGGTGTATGCACCAATATCAACCGTATCAATGATCTATTGATGATCTAACTTTGTAGAGTAACTTCATTTGCCATAGTAACCCGGTATTGTGTTGTTTTTTCAGGTAACCCAGTGTCTGCAGTAGTGACATGTAACCTGTTTGTGATTCCTGCTCTGAGGAAGATGCAAGGCATTCTGGACCCTAGACCTACAATTATTAAAGCTAGGGTAACACACACGCACACACACACAAATGTCTACGAGCTCCAACCGACCTTTGACCTCCCTGTGGAGAGGAGATTAAAAGGAGAACGTCCCGCTAGAGTTCAATAGTGACCGTCCACTTTCTGAACGGCTCTGGTTTCCAAAGTGGAATTCCCATTCATTCACTCTGTTGTCTTTTCAGAAAATCCTTTACATAAAGAGTTAATTAAACAAACCACGAAATCAACCATGACCTAGAAAACATTTGATTTAGCAAAACAAAAGGTAAAGGTACAAGACTATGTACATAATTATTTTAAAAGTGAAGGAACTACTCATCCCATGAACCATTGCGAATGGCGAATGCCGCCTCAGGAAACTCCCGAAAAACTTCTGAAGTTTCTAAACATCTGAAATGAAGAGGTAAACATTTCCATTGTAACAGCGAGCTCCACCAATCAGAGAGCTTGTTGCTACTGTTGAAGATTTTGGGTGGTGTAGTACTTCTCCACAACATTGAAAATGTGTTTCTTAAAACAAGGTCTTCTACAGGAGCATCTACCATCGTTTGACAATCTCATAGCTCGTGGTGAGTCTACCTTGGATGGTTACAACATGATGGCCAATAATTATAATCCAGAATATGACGGATTTTCTTTACTTCTGGAATCTCACTGTTGAGCTCTACGGGGGAACTATAATATTGTATGTCACATTAAGTAACTGAGAACTTTCTGTGAATAATGAAATGTAAAAATCCACAGTTTGAAAGAAATGCATCTCAGAACCCATCAGCCCATCACAGCTTTTAACAGAAACCTACAAGCAGATGTTTGTGCAGAAATGAATGCCGTTCACTGTCAATGGCAATCAATAATATTTAGTGTACAGACACGAGAGTGGTGTTGATCTTCTCACTCCCAGAAAATAGTGTGAAGCAATGTACCAAGACAAGACAACATTGGTTGTATTCAAGTAATACCTGTAAATTTGAGGTTTTGGACCATGTAAAATCTAAATTTGATAAGTCCCTAACATTATGTGTGTGTGTGTGTGTGTGTGTGTTTGTGTGTATTTCAGCTTTCCTGTGACGTGAAGCTGGATCCTAGACCAGAGTACCACCGCTGTATTCTCACCTGGCATCACCAGGAGCCACTGCCCTGGGCACAAAGCACAGGTAGGCACACACACCCACACACACACACACACACACACACACACACACGCGCACACACACACACACACAAACGTCAGTGTGTCTCCTACATAGAGCCATCTGTGGTGCACCGTCACGGTTATACCACACCCACCACGGAAAATAAATACATCATGAAATGTCATTATCTATGCAGATCAATGTATACAGCAATGTATATATATATTACAAACCCACCTTAGGCTACATCCACACAAATACATATCTGTTTAAAACCGGGCATTGAAAACAAAAACCATCTCTGTCCGCACGGGCATTTCAGCATCGTTTTTGAAATACTTTCCGTCCAAATTTACACGCCTGAAAACAAATACCACATGACTATTCACTAGGGGTGTAACGGTACGCGTATTCGTATTGAACCATTCGGTACGAGGCTCACGGTTCGGTACGCATGACGAACCGAATACGTTTGAATAAAAAAATTATTATTATTATTATTTTTTTTAAACTTTATTTAACCAGGTAGTCCCATTGAGATAAAAAATCTCTTTTGCAAGATGTAAGTAACAATACAAGATGTAAGCAAGATGTAAGTAACAATACTACATAACATTAAGGAGCAGTTTTAGTTTTTTATGCTCATGTGTTGCTAAGAAGACACCCCAGAAGATGAGTCACTCAGGTATAGTTCCATCATTGTTCAAAGTCAAAGAATAACTTGATGATGTTAGTTGTAATGAATAAATATATTTTAAAATCAAGTACATTTCTCTGGCATTTATAGTTTTCTACTGTACCGAAACGTACCGAACCGTGGCTCCACTGTATCGTACCCAACCCAACCGTGAGTTTTGTGAACCGTTACACCCCTACTATTCACGTACACTGATGCTGGCGTTAACAAGAAGTAGAATGGTTGCTTAGTTACAGAAAATACAACAGAGTAATAAAGTACTCTTAATAATACAAGGTCGTATTTGATACTTAAGATCTTCCTCTATAATCTTCCTCTAACAGAAACATTTTGTGAAAAAAAACGTTTCTTATTTATTTTATTTAGACTAAGTCACAAGGCTGCAGGTCTTGCTCCATCGCTCTCTGCCACACACATTCCATTTACTATAAAATGAACACTTACAAATCAAAGTTCATATGTATTTATAGGTCCATAAATGTGGTCAACACATGCAGGGGCGGACTGGGGGAAAAAAGTGGCCCGGGAGTTTACTGTCAGACCGGCCCACTCAATACACGGCGCGTTGCCCACTCAATGCATCGCATGTATCGACCAGTCAGTGGCCTATTTGGAAAAATACCCATACACTTAACATTATTTTGGATGATTACAAAGAAATTACATCATATTTGTTTTTTTTTACAACATTTGGATCCACCAATTTGCCTGAATGGATACATTGAATAAAATGATACTGGCTATTGTAACACTCAAAGGTAGGTATAGTTTGCTAGATGAATATGCTGAACCCTGGGCTAGTATCAGATGGTTATACGCAGTGGAGCTGGTGGAACATGTTCTAGGTAGGGCTGTGCCACATCCAATCAATGTCAGCAAACATCCCAGAATGATTTAATGCAAAACAATTAAGGTATCAAACACGTATTACTACTTTGCAGTTACATATTTAACCTTTATTCCAACATGAAAAAAAGCAGAAAATAACACTTTGACAAACACGTCAGGACATCTTATTTGTGTCACCCACACAGGGAATTCAGTATAATATAATCATATATAAATCATATAATAATATGCTGTATAATATAATCAGTGGCGGCTGGTCAATAGAGGGCAATGGGGCATGGCCCCACCTTGAGCCACACACAAAAAAAAGAAATTATAATAATAATAAATTGTACAAATTGTCAATATTTGTGTTTTTGAACTGCGGAATGTACCCAGTAATGTGTGTAAAATGTGATATCTGCGCAAAATATATGCTTTTCCTGCTCGTGCTCTCTGTCTGTGTGCACGACACATCTCAGAACGCGCATCTAGGGGGGCAAAATCGTTTTTGCCCAAAAGAGGCGGGTCTATGAAGCAGTTCAGCCAATTGCTGATTGAAGATATAAATGAGTGACATACAATTTAGCCAATCAGCGCCCTCAAATAGATTCAGTGTGGTGCCAAAAATATTTTTCCCCCCTCGCTGCGCGTGCTCTTCAGGAGAAGTCTCTACAGGCGCCCGCGCCAGCGCGAGCACTCCTCCTTCAACCCCCGTTTGAGAGGAGAACTTTGGCGGCGATTCTGCAGCCAAAGAGCTGATATCAGATCAGCCTGACCTCACAATCAGACAGCAGACTCGGGAAAGGGAAGCAGTACATGCGGAGCTTCTGTACTAGCTGTACACCAGACAGGTTTGGCTAGCTGGATGACGTCATGCTAATAACTTTTTTAGCTTTTTAAAACAACGGGGACAGATCCAGCACGGACAGTTACGGGAGTGAGGAATGAGGAGGTAAGGAAACATGAGAACACCAGGGTAGGGAGTGAGGGATGAGGAGGTAAGGAAACATGAGAACACCAGGGTAGGGAGTGAGGGATGAGGAGGTAAGGAAACATGAGAACACCAGGACACATGTGTACACATGTGCACAAGCCAGCAAACATCCTATAGTCAGACTGTCTCATGTTTATCGTTTTGTATTAGAGATATGATGTCCCTTCAGGGTTGCCGTAGAGAAAAGGCGACTTCCGCTGCTCTCCCTGGATACTACTGTACATCGCTGCGGTAAAGTCAGCAGACACTCAGATCTCCGTGGTCAACTCAGCAGACACTTACGACACACTTACGACACAGATGACGACGCAGTGTCTTCCCCCATCAGAATGTGTCTGATTAATGCACGCTCTGTAACAAACAAGGCTCACATTTTAAATGACTTGTTCACAAGTCATAATTTGGCTTTTTTATTTCTGACCGAGACCTGGCAATGGAATGCATCCATTTCAATGAACTCTGCCCTGTGGACTGCTCTTATGTTGGGACACCGCGTTTGACCGTCCGCGGTGGAGGTCTCGCCGTGGTCTGGAAGAATCAGCTTTCCTGCCAATTGGGGAGCACAGCATCCTATGCTACTTTTGAGCTGCAGCTCACTAAAGTGGCCCGACTAAAGCCGTTTTACCGTTTTTTAATTTACCGACCTCCAGGTCCTGCAGGTCAGTTTTTATCAGAGTTCACAGACTTTCTGACCTCTATTATCAAGCTAGACAAAGTGCTTCTGGTTGGTGATTTTAATCTGCATATCAATGACACTACAATGAATATTACTGAATCTTTTAATGTTTCTGGCGCCACTCACAGGGGTGGTCACACCTTGGACCTTGTGTTTTCTCTGGGTCTTGATATTGATAATACCCGTTGTGAGGACCCATTGATCAGTGACCATAAATGTATTTTTTTTTATCTTTCTGTCAATGCTGACCCCTTGTGTCTGAAACAAACATTCCACTCCCGCATTAGTACAGCTGATCAGTTCTCTATGCACTTCTACTGTGATATTAACACAAATCTCAATGATGTTGAACTCTTGATACAGTCATTTAATGAACATTGCACCACTTTCCAGAATCGATTCTGCCCAAAGCTGAATCTATTTGAGGACGCTGATTGACTAAATTGTATGTCACTCATTCATATCTTTAATCAGCATTAAAGCATCATTGGCTAAACTGCTTCATAGACCCGCCTCTTTGGGGCAGATTGCATGCTGGGTGTGTGATTGTGTGTGTGTGTGTGTGGGTGTGTGTAGGGGTGCTGCCGGCTCACAGATGAAAACCATGAGTGTGAATACAGATCGCGAGGAGTCGTATAAATCTCAGTCAGCGATTATTGACTTTAAGTATTAGAGTAAGATAAAAGAAGATAAGATAATCCTTTATTAGTCCCTCAGTGGGGAAATTACAGGATTACAGCAGCATTGCTCACAAGTAAAAAATAAAGATAAAAATCAAGTAATATAATAAACTAAACAGTAAACAGTAATAAAATAAGACAGTAAAGAAGAATATTAAATATACCTGTATATACAGAATATACATACGGAATAAAAATATAAGATAATACTTAAACGTATTGGGTATTGCACGGGATTGCACGGATTAGATATTGCACCAGGTGAATGAATTAAAGTGTTCAGAAGTGTTCAACGTGTTCAAAGTGTTCGTGTTCAAGTGTTAGTGTTCAAAGTGTTAGTGGTCCACCGAGAGCAGTTTGTTGTGCAGCCTGACAGCAGCGGGGAGAAAGGACTTGCGGTATCTCTCCCTCAGACACTGGGGGTGAATCAGCCGGTGACTGAAGGAGCTGTGCAGAGCTGCCAGAGTGTCCTGCATGGGGTGGGAGGCGTGGCTCATCAGGGATGAGAGCTTCGCCATCATCCTCCTGTCTCCCACCACCTCCACAGTATCCAGTGGACACCCCAGCACGCTGCTGGCCTTCCTCACCAGTTTGTCCAGTCTCCTCCTGTCAGCTGCCGCGATGCTGCTGCTCCAGAAGACCACTCCATAGAAGATGGCTGATGCCACCACGGAGTCGAAGAAGGTCTTCAGGAGTGCTCCCTGCACCCCAAAAGACCTCAGTCTCCTCAGCAGAAAGAGTCTGCTCTGTCCTTTTTTATAAGGAGCGTGAGCATGGTCAGTCCAGTCCAGTTTATTGTTCAAGTGAACACCCAGGTACTTATACGACTTCACGACCTCAATGTCCAGTCCCTGGATGCTCACCGGTGTCGGAGGAGGGCGTTTGCCCCGGCGGAAGTCCACCACCAGCTCCTTGGTCTTGCTGGAGTTGATGTGGAGGCGGTTCCGCTGGCACCATCCTAAAAAGTCCTGGTTTAGTTCCCTGTATTCTCTGTCATCATCGGCGGAGATGAGACCGACGATTGCAGAGTCGTCAGAGAACTTTTGCAGTTGGCAGTTGGCAGAGTTATGTTTGAAGTCCGAGGTGTAAATGGAGAAGAGGAATGGAGCCAGAACGGTTCCCTGTGGGGCCCCTGTGCTGCAGGACACCCGATCTGACTCATACTCTCGTATCCGCACATACTGTGGACGGTTGGTGAGGGAGTCCAGGATCCATGCAGTGAGGTGGTGGTCCACCCCGGTCTGCTCCAGCTTGTCCCTCAGAAGCAAAGGCTGGATGGTGTTGAAGGCACTGGAGAAGTCGTAGAACATGACTCTCACAGTGCTTCCAGCCTTTTCCAGGTGAGAGAGGCATCTCTGCAGCAGGAAGATGACGGCGTCGTCCACCCCGATGCCGGACTGGTAGGCGAACTGAAGTGGGTCCAGGGATGAACTCACCAGAGGGCGGAGATGGGCAAGAACCAGCCTCTCCAGGGTCTTCATCAGGTGGGATGTCAACGCCACCGGCCTGTAGCTGTTGAGGTCCTTGGGCCGCAGGTTCTTTGGTACCGGTACCACGCAGGATGTCTTCCATAGCTGTGGTACTTTCCCCAGCCTCAAGCTCAAGTTGAATACGTGCTCCGCTATCCCGCACAGCTGGTCTGCGCAGGATTTGAGGAGCCTTGAGCTGATGCTGTCTGGACCCGTGGCCTTCCTCGCCTTGATCCTCCTCAGTTCCTTCCTCACTTGGTTGAGGGACACGCTGGGGGGTGGGGTGCTGTGTGTTGGAGTGGGGGTGGGTTGCTGGTCGTAGAGTGCTGAGTATGAGAGGTGTGGAGGGGAGCCGAGTGCTGTGGGGAGGGGGAGGGGGGGTAATAATCCACAGGGGATGCAGATGATGGGGGTTGCAGCAGCAGGGAGGTCTGGGTGGGGGGAGGGGTGGATGGCTGGTCAAATCTGTTAAAAAATAAGTTCAGCTCATTCACCCACTTTTGGTCCCCCTCAGGCTGTTGGTTGGGCCCCTTGAACCCAGAAATCGCCTTGAGGCCCTTCCAGACCCCAATGGTGTTATTCTGCTGCAGCTGTTCCTCCATCCTCATCCTGTAGACATCTTTACCCTCCCTGATCTTCATCCTCAGCTCCCTCTGCACAGTCCTCAGCTCCTCTTTGTTGCCAGATCTAAAAACCCTCTTCTCCTTGAGGAGGGCCTTTATCTCCGGAGAGATCCAGGGTTTGCCATTTGAGAAACACCGTACAGTCCTGGTCGGTACGGTGTTCTCAACACAGAGTAAATTTAACGTGTTCTGTGAAGCATAGAATATAGTCGGAGTCGGCGATCTCAGAGCGAGGGCTGGTTAGTAATGGAGGTGGGCCGGTATTAGACCGGCCCAAACCCCCGTCGGCCTACCGGGGATTCCCCCGGTATCCCCTGTGGCCAGCCCGCCCCTGAACACACGTCTCTCACTTGTTTCCTCGGTTTCGTTGTTGTCTGTTCTCACTCGTAGCTGTGCTGGTGGCTGAAGACTCTGTCACACTAGAGAACATTTATGCTTTTGTTCGTTAGTTGTGCAGAACAAAATAAGCATTAATAATAGCTAGGTGTAATCTTAGCAAAGGATATGGATGTAGCCTTAAAATACGTGGTGTTTTCAAATAAGGTGTCTGTTTTAGATGGGACCGATCAGTTACTTGTTACTGTAATTAATAGGAGGGGACATTAAACATGTATACACCAAATGTGAAAAAATGATTTGTAGTCAATGATGCTATCAGCATAGCAACAGAATGAATTCCCTTCATTCTTAAGTTATATTCAGTATATGTTAAAGCTAGGGTTGGTAATCTTGGGAAACTAGAGTACGCTTAATTTTTAAAATGATCCAACCTAAAAACCCAGCCCAGTGTTGCAAACTATTTCCAATAAAAAGTAGCTAGCAGCATCAATGACAGTTGTGAGAAAGCGCCAAGTCGGCAACTCTGACGGCCCATCCCTTTAGGCCTCCCTCCAAAGCCACATCCCCAAAATTATCATGATCATCAACGTAAACAACGAACAGGCAGGTAGCCTGTAGGGGTGGGAATCACCAGAGGTCCCGCGATACGATATTATCACGATACTTAGGTCACAATACGATATTATCACGATACTGCGATATTCTGAGTATTGCGATAACATTGGTCTATATTGCGATTTATTACTTTTTTCAACTTCAAATGATGTCCCCAAAGGAAAACTGTGTCAACATGTTTTATCTGATAAGATCAAGTTTTCAGTCTGTTCATCTCACTTCAATCATTTTTATTGAAGCAGAATATGATTGTCAAGCAAACAGACTGACCAACAATGTCATAAATGTTGCATGAACCTGACAAACTGAACTGTTTGTATGACTACATAGTCCAACTGAACTGAATGCAAACGTGTGGACTCAGCATATGAACTACAACTTATATAAGTAGGATATTAGAGTTATATAACTCAGTATGTCTTGTGATGCGTGGACGTCGAGGTCAGAGAGACAGTTATGCGCTGCACTCTCCCCATGAGCCGGCTGCTGTTGGCAGATTTAACCCCGTTGTGAGGCCAGATGTCTCTTTGTTTTGACCAACTTCCGACCAATCACGCTGACCCGGGACCTTTGCTGACCTCACCAGAAAATAACTCAGCACCATCGAGTGCAGTGATTCTTAACCATGGGGCCCACGGTTGGGCCGTGAGCGCCACCTAGAGGGCCGCAAAAAACGTTCAGTTTTGCACCTGTGGGCCGCGAGGGCTGCGGGACCGCATAGGTTATCAATTGAAGACACCAGAGATATTACTGTTATCCATGAGACGCTCAGTTACAATACAGCTTCCCACCACCTGGTGGCGGTAATGCGTCAGTCAGTTGTTTAACAAGCTGCAATAAGCAGAAGAAGACACTCAGCTAGCCGCTAGCCTGTAGCGAAAGTCATGGATACGTTATTAAAAAGAAAAAATGAAGACGACAGTGGTGCCATACCCCCCAAAAGTCTAAATGTGTGCGCAAGTACAACCCTGACTTTCTTCAGTACGGCTTTGTGAACGGAGGCAACGAGGCAGAGCCGAGGGCTCAGTGTGTGGAATGTGGGCTAATGCTATCAAACGAAGCTCTGAAGCCTTCAAAAATAAAGCGACACCAAGCGACGAAACATCCAACGCTCGTGGGAAAGTCTGTTGGGCTTCTTGTTGTGTATGCAGGTTTACATACACATGATAATAAATGTCTTTGTGATCATCACATTCTATCATCTCATTTATTTAACAAGGGTTTTGCCTGTTCAACACCGGCATCCTCGATCCCCTCCCCTTCCGTTCCTACGGCTTGTTTGCGCAAATACGTCACAAAACATGTCCGTGTTTGGTATCCCAGCATTTCCAAAATCCTCATCTTTGCAAAGAAATCATCGATTTTCTTTCATTTCTTATGGATTTTTCACAAAAGGAGCCCAAACACACACTGTCCAAAGTCGCCATAACCGCTGCAAGTCGTATCTTGCAGCATTTCGACGGAAACAGACACATTACAGACCCGACAACGTGCTAGCGGATGTTACCATGGAGCTACTGCCTTCAGAAAACGCTAGTACTTATAATACAAACCTTATCCTCCTCTTCCATAAGCCGTCAACCAACGTTTGCGTCACTGAGCTATTCTCATTCTCGTTCGTGCGCTCGGTCGCAGCCATTACGCACAGCAAGTCCGCTACTCACACACCACGTCTTCGACCATATATACATAGTTTTTGCAATTTGCAAAGGCTAAAAATAAAAGGAAAATAATATAATATCAAAATATAAAGGGAGAAACACCTTTAGTGTGTCAGAATATCATGTGGTTACCATGTGTCCATTTGGGTCTCCAAATGTCCTTTTAGAGCTCCGCCTGGATCTCTTCATGAAGAAACTCTGTAGAATGGTCATACTTTGTCCAATCTTCTTCAAATTTGAGGCAGTTGTTCACTGATAGTGTAGTTACAGCCCTATACTGTCCTTTACCTGTACAGATACAGCCACCGGCAGTTATTTATACTGAAAGATACTTTTTTATTTTAGGCGGACAAAATCTTCAATTTTTACTGACTCCAAAGGCCCACTGCTCTGTTTCTGTATGACCTGCAGGTGTTCTGACACTTTTCCAAGGAACCTTGATGCATATAGTCAGAGTGGTTCAGAAGCTACAGCCATTTTAATTTGGGTATGTCATTTTAGGCTCCAAAATAGGGGTGGAGCCGATTTAATATAGTTATTGAATACAAATCAAACCAAGAGTGAGATCAATTAGTTAACCTAATACAGTGTTAATATTTGAATGGGCCCCGGGACACTTTGTACTTGAAAAGTTGGGCCCCGAGGTTTTTTTAAAATAGTTTATATAATAAAAGATCGATACTTGGCGTCCGTGTATCGATACAATATCGCTACGCAAAATATCGCGATACTATGCTGTATCGATTTTTTTCCCCCACCCCTAGTAGCCCGTCCAATCATTGAATTCAGCCCATATACCTGAATAAAATGATGCACAGGCTTATTACATTCCTGCTACGGATACTGGATTTCTTTTTCTTCTTTTTTTGCCAGTCTTTGATTTGTTTTACATTTCTGTCGGGATGTTAATAGACAATTTAAACAAATGTTTTGAAGATTACCAACCCAAGCTTTAATTTGTACAATAGGGTAAAATCTGCTCAAACAGCCCACAAACACAAGCTCACACCTAACCTCTCTCTCTCTGTCTCTCTCTGTCTCTCTCTCTGTCTCTCTCTCTCTCTCTCTCTCTGTCTCTCTCTCTGGCTCTCTCTCTCTCTCGCTCCCTGTCGCTCTCTCTGTCTGTCTCTCTCTCTCTGTCTCTCTCTCTGGCTCTCTCTCTCTCTCGCTCCCTGTCGCTCTCTCTGTCTGTCTCTCTCTCCCTCTCTATCTCTGTCTTTCTCTCTCTGTATCTGTCTCTCTCTCTCTATATCTCTCTCTCTCTCTGTCTCTCTCTCTCTCACTTTCTCTCTCTGTATCAGGGAACCAGGTCTCCAGCAGGCTAATGTCAATGCGTAGCGCTAACGGTCTGCTGATGTTGCCTCCCAAAACAGAGCAGTACGTGGAACTGCACAAGGGAGAGGTGGTGGACGTCATGGTCATTGGACGGCTATGATGCAGGTACGTCACAATCCGTTTCGTCACCGTAGAAGTAACTGTAGAAGGTGTGTGTGTGTGTGTGTGGGGGGGGGGGGGGGGGGACGCGTCCAACTGTAACGCTTAAATACTTTCTCCCCAGACTTCAATGTCACTCGCTACCGATTACCATGGCAGTGCCAGGACTTCCTGTCTGGACAGGAAACAGGCGGGGGCAGGAAGTGATGCATGTCTACCTGGTTGCCATTAGCTGTGATGTCATATGCAACAGCCAATCGGAAGCCAGCGGAGGCTGAAACCTCATTGGTCTGCTCTGAGGAGATATCTGTATTTCAATGGAGAAAAAAAAGTGGAAAAAATATATATAAAATACAAGATTTATTCTGTAATATTATTATTATTATTATCCTGATGATAATGATTATTGATATTCTTAATTAATATTCTATTTATTATTATTATTATTATCATGGTTCTGACTGAATATTATCATCTTAGTAGTAATCATTGCCCTCTTCCTTCCTGTTCATTTGCTTTGTGCGTTGGATATTTTTCCCTGGTAGATATAGAAACTTTCTCCTTCTCTCCTCCTGACCGTTTCTCCTTTTCTCTCCCCCTTCTTTCGCTCTTCTTCCCCTTCTTTTCTGCTCTGACATCCTCTACCCAGATATAGAAACTCCTTGATAACCCCCCTTCCTGCAGTATCATCTCCTCCTAGAACACACTGACCCTAACATCAGTATTGACAGTAATATGAACTAAAGGCTTATAAAGACATCTTTTTTTTAATTGAAGCTGCTAATATAGTTTGTGCCAGTACAGTGAATATGACTTGTTTTTGCCAAAAAAAAAGGGAAGGAATTTTGTTGCCAATTTCTTCCCCCCAGATAACATTCTCCAACTATACTGAGACACTAAAACACATCATGACTCAATAAAAGCCATGGAAGTGTTGTAGGTGGGTCAGTGGCTCGGCTTTAAGGCAGAGCGAGGCGGGGATTGGATGAGTGAATCCTCTGTCACCACGCTGAAATCATTTCTGAGGTCTGACATCGGATATGAACATAAACGATATGATAAAATCATAATGGCTTCTATGATCTGTAGTCGTCCCAGGTGGGCCACATAGACAGTATTACTAAAACCTTAACCCTGCAACTAGTTTACACCATAAAACTACAGTACCAAAATGGAACCACTCTTCTATAAATGTGATATTTGCATTTTTCAAAACTATTGTCGCGATAAATCTACGTCGTTTCATTGTCAACAAATTCCCATAAAACGACCAATGAAGTTAACTCGTGAGGATTGTGTTGCCTTCAGACAGAGCAAGGTGAGCTGTTTCCAGTCTTTATGCTAAGCTAACCATCTGCTGGCTTTAGCTTCACATTTAGTGCGCAGACACGAGAATGGTCATATTGATAAATCAAACTTTGGTAAGCGTGTTTACCAAAACGTCTTAACTATTCCTTTATAAAGGGTTGGAATAGCTCTAGTGTAAGAAGAAATATGTATAAAAGTCTCAGATATTTCCTAAAACAGCTGGGCACTGTAGTTTTTAGCGAACATTGATTGCACTGCATTTGTTAGGGACTGTTTTTTGCCACGGATTATTGTACACATGGTGCTCCTGTGAGTATTTTGGGAGAGCAGGACGGTGTATGTGGGATCGAGTCAAAATAAACTACAGTGGTTTTGATAAGACTGGAGCTCTATGGCTCAGAGGGATAAGACTTATTAGGCGATACACATGCGATCTGTTGTTGGTTCGGGTTATTTCGTGTTATTTGTTGACAGCAAGAAAATTGTAGAATATGATCAGATTATCCTTTAAGTAGCCAAAGATTGATTACTGTACCTTGTTGATAGCTGGTTTCAAAGGCCGGCTCCTTTTTTTCGAACCGCATACACGAACATGAACGAAAGAGCCGCTTGAGTGAGTTGTGACATACCGTTTTCCCCGACTCAGAGAAAATTCCAACCCGACATCGCCTGAAAAGCAGGGTGTCGCGTTCAGGTGCTCGTAAACTACATGGCCGGTGTATTTCTACCACAACAGTGTTTCAGGTGCTCGTCAAAAGAATCAAACGCAGTTCAAGGCTGTAAAATAGACAAAATCATTTGACTGCTTTTCTTTCAACATACTGTACATAGTCTGAGCATCACTGGAAGAAAACCTTGTTTGATATTTAGCCCACAGTGAAAGCTAAGTTTACAATTAGCATTAACAAAGTAGTAGGCCGGCTGGCTGCTGTATCCTACTGATTAAACACTAAATTGTTTACCGATTACCAAGGACCGTTCAAATGCATCATATGCAATCTGTGAGTCCCAAGCATTCACCAATGCACCATACCTTACTTAACTCTGATTCTTCCTATCAGTGTGATCAGTACCAAACAAACCCACGAGGTCAAAGGTCTAATGCTGCATTCAGGTCATGTCGGAATACTGGTCTCAAAAACTGGTACTCGTTTGAATTTAATGGTACTTAAGGGGACATAATGAATGTTTTTCCCAGATGTCGGTTGCTGCCGCTGATCTTCACGCTTCAGTTACCCCCAGAGATACGAAGCGTCGAATTCCAGGTCAGACGCTATGACCTCGATGCAGCACCGGGCAGAACGTCTGAGCTTTGATCCCCTCTCCTGATAGGCCGACCCAGTCTTCCTCCACCCCTCCCCTCATCCCTCCCTCTCCTCTTCATCTTCCTTTACTTCCTCCTCCTTCTCCACACTTGCATGCACATAAAGGGAGGGGGGGGCGTGTCTTTCTCTTTGGGCAGGTCTCATTCCAGGCGTGAGACGAGGGTGCAGCACCTGGGCGGGGCTTCTGATCTGACTAAATGTCACAGTTCGTGGCAGTTCTCGACGCGATCACTTATGCGAAAGAAAGAGTTTTTTCAAAGTCCAGCCTCTGGTACCAACACCTTCTCATTTATTCTTCTAGCTCAGATGTCAGAAACTTCCCAGTTACCTCAAATGCACCATATATCTATCAGCGGCTCATGCTGGGTTCATGTCATGTAAGAGAAAGCGGAAGAACAGGGTGACTTTTTAGCAACAGTTCAAAGGCGGGAATTCATTCAGTCGATGGAGCACATCCAAATTTTATTTTTAAAAGTATTTGATTGAAACACATCCGCGTTTACGTATTTGGCAGCTCATATTTACAATAAACCTGTCATGACATGAATGCAGCATCAGAGCACGTCCTGCCACCTGCCCAAGGAGGACCAGTCAAACCCAGATAGATCCATTTGAGTAAGAAGAAGCAGGTTCTCGTTAAACTGCCTTTGTACTGAGTGATTCCTAACACTGGACTGAACTCAGTGTCACACTGCACACACTATAAACTATGACCAGCACTTGTAATGAAGCAATGACACAGCATTCTACTACTGTATAAATATAATGAAAAGGATGTTTTTTTCTGTCATGATATTATTGAAAGTGAAGATGAATTAATAAAAATAATCCTGATTATTCTGTACTTTTCTTTGGGGAAAGTTGGTTTTTTTCCTAATTATCTGTGATAATGAAAAAAATATTGTTTAATTAGTAGTTTCAGTCATGAGGGAAAGCTGTGATAGAAGGTGTGCAAAGTTAGAAACATCAGTCATATGCAGTTATTTCACATCTATAGGTGTTCTGTCTTCATAACTGCATAACAGGAGACATCTTGTTATAAATTCATCCCCGTTTTATTGATATTTTATGAAAAGTTACTCCTCATTTTTCGTGTGTTTTTCCTGAAACAGTCCAGCAACATGAGTCTGTTTTGGCTTGTTACATGCATACTGTCTTTTCAAAATAAACTTCCATCTTCACAGGAAACAACTAAGGTTTAGGCGATGAAACTACTTAGTCAGGTTTAGGTTACATTTTCTATGCAAGAAAATGTAACAGAAGGGTTGTGAAAAATATATGAATATAAGCCAGTATTCCATCATATAAATACAATTAAAAATGAATTAATGAGTGATAAGGATATATTTGCAAATCAGATTTTTCCTGTTTCATAATTTTGCATTAATTTTATTTTATATATATTTTTTGAAGTTCATTTTCCACCATGATGTCAAAAAGAATGCCAAAACCAAAGGAGGATGAACATGTTTTTATTGCTGTTAGGAATTTTTTTCAATTAATTTTTGTCTTACAAAAACAAATGTGATGAAGTCCCTAGGATTTAAATTTGATTTCAATCACCTCTCAAATTCACAAAGAGGCAAATTGTTTTATCTGAATGCATCTGTTCTTCTGAAAAAATGGTTCTGTCTTCCTTACGAGCCTCCTTGTGTTATTGTTACATTTATATATCTATTTTATTTATATCACACACACACGTGATAATCAATATCAATGCAGTGGAAGACCCCTTTTTCCTCATTCCAATGTCAAGTGTAGCCCACACAGGTAGACCTAAGTCAGCTGATTTGCCAATAAGAAACATTGGGGTCCAAAGACATTTACTATCTCGGCAGTAACATTCGTGCATAACAACGGACTAGGTGAATACAATGAATTAAAATGTTCAAATAGATGTCATGTCATTTTAATGCAATATATCAAAAACGTTTTTCTTCTAAAACTGTCCAAAGAAATGTAATTTGACAGTTGCTCGTGTTTGTTGTTAATTTTGGCTTGTTTGATCCAAATGTATCAATAGTAATAATTCCACTGTAGTGGTCACGAGCTGCGTTCCACCGATGCAGCAACGTGTTTGATTGGTTTAAACAAGATATATTTCATGCCTGCATCCAATTGGCATCATTGTGTTATCTGGCTGGTCGTCTCCGCCCCCTGTCTGGAGTGTGCGATGACAGTCAGGAGGAGGAGGTCGTCTGCTGTGTCCGTCTGTTAGAGTGAAACTGAATAGAAAAAGAGAACCGGTTGGACAAAAGTAACTCTGAAATACAAAGTGTCACCTGGATTTAACTGCTAAAGGAGGACGCGGAGGGCTCAGGTAAACAGTGAGTATTCCAGTGTTTTCGGTCGTGTCTGAAGCTGCTTTGTTATCAACAGGTGCTGCAGGAAGCAGCAAGCTAGCGAGTTAGCTGCTAACGTTAGCCTGATAACGTTGATTAATGTTAAAGTTACCCACTCTTCCTACATAAAGTAAGTTTTTGTGAGGGCGGCTAGACGCTAGTATGAGGCCAAAGCTTTATACGAACGGAATTAACGTTATCGCTACTGGAAAATGAAGATAATTAGCCAATAGCTCAGCTACTTCTGAGTTACTTTGATAGTCTCCAAAATAGCCATTTCTCGTAGCTGACGCTTGGCTAGCTGTCAAATACAGAAAACAACTCTAACTTACAATGTTAGATCAAATCTACGCTACATGCATGTTGTAACGTTAACTGTTAACAAACTGTTAACAAACTTACAACAGAGGACCGTGTTTAGTTTGCGTTTGGTCATCTCGGGGTAGTGTAGACCATATCCATAACACCAAAAAGGAGGACACTCTGCGGTATTTAGTGAAGCTGTGAATAATTGCATAGGACTCTGGCGTGCTCCCCTCTACAATACAACTTTGTGTGATTGCTACATGATGTATGTGTAACAGAATAGGAAAAAATAGTCTTAAAGAGTCAAAAAGTGTTTGTTCACAGTATTTGTATTTATTCAATACACTGTGGTGTTAAACAAGATATATTTCATGCCTGCATCCAATTGGCATCATTGTGTTATCTGGCTGGTGAGTGCCACAAAGCATAACATTTGTGGACTTAAAATGTACAAATTAAATCACAGGTCACAAAAATAATAAATAGATAAATGACTGTTTTAAAAGCATAAAGAAAACCAAATTTGTTTGGTTAACATTTAACGACTCAAAAAGTAAAGAATTTCTAAAGTGATTCAGTCTATTGGGGACGTGTGTGCAGTGTCTTTTTTTTCATCAGACTAATTTGTACATCGGCAGTATCAAGTGGTCGAAAGAGGTATGCAGAACGTCTGTACTTGAACGCACCAGTTTGAATGTTATCTTTTCATTGAATGTTATCTGTTCAAATAATTAAAAAATAAGACGCCTTCCGCTGGTAGAAACGATGCTGCGCGTATAAGCAGGACACAGAACACAGTATAAATACCACACACGTATAACAATACTCAATGCCGTTTGTTTAACAGGTAACAGACTACAGAGAAAACATCTCCACTCTGACCGTGATGATAACTGTCTTTATTAATATAAGTAGTAGTTTAACACCATTAAATCAACTGAAAACATACGATCTTTTTTTTTATCAATATTTAAAGTGCATTTTTATTGGAATGTTCGCTGAAAACGGCCCTGACCAGAAAACAACTCTGTACAGTGATCATGTACAGACACAAATGGATAGGTCACCCTAGGATAGTGTAACACCGTAGCGCTGGCTACAGTCCTGTTAAGTCACACTATTTTTACTTGACGGAGACTTATTGGATTCCTGCTAACGTTACATCGCCATTACGTGGGATGCTAGTTTTGTTAACGAGAACTTGTTAGTTACTGCCTGCTGTACGATGTCAGTGTCAACTCTACCACACGCTAAAGAAACCTGTCTATGAACCGAGACTTCAACAGTACATTGTGTGGGTTTACCTGCTCTGTACCTACACTTTGAGAACTCGGATGTAACGTTAACAGACCTATTTTTCAGCTGAGTAACCTTTGATGCTCGTAAAGAACAGTATATTGGGCTGTGCCAACATAAGATTGCACAAATGCTACTAAAAGCGGCATTAATGGCAAACATGTTGAGTGACTTATCTAAATTATATTTCTTTATGTTTCCCTGTGTTTTCATCTGATTTCAAACTACCCATGTATAAATATGTTCTAGTAACACATATTACCGTACTTTCCGGACTATAGAGCGCACCGGTATATAGACCGCGCCAGCTGATTTTTAAAAGAACAAAAAAGAATCGGCACATAGACAAGCCGCACTGGTCTATAAGCCGCAGGTGTCCCCGTTGAACAGCAAGATGCTTTTAACAGTACTAAAGTTGTCTTCTTCTATGAACATCATAACATGTTGCTAGCTTCTAAGCAAATTTTAACATTACGGCCAATGGGGAAATGCAGCGTGAATATAATATATATTCGTACATCTTTTCATGCAGACATACTTACAGACTAAGGTCTCTCAAGGCTACCAAACTGAAGACGTAAAACGAAGCAGCGTGTCTTCTCATTAGAATCTAAAAGCAACGAGGCAATAACTTGTTGCTCGTAGCTGTAGCTTCTGAATACCGTAGCTGCAACAACAGGACTCAGGACAGCAGACCAAGATGATTTATTTCTCTCACTCAAAAACACGCACACAAAAACACGCAATAACTGTCATTGAACAGCAAGATGGTTTTAACAGTACCGGTACTAAAGTTGTCTTCTTCTCTGAACATCATAACATGTCGCTAGCTTCTAAGCAAATTTTAACATTACGGCCAATGGGGAAATGCTCTGAATGTGGCGGAGAAAGCTACGGAAAAATCTGTATATAAAGCGCACCGGACTATAAGCCGACGCCTCAAAGCGTGGGGTAAAACGTAGCGGCTTATAGTCCGAAAAGTACGGTAGTTGGAGCCTGTTTTTCTTTTTTTTTAACTAACTCCATAATTCTGGGTGAAAAGTCTATGTCGTGTTTCTCTGACACAAACGTTATGGCTGGAATGGAAACAAGGAGCACACAAGTTTGAATTAACACAGCCGGAGATGTAAAGACTGTGGAGGAGAAAGTGAAACATGTTGTCACAGGGCGCTGTCTTCACATCATGGTATGAATTATTCTCCCCTTGCTGTGTCATGCTGGGTGCCTGAGGCTGTCAGCACGGTTTTGATGATCTATGCTCATTTGCAATGTTGGTTTGACAACCTTGTCATGGTATAGCTGCTCACGTATCTGGGTGGTGTTTTTGGGGAAGCTTACACTCTCTTAAACTTAAACAAGCACTGTTGTAGTGACAACTGACAGATTCCCTTTAGATTAGGAGAAGGAACAGCATCAGCTGTTTTGCACAGCTGGAGTGTGCAAGACAAGACAGTGAAAGACAACAGACATTGAGCAGATCAATTACACACTTAATCACAGGTATTAACAGATTGATTGAGTGTTCTTCATAATCTGCTGGATTTAGGGAACAAACACTTATTGGCTAGTTGGATTTAGACTGTATTTTAAATTGATATTGTCTATTATGTAATGTGTTTTGGTTCCAGTATGAGTGTGCCATAGCATGAGGACTGTCTGTGTAGACTGTAACCTAAAAGGGTGGGGTTTTTGTTATGTTACACAGTGGCGGGCTTATTAGCAGTTGATACGTTGCTGACAAGTTTGGACATGAGCCTCAGTTAATGACTCACTTTAAAAAAGAAAAACTAAAGTACAGAAGGAGTTCCAATTTGTTATTACAGATATTGACAAACTACATAATTTGCAAATGAAAATAGGTAATAAATTACAATGTTTGATATCGCAAAAGCTATCGCAAAATTGCAATAATATTGTATCGGGACGATATTGTGATAACATCGTATTGTGACTTTGGTATCGTGAAAACATCGTATTGTGACTTTGGTATCGTGAAAACATCGTATTGTGACTTGGGTATCGTGATAACATCGTATTGTGATTTAGGTATCGTGATAACATCGTATTGTGATTTAGGTGTCGTGTAGTGGTGTCATGGATCGATCCGTGATCCGTTCGGATCAGCCCTCACGGTTCGGATCACTTGTGAACCGCGGATCAATCGAGTATTTTTTTTACAGCGTAATCATCATAGTGTGTCATAAAGTTCTACTGCTGCTGTTCCTTTTCAAGTAACAAGTCCCCGAATATCAATGCAGAGTGTCAGTGAACAGATATAAAGCAGTAGTGTGTTCACGTGAAAGGAGCAGGTTAGAAGCATTTAACGCTGAAAGTCATGGCGCGTGGAGGAGCTTGGGAAGCTCCCGGCGTCATTTAAGTCTCAAGTTTGGGAGCATTTAACTTCTAATGACGGATGAGGGTGGTGGACAAAACCGATACGGTATGTAGGCGTTGTTTAAAGAGAAACACATACGACAACAGCAATACATCGGGCATGTCCACTAGGGCTGGGCGGTATGACCAACAATGCATATCACGGTATTTTGTAAGATTCTGGCGGTTTCATGGTATGTCACGGTATTTTTTTTTCACGTTGAAGCATTAATTAATTGACGCAGAAAAGAAATGGCAGGCCACCGAGTGGTGAACAGCTGTTTGTGTGGCGTGTCTTCTGTTCCGTCACTTCCTGTTTTCTTTACCTACATTCCCCTGGGTGCTAAGCCCCTCCATGGAAAGAAACAGGATTAGACATAGGATTTAGTCAGAGCGCATGGCCAGCTGCTGTTTACAGTGGACACGCTGCGATAATAACTCTACCAAAACTGGTTTACAATAAACGAACGAAAACCCCCGTGCAAAAAACTCAACTCAGCTCGTAAAAAACACGTCTGTCTGCCGAGTGCTATCACGTGAGAGAGAAAAAGACCGGTTTGAAACTCCTCCCCTTCCGTCTATCCCAATTCCTATTGGCTAATTCCCAGGAGTGTATTCGCCTGTCTGTCTTTCTGTCCCTGAGTTCTCAACACATTCAATGACTGTCAGTTATTGCTTAATCCCTCTATGATAATCCTTCAGTATTAACCAGGGGTGTCCAAACTTTTTTCACTGAGGGCCACATACAGAAAAATATACCAAGGGCTGGGCCACTCAGGTCCGATCGCCTCACCCCTAGTGTGTTAAAGTGAGCAAAATCAATCAAATTTGGTTCTCAATGTGCTTTTGTTCAGATTTAACAGAGATGTTTGCTCACGTATGTTGAGCCAAACAGACTCATTATTCAAATAGAAGGCAGTTGAGAACAGCTCGATGTCTCTCTCAATGAGAGAAACATATTGAAAGCCATGGCAGCCGGTGGAACATGTTCTAGGTAGGGCTGTGCCACATCCAATCAATTTCAGCAAACATCCTAGTATGATTTAATGCTAAATAAATGAAGGTATCAAACACGTATTGCTACTTTGCAGTTAAATATTTAACATTTATTCCAACATGAAAAAAAGCAGAAAATAACACTTTGACAAACACGTCAGGACATCTTATTTACAGCTGGTAGCTTCGCATGTACTGCTTCCCTTTCCTGCTAGTCTGCTGTCTGATTGTGAGGTCAGGTTGATCTGATATCAGCTCTGCAGTTTCTCCTCAAAGTTCTCCTCTCAAACGGGTCTTGGAGGAGTAGTGCTCGCGCTGGAGCTCGCGCCCGCCTGTAGAGACTCGTCCGGACGAGAACGCGCAGCTTGGGGCAGAATCGATTCTGCTCCAAGCTGAATCTATTAGAGGGCGCTGATTGGCTAAATTGTATGTCACACATTTATATCTTTAATCAGCAATTGGCTAAACTGCTTCACTGCTCTTTTGGGCAGTTTCTCCAGCGCTGCTGAGACGTGCACACGCAGAGAGGACATGCAGGAAAAGCATATATTTACCGCAGATATCATATTTTACACATATTACTGGGTGATTCCATATTTCAAAAACACGAATATTGGCAATTTGTATAGTTTATTATTATTATTATTATTCATTTTATTTTATTTGTTGTGGCTCAAGGTGGGGCGGCGCCCTATCGCCCTCTATTGACCAGCCGCCACGTAAGCACTGACTGAGTTCTGTCACGAGAGACGTTATCACGGACACGTATTTCCCCCTTTTAGCAGAAAGGTTGGCCTTTGGAAAAGCACATTTGACTTCGGACTGCGTGGGGAAGTGCACAACATTGAAGTTGCGTAGAGTGCCCTCGTGCTCGAATTATGTTGACAGTTTTCACAACCGTGTTCATCACATCGCCGAGCTGGACTGTCTTAGCACAGAGGGCTTGTTGGTGGGTGATACGCTGCATTTTAATAGCCTCACCTCCGCTCTCTTGCGCTCGCCTTTCATAGCTGGAGCCCAATCTGTTATAACTCCACACAGCTTGTCCCATCTTGTCAATTGCATCTGACACAGCTTCAAACATGTCCTTACCTGTTGTTGTGCTCTTTAGACTCCTAAAATCAAGCAGCTCCTAAAGCAGAAATGATCGTCAACTCCCCGCAAACAAATTAACAGCTGTGCGGTGTCTGTGGCATCTGTGCTCTCATCATATGCAATGGAGTAAAAACCAAAAGCACGAGCTTTATCTGACACTTGATGGTTTAGGTTAGCTGACAAGTCTTCGATTCGCCGCACAACTGTGTTTCTGGACACGCTAACGTTGTTGAATTCCTGCATTTATTCCGGGCACTTGCGACTTTAGTGAGGCACTGTTTTATGAAGTCACCATCTGAGAAAGGTTTCCCGTGGCGGGCAATGACTTGAGCTACCTCGTGGCTGCTATTGTGACTTTTTCTTGTGTTTTGTTTGCACGGAAAAAAATACTCTTATTGAGCTAACTGCCATTTAACTTCCTGTTCTCGCTCGGCACCAGTGTAGGACGTGTCATCATCCGGGGCTAAACGTTTCTTTGATTGCTCTTATTTTGTGGTGAAGCTGCCTTGTTCAACACAGTATCTCCACCTAGTGGTGAAACTAAGAAGTACAATACAGTCAAGCGCAAGTTTCAAGTGTGGGCCATATTACATTATATTTTTAGAAGTTGCTGCGGGCCAATTAAAAATGGACCGCGGGCGTACTTGGCCCGCGGGCCGTAGTTTGGACACCCCTGGTATAAACGATAAGCCTTTTGCAACTTTGGCAAAAGCTTCATGTCTTTAGTTCTACTTTTAGCTACTAATCCTAAAACACTTCATGCTTATCTTAATTATGCATTTCCAAAACACTTATGATTATGACTAATTATGAATTCAAAAATATGAATCATGAAACACTTATTATAACTACTAAACACAGTTCTACGCTCAAATTTCTTACACTCTATCAGAACAGTGAAGAAAAGGTTTCTCTGAAAATGCACACTCCGGTACAGTAGGTGGCGGTATGCACCTATGCAAGTTGGTAGCGATCTGCCAGTGGAATTTAATGAAGAAGAAGAAGCCGATCCTACAGCTTCTTACCACCGTCTATGTAGCAACGTACATTTATAACAAATACCACACATATTATGGTAATCAGTGTTGTGTGTGTGACCTAAATACCTTTTGTTGTTCAGTCTTTGTTCATCCTGCATCGCTCTGTTCTTCAATGTAATGTTACTGGAGCAACAGAGCCTCCAAGCTGTTAGCAGACTGTTGTTAACGAGCTTTACCCAGCATGCAGTTCGGCGGAGAAATTTTATAAATATACAATTATTAGTGCTACAAATTGTTTATCTGTCAAACTGTTGAGTCATGGTGTTTTGCCCTGTTAAAGAGCGTTAGTTGTGGGTCGTTCATTGTTATAAAGTTGTGACCATGACTAGGGTTCCCTCGCAATACAGCTAAGACAACGAACTCCGACTGTAGCATTCCTAGCGGCGAACAATATATTTTGCTGCCTGTTGAAGAGTGACAGAAGTTGTTTCGGCTGTGCATGTGTATGACAGTATATGAAAAATGCATATCGTACGGGAAATTAAAACCTGTATACCGGTTGGACCGGTATACCGCCCAGCCCTAATGTCCACACATATGAATAGGGTTGGGTACCGAAAAGCGGTGTCAATATAGCACCGGTTCCTATACGTCCGGTATCTACCGGACCGAAACGCAACGCAGATTTCGGTGCTTCCTTTCGGTGCCTGAGCCGATTGAAATACTTTTTTACACTACTCTGATGACTCCGTCCTGGCAGCAGGACTCTGTCCTCCGCTCCTCTCATAGTATTATTACAACGTACTTAGCGCTGTCGCTCATAAGCACAACAACACAGGCACGCGAAAGCTTCTTCTCCTTCTTTGAGGTGTAGGAGCGGTTGGCAAACGACGAATTGGTGCGTTACCGCCACCAACTGGTTAAATAAAATAAGTCATGAGACGTGTCGTATTTTGCCAGAGAAGGCAAATATGCTCATATTTCTGCAAAATAATTGCTGAAGTTTGAAGCTGTAATGTGTGTACAGAGTGTGTGTGTTTTGTATTTATGTAAGTACACTGTAAACTGTTAACAGTTAACATATTGTTCATAGTTAAAAAGTTTGAAGCTGTAGTTTGAAGCCAAGTGTTTTGTATTTATTTATATTTATAGTATACTTTAAACAGTTAATATATTGTTCAATTTGAAGAAAAAAGTATCTGTTCAGGCACCGTTTAGGCACCGGTATCGGAAAAAACCCAAACGATACCCAACCCTACATATGAAGAGACACCATGCCGGTCTGTCAGTGGCGGGGGACACTCCGGTGTGGAAAACAAAGGATTTCAAAATCTGGTTGAAGTGCTTGAGCCACGCTACGAAATCCCCTCACGCACCCACTTCAGTATGAAGATTGTTCCTCTATGAAGAGCAAAAGACTGACTGGCGCTGCAGACACGCCCCCTCTGGGAGAGTCACACAGAGGGCAGGTGCTGACAGAAGCAGCAGAGTGGAAGCTAGACGGGCCCAATAGCAATATCTCAGTCACCACAGAAAGGTCTACCCTCTCCCCAGACAATGGAGATATTCACATCTTTTTGAAAACAAATGTAAAGTTGTAGACTATTTCACAGTAATGGTAAACATTATTGCAGTGTATTTGAATGACATAACCTGACAGGAAGTAAACATGGACCCAAGTTGTTGCCTCGCAGTTCAGTTCAGTGGAAGCTAGCTCAAATATCTGTTTTTATGTAAGGCTATAGCCCAAAGTTCTTTGCTTTAAGTGTTCTTGAAGTTCTTTAATTAATAAATGGAAAGCAAAGTTATATTTGACTCCTCCCCTTTTCTTTGCTGATCCGAAAGATTATCCGATCCGTGACTCAAGAACCGTGATCCGAACCGTGAGGTTTGTGATCCGTTGCACCCCAGTTGATACTGTCACCTGGTCAGTGTTGTCCACCTTGGATATGATGGCAGTTCTTTCCTGGCTTGTCAGTGTGCGGAATTCTAGTGTGCTGTTTGGGCATTGGTTAGCAGTTTCAGTCAGTCTGTCAAACCTGCCTCAGCCAGCCGAAACAATGGGTTACGTGGTCAAGTCGTCTTAAGGAACTGACTTTCAGTAGATTACTTATTCTAAAAAAACAACAACATACACACTAATGGCCATACAGCCAAATTAGAGCAGGCGTTTACCCTTAAATAGTATGTTTCCTTTCATATTTACTGCACCATTACTTCATAGCTGAAAACTTTTAGCGGGAAAGTTATGTCAAAAGTTTTTCAGAATATTGACAAGTTTATTGAAATCTGTCCTCAATGGTCATCTTTTCAAATCCAGTGCATCATAAATTCCTTTAAGTACTTAAATAGAAACCCAGCCTGTCTGTATTCCCCCCTCTCATTTTGGCTTTTTGTTTTCTCTTAGGGTGGTACAGCCCTTTTTAAGTGTGTGTGTACTGTTAAACACAAGAAGATAAGAGGCAGCTCTGCTTCTCCTCCCAGTGACATTCACAGTTCACACAGACTGACTGCTGAACCCCCTCTTAGTGTCAGATAATGTTGGTTGGTTTAAGAGTTGCAGGGACACTGCATCTTGTACAAAACATACTCTTAAATTGATCAGACATTGTACGGATTAAGCCTGATTTCAACCCAGAAGTGGTTGCCCTTGACAAATTTTAGAATCGGGCTAGATTCCTGGCAGAAGCGTTTGAGGGGGGTCATGACGCCTGATTATTTATCTGAACGATCAACAATCCGACTCTCCGACAAACGTTATAATCAGGTCCAAGTCTTAATTTTGTGTTGAAAGTTATCTTTAAGTTGGATGCCATGAAATGCATTTGCTAAAAAAAAAATAATAATAATAATGAAGTTATCGAAGGTAACTATTGCAGAAGTGTTTTGGAATGCAAACCGAGAAGTTTTAATGGTATTTTAACTCTGACGTCGATGATGCTTGTAATCCCCTTTTTATACTTGAGTGCTAAGCCTCCTGCTGAC
Source organism: Melanostigma gelatinosum (assembly GCF_949748355.1). Lineage (NCBI taxonomy): Eukaryota > Metazoa > Chordata > Actinopteri > Perciformes > Zoarcidae > Melanostigma > Melanostigma gelatinosum. The sequence goes on along the minus strand of NC_136649.1, from coordinate 2,556,981 downwards.
ACAGTTCACATTCTCAGCTCTGACGGGGATGTTATTGGGGCGCACGGTGAAGTCGTTAATTTCAGGAGTAATGCGTTTCCACTAGTGCTGGGCAAGTTAATGCGTTAATTTTGCGTTAATGCATTCATTAATTAACGGCGACAATTATTGTATCGCGCGTTAACGCATTTTTTAAAACGTATTATGATCATTTTTATTTTTTATTTTGTTGCAAGACAAGAGACAATACATAACAACAAGAGGATGACAAGAATAGTGGGATAAAAGCTGTGTGTGTGTCCTTGATCCTTTTGAGATGGGGGGGGGGGAAACAACAACAAAACAGGTAAGTATTTTTAATTTATTATTATTGTAACAGACTGTCTCATGTTTATCGTTTTGTATTGGAGATATGATGTCCCTTCAGGGTTGCCGTAGAGAAAAGGCGACTTCTGCTTCTGGTCGGGGGGGGGGGGGCATAAATAAAGAGAGAAGCTGCACCAGCTGTTGCTCTCCCTGGAGACTACTGGACATCGCTGCGGTAAAGTCAGCAGACACTCAGATCTCCGTGGTCAACTCATCAGACACTTACATTTTAGTGCACCTATATGCTGAAATTCACGGTAAACTCATTTTAAACGGCACAGATCGGGAGCGAGCGAAGGACTTTGAAAGTTAGCAGAAACATTAACTTGAGGCAACATACAGTTTCTTCAGACGAACTTCCGGTTTTCAGAATAAGATGCCAACAAAGTATGACTTATATTCACATTAAGTATAAAACATGCTGCCTGCATCTCGTGAATCAAATGGTATTGCCATTTTGTTCATATAGCATCCATCCATCCATTTTCCTCCGCTTATCCGGGGTTGGGTCGCGGTGGCAGCAGGCCAAGCAGGCTGACCCAGACTTCCCTTTCACTGGCAACATCTTCCAGCTCATTCTGGGGGATCCCGAGGCGTTCCCAGGCCAGCTGGGAGGTATAATCCCTCCAGCGTGTTCTGGGTCTTCCCAGTTGGACGTGCCTGGAAAACTTCCAGTGGGAGGCGTCCAGGAGGCATCCTAATTAGATGCCCGAACCACCTCAGCTGACTCATTTCGACGAGAAGGAGTAGCGGTTCGACTCCAAGCTCCCTCCTGATGACCGAGCTCCTTACCCTATCTCTAAGGCTGAGCCCGGCCACCCTACGGAGGAAGCGCTTGTAGCCGCGCCCTTGTCCTTTCGGTCACGACCCAGAGTTCGTGACCATAGGTGAGGGTAGGAACGTAGACCGAGTGGTAAATTGAGAACTTTGCCTTCCGCCTCAGCTCCCTCTTCACCAAGACGGTCCGGTGCAGCGCCTGCTTTACTGCTGCAGCCGCAACGATCCGCCTGTCGAGCTCCCACTCCATCTTACCCTCACTCGTGAACAAGACCCCGAGATACTTGAACTCCTTCCCTTGAGGTAGGCACTCCGTCCCCACCTGGAGGGAGAAATCCACCGGCAGAGCACCATGGCCTCAGATTTGGAGGTGCTAACTCTCATCCCCGCGCTTCACACTCTGCTGCAAACCGCCCCAGTGAATGCTGGAGGTCACGATCCGAGGAGGCTAACAGGACCACATCATCTGCAAACAGCAGAGAGGCGATCCCGAGACCCTCGAACCTGACGTTCTCCGCCCCCAGGCTGCGCCTCGATATCCTGTCCATGAAAGTCACGAACAGGACCGGTGACAAAGGGCACCCCTGGCGGAGGCCAACACCCACCGGGAACGTGTCTGACTTATTACAGAGAATGCGGCCACAGCTCCTACTGCAGTCATACAGAGACCGGATCGCCCGTTGTAATGGGTCCGGCACCCCGTACTCCCGCAGCACCCCCCACAAGAACCCCAGAGGGACCCGGTCGAAAGCCTTCTCCAAGTCCGCAAAGCACATGTAGACTGGTTGGGCAAACTCCCAGAACCCCTCCAGTAGTCTTGCGAGGGTAACGAGCTGGTCCACTGTTCCACAGAATCCGCATTGCACCTCTTGGATCTGAGGTTTGACAAACAGTCGGAGCCTCCTTTCCAGTACCCTGGCATAATCCTTCCCCGGGAGGCTGAGTAGTGTGATACCCCGGTAATTAGAGCACACTCTCCGGTCCCCCTTTTTGAAGATGGGAATCACCACCCCGGTCTGCCAGTCAAAGGGCACTGATCCCGACCCCCATGCGAAATTGAAGAGGCGTGTCAGCCAGGACAGCCCAACTATGTCCAGCGCTTTCAGCATGTCAGGGCGGCTCTCATCCACCCCCGGCGCCTTGCCACCAAGGAGCTTTTTAACTGTGGGTGAGCCTCCCCCTAGATCTTCAGGCGCTGCCTCCTCTGCAGAGGACATGTTCACGTTCACGTCATGTTGGTCGGGTTTAGGAGTTCCTCAAAGTGCTCTTTCCACCGCCCGACGATGTCCCCCGTCCGGGTCAGCAGTCCCCCCCCCCCCCCTGCTGAGAACAGCCTGGGCTAGCTGGTATCTCTCCACCTCCTGCACCAGCTCTGGCTCTTTCCCCGCTAGCGAGGTGACGTTCCACGTCCCTAGAGCTAGTCTATGCTGCCGGCGATCGGCTCGCCCAGGCCTCCCGCCTGACTCGCCGCCCGGTCTGCATTGCATTGATGAAATATTTGAATCGCGATTAAATATTTTAATCGCGATATTTTATCGTAGAGAAGCTGTTGGCTGCTGCGGTCAGCTTTTTTCTCTATTTAGTTTTGACTTCTATTTAATTGAGTGAAATAGAAAACAACTCTGATTTGGTTGTCTTCCATGTTAGACATCAGACGACATGAAGTTTAACATTTCTCACCTCACTGAGCTTGAACGCCACACTGTCACACCTGTGTTTGAGTCTGTATGTACACGAAGTGTCATTGTTTTTTTCTTAGAAAAGAGAAGTTTCTTAGGCCACATCTCTAGTCCAAATGGCAGCCAGTAGAGATCTTGCAGTGTCTCCAACACTTCCATCCAAGAGCTTTTTGTTTAACTGCTGACACACATGCATACACATATTCATACATGCACACCAGGGGGTAAGCTGTGGCAGCAGATGGTGGTGTGTGTGTGTGTGTGTGTGTGTGTGTGTGTGTGTGTGTGTGTGTGGGGGGGGGGGGGGTTGTCATGTTGGGTTGTAGCTATCAACCCTCGATTTGTTTCTTTAGGGATGTACAGTCCAGCAGACGTTCAGATAGTCTTATTTTACTAGCCTCTGGTCTGAGGGCAGATATCCAGTAGGAACCGGCCGCAGGTCAGCCGTACTGGGTAGCAGAAGCCGAATCCCAACATCTACAGCACATTCAGCCAGCAGCTTTCAAGTCACAATATATGGATCACCACTCAAAGTAGGTCACGGATCCGTTTGTGCTAGCTTTCCACATCATGAGACATAAAGTATTTTAATGAGCCTGTCTCTGAGTAGGAGAAATAACAGTTAATTTGTAGGCTTGATAAATGTGTGTATGGACACTCTAAACCTGTCAGTTTCCAAAAGGGAACTTGGAATTTGTTTTATCTGACAAAAGGCAATAAACTAATTTTCATTATGTGCACACACTTAGGCTTGCACAGTATCATGGGTACATTTAAACGTGTGATTAGACAATCTGTCAGCAGTGCCAAGGATTTCTCCTCTTCCAGGGAATCTAAGCTTCTTGAAAATGTTGCGTACAGTAAATGAGGCTCTGTATACCATTCAGGTGTTTTCAGTTACTCCAGCTGATTAGAGCTGGAAGTTAGGAGGGACTTACCGCTGCTGACTTCCCCAAACTCACAAGTTGTGTCTAACGTGTCCTTCGTCAAAACATATTTTGATATTTGAATCCTGTGTTTACATTTTGTTCCTTTGTTGGTGCACTGCTACGCTTCTTTGCTAGTTACTGACACGTCTAAATGGAATGCAGCCATCATTGTTATTAACACCTGTGTTTTTCCTACGATGTCAAAAGAGCCTATTAGTACGTTCTGTGTACAATTAGTATGTAGTACGGAATTAGGACATGGCAGCAGTTTGATGCACATATCGTATCAAACATTATGCTGTAAAGAGATGTGTGTAGTAGTATACACACAGTATAGTAGTGAGGAATTAGGACACGGCAATAATGTCATAAAGCAGTAAAAGGTACAACAAATGAATAAGTATGTGAGAAGAGGTGTGATTAGCAAACCAAAGAGAAAACGCGTGTGTTAATGAACCATGGGTGTGTGGGGGCTTCATGCCTGTACATTAGGTTTGTTTTAATGGACGTCGGTGCTCTATGATGCAATTCACAATGCATTTTCACTCTAAACCAGGCATGTCCAAAGTCCGGCCCGCGGGCAGATTTTATACGGCCCGCGCCTTCTGTCTTAAAATGCATTATTGATGGCCCGCCAGCACAGTCAAAACGGAATGAATAAATCATACAAATTCAACATGCAATTCCTCTTTTTAACTCATAGCAGCAGCACCACTCTGTAACTGACTGTCTGTTTGAAATGTACTCAGACCCTTCAACTGTCATGGCTACGGCAGGTAAAAAAAGGAAAGTGGATAAAAAGGGCCGCAGCTTCCAGGAGAGGTGGAGATCGCAATATTTTTTTCACCGAAATCCGAAACAACTGTCTGCCTTATTTGTCATAAGACTATTGCCTTGTTTAAGGAGTATAATGTAAAGAGATACTACGAGACAAAACATGCTAATGCTACAACAAGCTATCAGAGAGCGAGCGAGCTAGAAAAGTGACGCAACTCCACGATAACTTGACAACACAGCAGCGGTGCTTTTCGCGGGCCCATTAGTCAAATGAAAATATCACCAAAGCAAGCTACGAAGTGGCCATGTTCATTGCTAAACATGGCAAACTTTTTACGGAAGGTGAGTTTATCAAAGACTGTGTCATGAAAATAGCAGAAAACATTTGCCCCGAGAAGACAGTTTGCTAATGTTTGCCTGGCTCGTAACACTGTGGCACGGAGAATTGAAGAGCTATCATCTGATATTAAGAGACAACTGGGAGACAGTGCAGTGAATTTAGATTATTTTTCGTTAGCCTGCGATGAAAGCACACTCATCAGACACTGCCCAGTTACTGATTTTTTTTTTTGAGAGGCGTCGATGATGACAAGAACGTAACAGAAGAGATGCTTGATCTTAAAAGCCTTAAAAGGCCAAACAAGAGGATCAGATTTATTCCTTACTGTTTGCTCAGCTGTTGATGATCTGAAACTACCGTGGAGTAAAGTTAGTGGGATTATTACCGATGGCGCGCCTGCCATGACTGGTGTAAGAAGTGGGTTATCCACACTGATCTGTAACAAAGTCAGCGAAGAAGGAGGCAACGCTATTCAACTGCATTGCATCATTCATCAGCAGGTTCTCTGTGCTAAACATCTCCGATTTGATCGTGATGAAACCGGTGGTAAAGGCAATTCATTTCATTCGCTCTAAAGCCCTATACCACCGCCAGTTTCAGCAATTCCTGCTTTACATCCAGGCTGAATATGGAGACGTGATATATCACAACAATGTGAGGTGACTCAGTCGCGGAGCACTGCAGCGATTTTTCGCTCTTAGAAGGGAAATTGGACAATTTTTGGCTGAAAAGGGAGAACCGATGAAAGAACTGTCGGATGCTGAATGGGTGGCAGACTTTGCTTTTTTGGTTGACACAACAAAGCATCTGAACGTCAGCCTTCAAGGAAAAGACGCAGAAGTGAGCCAACTATATGCACACATCAAGGACTTTGGAACCAAGCTGCAACTTTTCCAGAGACACTTGTCACAAACTAAGCCCTGCACCACACATTTCCCAGCTCTGCAGGAGGTCATGGTCAGTTTTCCACAGGCCAATATCTGTGTGTAAACGAAGAGGTATGCAGCAGCCATCGCATCCCTGACTGTGGAGTTTAGCGACCGCTTTCGGGATTTTGCAGCGATTGAAGAGGACATGGTGCTTTTCTCTTCTCCCTTCAGCGTGGACCCTGATGTCGCTCCACCTCACCTGCAGCTGGAGCTGATTGAGCTGCAGTGTGACAATGAATCGCGCAGCCGGCAACAGCATCTCTCTCATGCATTTTTACCGGCAGCTGGATAGAGGCAAGTTTCCAGAAATGCGAACATTTGCAAAGAAAATGCTCAGCTTGTTTGGCTCCACATATTTGTGTGAGCAGACATTCTCTGTTATGAACTTGAACAAGAACCGCTTGAGATCAAGACTAAGTGACCCCCACCTACGTGACATTTTACGCATGTCAACCACTGCTCTCAAACCAGACCTGCCCTGTGTACTCAAATCCAGATCTCAGTACCACCCTTCTCATTAGCGCCAGTAAGTTTGCTGTTGCTTGATTATCAGACTTTAACAAAATTCTAGTTTCTGAGAGTTTTGAATTTATGTTAGAAAGTTTTGATGACTCAGTTTTTTTTCAAATGGTAACATCTGTCACTATTAATGCGGAAAAGCCAAAGCCACTGATACCTACACTTGGAGTTATGGCACTTACTAATTTGAGTTATGTTTGAGTTATGTAACTGGATTACTTTCAGAATGATCTTTGATAAAAGACAAGGGCAAGTTTCATGTGTGTTTAACTTAAATGTTAATCAACTTTGCATTACCCTCACCAAGTAATTTTTGTCTTGAGGTTAAAATATTGATAAATTTCTATGTAATTAGTTTTTAGATAGCTTGTTCTTTATGTTATCTGACTTTCAAGATGTGAAGAAAGGCAGACTAGTTGTTGAGATTTGTTCACACCTGAATCTTCACATTTGGTTACATTGCTATTTGCTGTGTCATTGAAAATAAAATAACAATGTATGTATTGGCTACTTTTATTGTTTAAAATAATGTCAGTAGGGACTGTTGGCCCTTGGGCATTTTCACATTATCAAATCTGGCCCTCTTTGAAAAAAGTTTGGACACCCCTGCTCTAAACTATTGTTTCACAACTGCTCACCAACAGTTTTTCCCTTATATTTTAGTTTTCAAATTGAACTTAGATTTACGCCAGAGAAGAATTAAAATATCTTCCTGGAAGCCGATGATAACGAGGTGCTAACCACTAAGTGACCCATGTTTCCTGTGGTTATCCCCAGGCTGTTTATCTTTTTTTTTTTAGTAGCTAGTATTTAGGGGTGTAACTGTTCACAAAACTCACGGTTGGGTACGGTACGATACAGTGGAGCCACGGTTCGGTACGGTTCGGTACAGTAGAAAACTATAAATGCCAGAGAAATGTACTTGATTTTAAAATATATTTATTCATTACAACTAACATCATGAAGTTATTCTTTGACTTTGAACAATGATGGAACTATACCTGAGTGACCCATCTTCTGGGGTGTCTTCTTAGCAACACATAAGCATAAAAAACAAAAACTGCTCCTTCATGTTATGTAGTATTGTTACTTACATCTTGTATTGTTGCTTACATCTTGCAAAAGAGATTTTTAATCTCAATGGGACTACCTGGTTAAATAAAGGTTTTTAAATTATTTTTTATTCAAACGTATTCGGTTCGTCATGCGTACCGAACAGTGAGCCTCGTACCGAACGGTTCAATACGAATATGCGTGTCGTTACACCCCTAGTAGTAATCTATCAGGGTGATTTCCAGTCCTTTTGTGTTTTCCTTGCTTCAGTCCTGGCCCTCTAGAGGAGCTGTTTAAATCCTCCTGCACTTACATCTGCGCACTGATGTCTGAGCATCACATTTGTAACACTAATAATTGTACATTTATAAAATGACACTGCCGAACGGCATGCTCGCTAGCTAGCCCGCTAGCACAACAGTCTGTTAACAGATGGGAGAGGCTCCGTCGCTACAGTAACGTTACATTAAAGAACAGAACAGAGCGATGCAGGATGAACAAAGACAGACCGGAGATGCACCGATAGTCTGTGCCCAACAGAGGAGCTGGGTCTGTATAAAAGACTATATAAAAACAGTCAAGGAAAAGAAATAATACTGTGAAACCGCCAGAATCTTAAAAAATACCGTGATACACATTTTTGGTGACACCGCCCAGCACTCGGGTGCACCCACATTTTTATCTCTGCCGAAGCTGTTGGGTCTGGGTTAGGCATGTTACCGAGGACAGGTGGTGGAGCGGTTAACTTACCGAAGATGTTGGGACTGGGCTGGGCCGCCGCTCAGGACAGGTGTAACGGGCACCGACAAATAGTTCTCTTCATTTTGAAATATTAGTATGTTTAAGGTTGTGATGTCACTCATACACACAATTTACAAATATATAGTGTAATCAGTGTGACTCAATATGTATCAACTTTGGTTTTAGTCGGACTAAAGGTAGTGGTAATGTGTAATTTGTAATGAAAAGCAGGATGTGCGCAAGCTTGTTGTGTATACTGATATTTGTCACGGTTGATGCATGCTTAAAATGGAATGGACGAAAATGTCAAAAGGCAGACAAATGATAGTTTAACATACCAAATGCCTAAACCCTACTGATATCCTCTAGTACACTGTACGATAATGCTGACTTCATGTGGAGTTCACCACATGTCCAGCACCTGTTAACTCTCACTGGGACAGCCGAAACATAACTGGTCAGGTGATGCTGATTGGTGTTACATTTCAAGGCTTCCCCGTGGTCAGTGCAAACACACTGAGAAAGAGTAGTGCATTTTGATGGTACACACACACACCCTTCCCCCATCCGTGGAATTTTGTTCCCAAGGCTGCCTGGCATTCCTCACTGCTTCATCATGGGACCTTGGGTGTGGGGGGGGGGGGGGGTCCTGCTTGTAAGAGATAACATATCAACATGCTGTTGTTATTGTGGCAGTGAAAGATAAGGCATCCATCTGTCTCACCTGTTTATTTTTACCTCACTTACCCTCTCCTGTCTCTCCCTCTAGTTTCTCATCCATCTACTCTTCCTTCCTGTGTGTGTGTGGCGGGGGGACCACCCGGCTGCTGAGAAAGCCGTTGCCATGGTTATGGGTGGAGAGTGGGGGGGTTGTGATGATGTAGTTGTCTCTGAGCTACTAGAGAGAGCGTGGTAGACTAACCAAGATGGAGTGAAAGTGACTTAGTCATAAATGGTGGTGTTGAACTAGTCTGTTAGTCAGTGTACCAATGAATCTGTTAATGTCAGCCTGTGAACCACTTGCTCATTTAGCACCATGTCCTGTTGTGATGGAGCAGTCCCTAGTCTCATCCAGTCAGTTTATCAACCAGCACCTAAACCAGTGAGGAGGCTCAGAAAATCAGTAACTTGCTAAGACATTATAACTGTCATGAACTGGCAGGCAGTCCACCAGTTTGGTGGCAGTTTAAAGGGTGATTCTGGTTTATCACAACATTCTTTTGTTGTGGTTTTAGCCGTCTTGAATAAGTGTAATTTGCTAAAAATGAGTGAAATCACCTGTGCGGGTGGAGCAAATTGGGGGAAAAAAAGAATCGACAGATTAATTGATAATTTAAAAAAGTAATGTTTTTGATTTTATAAGCCCTGAATCTCAACTGTATCCCCTCATAATAAGTGCCGGGGTCACATGAATACAAAGCTTTCCACCAAAGTAATACATGTTATTTCCCATGAGAATCTTAGTGTATTTCTGTTTTTCTATTTGCTCTCCTCACAGGTTTAAAATGTTTGGGGAAAAAAGTGATACATACTTACAATACCTCCTGTGTGGTTGTTTACTTATGTGTCCAGTCAAATCTGATCGAACCCACACCAACACATTCCTGATGAAGCAGTCTTTTTTTTTTTTTTTTTTTCTGTGTTCTTTAACTGTTAACTAACAATTTCTCAAAATTGGACCTTTGATTGTTGATTACAAGTTACATTTTTTGGGGCATTTTTTATGTCTGCCTTGCTGACACGTCGCAGTAGAAAAAGCACACGTGAAAAAAAATATATGAATGGCTGAATTCCATTGTGTATGCTGGCTCACTGTCATGGTTGTCGGGCACTTGATCGTTCACGTTTTTCCTACTATGACGAGTCCAAATGTCAGCTACAGAAAGGCCTTCTTTCAGCTGTTTCCACCAACTTTGCGTCATTTTGTATTATTCCTATTTTTACATGACACTCCTCAAGTGGGGCGCTGAGATCTGGGAACGCCACAACAACACTAAAATGTTTTATGTCCAAATAAAGCAGTTTAGATCATCAGGCTAAACTGTCACTTTGTTTAGGCCTGTAACCTCCCCCGCTTGTGTTGATACAGCTGTTAACTAGTTACGTAATTAGTGGCTCAGTCAGTCCACCGGTAAGTCGTGTGGTTTGTTTAAACACTCATTCCTTCTGTGTTGGATCAGTCATACCAGTCTGTTTACATCACAGGTCAATGGATACCTGATGCTTCACGAGACCGTGGTCTGATGTGTAACGGCCACTTCCTAATGGATATAAGGAAACCTCATATTATGCAGCTGTCTTCTAATCCATGTTTGAGGAATGTTGGGACGCAGAATGTCCCCAACTAGATTAATGACACACTTTTCTGCTTTTTCCACATGGTGAAGGTGTCATGGCCACCCTGTTTACTGAGCTGCCCTCCTAGACCCACCTGATATCTAGATACACATACCGTAACATCCCTGCAATCCACACACGCCCAATCCAAGGGATGACGACCTCCCATCTGAACGGCCATGTCGCTGAGGAGGGAGGAGGAGGAGACGAAGAGCCGAGGGGAGGACAGCAGCATCGGGAGATGGCCGTCGACTGTCCGGGAGAGCTGGGGAGTCGAACGCTGCCGGTCCGACGGTCCGCACAGCTGGAGAGGATACGACAGCACCAGGTATGCACGCGCACTTAAACATAAACATTTTACATTAAAGCTGCAACAAACATGCAAGTTGTATTTATGTACAATGTGCTTTGAAAAACAACCATGGATGATTGAATTGATGTGCTGTGAAAACCTGGAATGGGAACAAACAAATGGAGTATGAATAAAAGTGTGCTACAGTATGTCAGTCACTACAGGGCAGTCTTTGCACTGGCTGACTTCACTAGAGCTGAGAGCAGTGGTGGAAGTACCTTTACTCAGGTGATGTACTTAAGTACAACTCTAAGTTGCTTTGTACTTACTTCAGTATGCTATTTTAAACTTTCAATGCCCTAAATCTCACAATGAAATACTTTGCTTGATTTACTTGATTTGCAGTTTAGGAATTTAGAAATAAAACACATGATACACTTATACGATATGATGAATTGTAAGAAAATGAACTACCCCAAATGTTTATACAATTGAAAATGAGCCTCACCTTGACTACCGTTCTGTGCAGTAGACCAATAGGGGCACACCTGTAAACATGGCAAAGAGAAAGAGCAACTTAGTGTTCCACTTCCGTAAAGTTGGGAGACTCACAACACACTGGTTTAGAAAAACTAAAGAGCCATATATAATCAGACTTTTGGTCCCCTGTATGGGTAAAGCTGGATCCTACATATCAAAACATTATAGCTCCTCTGTTCCTTCAGAACGCCCATTTCTTTGAAATACCATTCATACTAAATGAATCACGGTGGATGTCATCTTCTGCACACACGAAGAAGAGACAGTGCCAACCTTCACTGCTTCGTGACTATGACTGGTTCAGCCATATGTTCATTCATAAAAGCAGGTTTACATCAGCAAACATTGGCGCTGCCGTCAGACGGCACAGTGAACGCATAGCTGGGGCCTCCTTCTTTGTGACCAGAGAGATGGTTACAAAGTTATTATAGGTTATCACCTAGTCCCACACTGTGAACATCTTGACAAACAACAATGTTGTGTTAAAAGATTTGAGAAGAATATTATGTGTGCAATTAGAATTGTGATTATTTTCTGTAGTACTTTGGTCAACATAGTTTTAGATGTGGCTCACCAAGGATGAGCAAAGAGCTCCCTTGTTTCTAATAGATTCTGAACAAATATTGGTTGGTTGTTTTAAGGTCCAACCTTTCACTCAGCCAATTTCATTTCATAAAAAATGATACAGTGAAGTCTTCCTTTACTTAATACCAGGCTCAAAGATGGATTGCAGAAGATATGGATACTTGACAAATTATTAAACCACCACATATGACAAATGAGGTCATTTTGTTATTGGGCACTTTTGTTATACATACAAGTTTGATAACCAATTAATATTGTTTTTATTTTGGTTATTCCATGTAAGAATTAGCATTTGAGCATGATGTTGTAAACTGAGTTCATCAAAGCAGAGAGGCTGGATGGTACAAGACTTCAACTGAGAAGTGAACTCTTTTAAAAACACCATTTCTATTCGTGATGCATTTATGTGTCCGTACGTGTGTCAGGAGGATCTGCGTCGTCGCAGAGAGGAGGAGGGCCGGCAGCTGGACCTGAACGCCTCGCTCAGACTCAGGAAGCTCTCCCAGCATCCCCACATCGGCATCGACAACCCCACATTCCTGCAAGACTCGCACACATCGCAGCAGCTGCCGCTCTGCAGCCAGCACACACACGCACTGCTGGGTGAACACACACACACACACACACACACACACACACACACAAAGGAGAGTAGAATTACAGGTCATTGATGTAATGAAGCTCTCAGCGTGAAAGGACATAATAAAGAGGTAGGGGTGATAAGGGTGTTAAAACCTTGAAAAAATGAAGGGATGAAGATGAAGAAAAAGGAGTGGAGGGTGGTTCTCTCTCTGGGAGGGAAAGGAATGTAAAGAAGACTTGTCCGCCATTAGGGAGGAAAATTCCTCTGGGAGGGAGAGAAGGACATGAGAGGCTCTTGAGGGCGACTTAATTAAATCTTTGTTACGGGTGGTAATGTTGACACACCGTCACACAAAATGGGACGTCTTCTCTTAGAAATGAGATGCAGCCTCTCTCACACACACTGGTCTGAAGCCAGGACAAGCAGGCTGTCTAAAGTGAATCTGTAATTTCGAGCCGATTACCGTCTTTTTTTTCTTGTTTTTCGCTGTGTAAAAGTCAACTCTTGTTAATGTGAGTTTGTGTGTGTTTTTTCTTGCAGAGTTGGAGGAGTTGCTGCTGTCACTGAAGCAGGTCCGGGGCTGCCTCTCCGACCAGCAGAGTCAGAATGACGTCGAGCTGGTTCTTGCACTACTAAACAAGGTAATATGAAGGCAGTTGGATGGAGAGGGCTCTGAGTCAATAAGTAATTCCGGCCTCTGACGTAGAAGGGATTTACAAAGACGGAGCGGTGCGGTCACCACCGTCTGATCTGGAGCATCCATGACAACAGGGCCCAACAAGATTTGTACAGTTGGAATGAAGGATTCTGGATGGGGAGGGAGGGAGGCTACAGATAGACAATTCAAATCTTTTTGGGACTGAAGCGACGGATGGGCTCTCTTTTATGCCAGTATTAAATATTTCTTAAGTTGGATATTTTTTATGCCCAACGGTAACAAATAATTCAGTGTCTCTCCCGGGATGCATCAGAAAGCTCTGAATGGCTCTTTGTGGCTGCAGGGACATCTCCAGGAATCTTTTTACAGGAAATAGGAAAAGTGAAGGGACCTAGTTTTGGTTCCTGTCCCATAGTTCCTGTCTATTGGTGACTAGTCAAACAAATATTAATGATCCAACTCTTTGCTTAAGCACCAGTATATGATTGATTATTGGTCACACACTGCTAGAACAGTATAGTTCTAGCAGTGTTGCTGTTGCTTGGTAGAGTTGTCCTTTAGGCTTTACAGAGGGGATTATTAACTGTACGAATATGACACCAATGAACACAAAGCTGCTATTTCAAGTTTGGTTTGACTTAAATCAGGGGTGTCCAAACTACGGCCAATTGCGGGCCAATTAAAAATGGGTCCATTTTTAATTGGCCCGCAGCAACTTCTAAAAATATAATGTAATATGGCCCACACTTGAAACTTGCGCTTGACTGTATTGTACTTCTTAGTTTCACCACTAGGTGGAGATACTGTGTTGAACAAGGCAGCTTCACCACAAAATAAGAGCAATCAAAGAAACGTTTAGCCCCGGATGATGACACGTCCTACACTGGTGCCGAGCGAGAACAGGAAGTTAAATGGCAGTTAGCTCAATAAGAGTATTTTTTTCCGTGCAAACAAAACACAAGAAAAAGTCACAATAGCAGCCACGAGGTAGCTCAAGTCATTGCCCGCCACGGGAAACCTTTCTCAGATGGTGACTTCATAAAACAGTGCCTCACTAAAGTCGCAAGTGCCCGGAATAAATGCAGGAATTCAACAACGTTAGCGTGTCCAGAAACACAGTTGTGCGGCGAATCGAAGACTTGTCAGCTAACCTAAACCATCAAGTGTCAGATAAAGCTCGTGCTTTTGGTTTTTACTCCATTGCATATGATGAGAGCACAGATGCCACAGACACCGCACAGCTGTTAATTTGTTTGCGGGGAGTTGACGATCATTTCTGCTTTAGGAGCTGCTTGATTTTAGGAGTCTAAAGAGCACAACAACAGGTAAGGACATGTTTGAAGCTGTGTCAGATGCAATTGACAAGATGGGACAAGCTGTGTGGAGTTATAACAGATTGGGCTCCAGCTATGAAAGGCGAGCGCAAGAGAGCGGAGGTGAGGCTATTAAAATGCAGCGTATCACCCACCAACAAGCCCTCTGTGCTAAGACAGTCCAGCTCGGCGATGTGATGAACACGGTTGTGAAAACTGTCAACATAATTCGAGCACGAGGGCACTCTACGCAACTTCAATGTTGTGCACTTCCCCACGCAGTCCGAAGTCAAATGTGCTTTTCCAAAGGCCAACCTTTCTGCTAAAAGGGGGAAATACGTGTCCGTGATAACGTCTCTCGTGACAGAACTCAGTCAGTGCTTACGTGGCGGCTGGTCAATAGAGGGCGATAGGGCGCCGCCCCACCTTGAGCCACAACAAATAAAATAAAATGAATAATAATAATAATAATAAACTATACAAATTGCCAATATTCGTGTTTTTGAAATATGGAATCACCCAGTAATATGTGTAAAATATGATATCTGCGGTAAATATATGCTTTTCCTGCATGTCCTCTCTGCGTGTGCACGTCTCAGCAGCGCTGGAGAAACTGCCCAAAAGAGCAGTGAAGCAGTTTAGCCAATTGCTGATTAAAGATATAAATGTGTGACATACAATTTAGCCAATCAGCGCCCTCTAATAGATTCAGCTTGGAGCAGAATCGATTCTGCCCCAAGCTGCGCGTTCTCGTCCGGACGAGTCTCTACAGGCGGGCGCGAGCTCCAGCGCGAGCACTACTCCTCCAAGACCCGTTTGAGAGGAGAACTTTGAGGAGAAACTGCAGAGCTGATATCAGATCAACCTGACCTCACAATCAGACAGCAGACTAGCAGGAAAGGGAAGCAGTACATGCGAAGCTACCAGCTGTAAATAAGATGTCCTGACGTGTTTGTCAAAGTGTTATTTTCTGCTTTTTTTCATGTTGGAATAAATGTTAAATATTTAACTGCAAAGTAGCAATACGTGTTTGATACCTTCATTTATTTAGCATTAAATCATACTAGGATGTTTGCTGAAATTGATTGGATGTGGCACAGCCCTACCTAGAACATGTTCCACCGGCTGCCATGGCTTTCAATATGTTTCTCTCATTGAGAGAGACATCGAGCTGTTCTCAACTGCCTTCTATTTGAATAATGAGTCTGTTTGGCTCAACATACGTGAGCAAACATCTCTGTTAAATCTGAACAAAAGCACATTGAGAACCAAATTTGATTGATTTTGCTCACTTTAACACACTAGGGGTGAGGCGATCGGACCTGAGTGGCCCAGCCCTTGGTATATTTTTCTGTATGTGGCCCTCAGTGAAAAAAGTTTGGACACCCCTGACTTAAATCATGTCTACACTAAGCCGGCTAAATCTGAAAACAGTTTTATTTCCTGTCCGTTTTGGCCCTCTCGCCGTTTTTACGTTACTGCCATCCAAAAGTAACTTGTTCCTGTAACAGCGTTACCGACTGACAAATCCCTATCAGTAGAGTCCTTGTGCATGTGTTATATTGTCCCAGGGGTGCTACTGTACACATGCCTTTGGAATGTATTGACGAGGGCTGTACAGAATAGTTCAAAGCTTTGAAAATGTATTATTACTAATAACTTGCTGATATACAAGCCGTTGTTGTGATACATGCGTGAAACAAATCAGCGCTCGCCCACCATTTTCACAAAACTCTCGCTCGCCGCGCTTCATACCATCATGTTGTGAAAATATTTGTGAATTGGAGTGATGGATGAGACGTAAAATGAGAAGAGCCCTCTGTGTGTACCCTCCTGACTTTAGTCCAGGCCCACAGACGTACAGCGACGCCCCCGCGGTCTGGTCTGTCAGCCCAAGTTTTTCTTACAAAGTCCCAGTACACGCCCGCAGCTTGAAAGCAGCAAATCAAAAACTTTCATGGATAGTTTATAAACTGAAACTCAGTCATATACAGCAACAAAAGTATTATTTTATAATTTCATTGCACTGTCGTTTCACTTTTAAACAATGCAAAGCATGGTGATGTGTAGATACTTACTGTGTTGTGTTTTTTTGTTCTCCTTTAGTCTGACTTCCAGTCAGCACTGAAGATCCATAATGCTGTGGCCGCCAGCATGCACCGACCCTCTCCTCCATACCCACACACACACCAGGCACTTCAGCTGGCCATGGAGGTACATCGCAGCTTACTTCATTCACCATTTTCAATTCATGTCGCATCATGTTCATCCGACAGAAACTAACACACACAGTCCAGGTCAGCGAGTGTATACTGTAATAACGAGGTTGGAGACAGTGCAGCTCTGTTCAGCATCAATTAGAGCGGTGTGTGTGCGCACACACACACACACACATTCTTGTCAGCAAACTATTTTATGTTGCAATCACATTTGAAAACAAAAGCCTGTTTATAATGAATGCTGCCATGGTCAGTTTTAGCTCAAACTTGAGTTGATTCATCAGAAGCAGAGAGCCAAAGCTGACTGACTGAAATGTTTTTAACTCTGTGACGTGAGATCTTCTTATGGGTGACTACCAGGTGACACCGGGTTGAAGACAACCAGTTCAGGTGAAGGGGACATCCGAGATGCTAGTTGGATCAGTGCAGCAGCTCTTTTCTCTGCCACAGAGTTGAGTCGGCGAGCTGTTGGAGCTATTCATGGCTCATTTCATTGGAATCTCAATAAAGAGCTGCACATTATTTCTGCTCCATGTTGGCATCTTCGCCCCTGCCCCGCAACGCTTTCAGCTTTCACATTACTCCCAGAAACATGTTCCTTTGAAGCATGAAAAGATGTACGAAGATATATTATATTCGCTCATGCTAATCGCGGTTAGCATTTCACCATTGGTGGTTATGTTAAAATTAGCTTAGAAGCTAGCGAGTCGGACATGTTATGATGTTCAGAGAAGAAGACAACTTTAGTACTGTTAAAAGCATCTTGCCATTCAATGGGGACCTGCGGCTTATAGACACGTGCGGCTTATCTATGTGCAAATTCTTTTTTTCTTTTAAAAATGAGCAGGTGCGGCCTATATACAGGTGCGCTCTATCGTAAACTATTTTTACATTCTTACCCATTTTTGAAATAGGGGACAACATTTTCTTCTCAGACAATGCGCCTCATTCACCAACGGCTCTTAAGAATAATGTGCAATTGAAACGTTGCTCCACCCCTCTTTAGACTTTCGTTTTGCCGTTCTTGACTTAATTCGCTCACCTTTTTCTTTTACATTTCTTTGTGTGCACACGGTCCTGCAGTCTCGTGTCCTTTCATGAGGACTGGCAGGATGTTTAACCACCAATTAGGATTAACTGTGCTTTCACTTTACCGGCATAAGGGGATTCATCATTGTAAGAACATTTCTGCATTTCAAGAACACATCGTGAATTAGACTTTTCTAAGGACCTTTCTCAAGAACAAATTTAAGTAAAAACTTGATGAATGTGGCCGCTTATTATTATTATTATTATTATTATTATTATTATTATTATTATTATTATTATTATAATATTGCAGCATATAATATATATATCATTTAGAGCAGGGGTCTTCAACGTTTTTCAGGCCAAGGACCCCCAAACTGATAGAGAGATGGAGCCAATGTTCCCTCTAATTTTTCATGTGTCTGGGCATACACACAAGCTCCCTGAGCACACTGAGGACCACTGTGAGCAACATCAGATGTGCACGCTGTGGCCACACACCAGTATCACACCTGTTCAAAACCTTGGATCATAGCAAGTTACATGGCTTATTAAAAGAATCAAATTACAGCAGCAATTTTCACTAGTTTACTTTTAATATAAGTGATTTGACAAACTTTAAAGGAAAAAGACAAAAATCTTGTTGTTCATGAGATGTGTAGTATGTTTTATGTGAGAGTCCTGCTTGGCCATGGGAAGAGTCCTGCTTTGGCCTGTGTGAGGGTCCTGTTCTGGAAGAAATGATACATATACACCTTTCAGACATAACATTTTGTTCACATTAAAACATTCACATTTTGCACAATGACGTGTGCTGTAGCTTGTGATACAGTGTAAATTCCTGTAACTCTGTCTGTAAAATATGTAATTACTCAGTTTTTTATTATCATTTCTACTACCCATAAATTATCTAGTAGTAACATAATTTAATGATTAATATCCATAAGTAAAAAATCTTAATAAATGTCACTAGAATATGCACAAATCTGACTTAAATTTTACCTTATTTTTCACGTCTGTCCTTCTCACTTCTCCAATGGTTGTACACTTTGTCCAGGTTGATGGCTTCGTCTGCTTCTTGCTTTGACTTTATGTCGCTGCCCGTTCGTTTCGCCATGATAAGACGCATTTGCGTCTCGTAACTCCGCCGCACTGTTGTTAGCTAGCTAACCTGCACGGCGCGAATGGGCAGGGCAATAGTGTCAATGCTATGATTGGCTGCGTAGCGTAAGTGAACCGAATCGTATCATTGGCTGGACACCTGTCACTCACTGAGTTACGTTGCAAAATAGTACAGAAAACAAAATTATTATTATTATTATTGGTTTAATTGATTAGATAAGATTAGGACTAATATTAGATATTAATTAATACGTTTATGTTGAATTTTATTTTATGCGCTGCATAGATTTTCTTGTGCGCTGAGAATGTGCGAGCAGTGCGCGATTGCCCAAGCGCGCAGCTTAGAGGGAACATTGGATGGAGCAGGGACCCCCGACGAGATATATTGTGTAAAATTGTGTTTTATATTAAATGGGCCTAGTACCGTGTATACCTCTTTATTGTGCATTCAATACTAAGCTGTTCAAATAATACACAGGTTGATATATTCATGTTTTTATTTTAAACATGTGCAAGGTACAGTGAGTAGGGAGGCCGTGCCACTGACATTCATAAACCTTGTCAGCTGATACCAATGCCAATATCAACATTGTCAATTGCATGATAATCATGCATACAAGCTATTCACATTGATGTTTTCATTTTAAAAGCGGAAACAATGTTTTATGTCGCCACGGTTTCCAGACTAGGAGTCTCATCCAGTCAAGTCAGAACAAAGAGGGCCTGGAGCTCCACAGCCTGCTGTCAGACACACACATCCAGGTAGAGACACGCAAGCATTTATTAGCAAAGACACAAAAGAACCGTGTAGTGACAGTTGTTGCTCCAGTCCTATCGCTGAGGTGTGTGTGTGTGTGTGTGTTGTGCAGTCATTGCTCCTGGCCCATGACAGCGTAGCGGAGACGGAGATGCAGCCTGAGCCGCTGCCCTCCGAAGGAGTGACACTGACCCAGTGGGGAGGAGAGACTGTGAAGATAGTTCGCATCGAGAAAGCTCAGGACATACCACTGGTAAGACATCCCAACACAACTACAGTTCAGCTTCTAGTCCACTGTCTTCAACTGCTCAGTGTCATTTTGACAGAGGGACTACGGGGGTCTTTCTGTGTAGAGTTTGCATGTGGGCTGCAGCTATCGATTATTTAAGTAATCAAGTATTTCACCAATCATTCCATCAATGAGTCGAGTATCAATTAACAAAATACTAAACAGTAAATGTACAAAAGAGAAAATACGACTGAAGAACTACATTTTTAGAAAAATCAACATTTTATTGCTTTAATTGCACTCAATAAATTCTTTCAAAACTAAACCCAGTAGTTGAACTGAAGATAAAACAGGCAAATACATTATGAATATTCTGCTTTGTTTTTTGCTCTTCATAAAGCTTTTAAACCTCTCCTTTAGGATAAGTGCACTGTAATTCAAATTTGATTCATTTCAGTAGAATCTCTGATTGTCTTCTGTAATGTACCAGCCTTTTCTTTCCTGGAGTCAATGTACTGTACATGATGGGCTGTAAATAACCAAGACATGCAGTCATTCCGCTGTGGGTCTGTGCGTGTCCTGTAGGGGGCGACTGTCCGGAATGAGATGGAAAGTGTAGTGATCAGTCGTATCGTTCGAGGTGGAGCGGCTGAACGGAGTGGACTTCTGTCAGAAGGAGATGAAATACTGGAGATAAACGGCATAGACATCAGAGGGAAAGATGTCAACCAAGTCTTTGACATTCTTGTAAGTATCTCTACATAGTTCACACAGTTCCTTGAACATCACTGGGTTGTAAGAATGAAAGTTCTTTGAGTTATGCTGCTGTCGTGTGTCTTATGTGACATATTTTTGCAGTTTCCTCTTTAAGTCTGTTACTTTAGGCCAGAACCCGTTTCGGTACAGTAGGAAACTAAATGCCAGAGAAATGTACTTGATTTTAAAATATATTTATTCATTACAACTAACATCATGAAGTTATTCTTTGACTTTGAACAATGATGGAACTATACCTGAGTGACTCATCTTCTGGGGTGTCTTCTTAGCAACACATAAGCATAAAAAACAAAAGCTGCTCCTTAATGTTATGTAGTATTGTTACTTACATCTTGCTTACATCTTGTATTGTTACTTACATCTTGCTTACATCTTGTATTGTTACTTACATCTTGCTTACATCTTGTATTGTTACTTACATCTTGCAAAAGAGCTTTTTTATCTCAATGGGACTACCTGGTTAAATAAAGGTTTAAAAAAAAAAAAAATGTATTTTTTATTTTTTTTTTTATTCAAACGTCTTCGGTTCGTCATGCGTACCGAACCGTGAGCCTCGTACCGAGCGGTTCAATATGAATACGCGTACCGTTACACCCCTAATATATATATATTTATTTTAATATTCAACACATTCTACCTCCGTCCCACTGATTTGTGTAAAGATGATTATGTGTGGAATAGATACCGTACTTTCCGGACTATAGAGCGCACCGGTATATAGGCCGCACCAGCCGATATATATAAAAAATAATAATCTGCACATAGATAAGCCGCACTGGTCTATAAGCCGCAGGTGTCCCCGTTGAACAGCAAGATGCTTTCAACAGTACTAAAGTTGTCTTCTTCTCTGAACATCATAACATGTCGCTAGCTTCTAAGCTAATTTTAACATTACGGCCAATGGGGAACTGCTAACCGCGATTAGCATTAGTGAATATAATATATCTTCGTACATCTTTTCATGCAGACATACTTACAGACTAAGGTCTCTCAAGGCTACCAAACGGAAGAAGTAAAACAAAGCAGCGTGTCTTCTCATTAGAATCTAAAAGCCTTGAGAGACCTTAGTCTGTCTTCGCGAGTCGGACATCTACCTACCAGTTCATGATGTGGTGTGTTCAAGGACCCAAATGCAGACTCGGGACAGCAGAGTTATATTGCAAACCAAGATGATTTATTTCTCTCACTCAAAAACACGCACACAAAAAAACTCTTGAACAAGTTTTGTAGAACAATTTTTGTAGAACTGGAAAAAAAAACTGGAAAAAAAAAAGAAACTGGAAAAAACGGTAATACGTCAACTAGGAGGCGTCTCCACGCGCTCCGCACAGGTCCAAGCCGGGAAGTGGCTTACGGTTCCGGTAATCCCTCTGATCCGAGCCGGAAAGGATCTCTATTGATCGCTGTCGCCTTCGTCCTCCTGTGCACTAAAACCATTAAAGTCATCTTCTTCAGTGTCTGAATTGAACAGCCTCAGAATTGCTTCGTTTGTGCTTTCAGTCAATCTTTCGTCAGTGTCATAGATCATAGTTCATCGATTGTTGGCCACAATTGTGGCAAATCTTCTAGATATCTTCCAGATATGATCTTAGTTCATGTATAATTGTGTTTACAATGGCTGGTATGATGATGTTGCGCCGACCTTTTTTTTTCGGCCTTTTATTTTAATATGTCTGGACTATTTCCGGTATTTTTCTCCGTGACAAATGCTTTCAACAACACGCTGAATGCTACACTTTTATAAACATTGTCCTAACTGTACCCCCCCCCCCCCCCCCCCACCCCACCCCACAGCATGCGAGTAATGTGTGTTTTCATAGTCTGCTTTATCTCAGCCATTCCTTGTTTGTTCAGGTGGTGTTTGGACAACCTTTTGGCAGGTGCTTAGTGGTGTTCTACTCAGATCTGTAGCCTCTTTGATTTGATTAAAATAAAAGCTAAACAGACCCCCACCCCACCCCACGAGGGTACAGAGTCCGTAAAATCCATAATACAGACACACTTACATTACAGACTAAAGTCTCTCAAGGCTACCATACGGAATAAGTAAAACGAAGCGTGTCCACGTAGCTCGTAGCTCTGAGTAGCATTTACGGCTACGTTGCTTTTAGATTCTAATGAGAAGACACGCTGCTTTGTTTCACTTCTTCCGTTTGGTAGCCTTGAGAGACCTTAGTCTGTAAGTATGTCTGCATGAAAAGATGTACGAAGATATATTATATTCGCTAATGCTAATCGCGGTTAGCATTTCCCCATTGGCCGTAATGTTAAAATTAGCTTAGGTACTTTGTATCGATGGGAGTATTCTCTACAAATGTCATTAACTGGAGCACAACAGTATATGGATGATAAGGTCATCTAAAAGTTGAATGCAAAATGTATAGCATATAATGTGTGTGTGTGTGTGTGTGTGTCAGGCGGACATGCACGGCCTGCTGACCTTCGTGCTTATTCCCAGCACTCAGAGCAGACCTCCTCCTGTCAAAGAGTCCGTGGTGAGTGCCAAGTCGAGGGCTCGAGGATGAGCGGATTTTAAAAAAGGTGTCGGCAGAAGAGAGGTGTGAAAAAGTCTTGACTTTTTTCCCTTGTCGGCCGTCTCTCTCTCCCTTCCAGGTCCACGTGAAGGCACATTTTGACTACGACCCATCAGATGACCCCTACGTGCCGTGCAGAGAGCTGGGCTTGTCCTTCCAGAAAGGAGATATTCTCCACATTATCAGCCAGTCAGACCCCAACTGGTGGCAGGCGTACAGGGACGGAGACGAGGACAACCAGCCTCTAGCTGGACTGGTACCAGGTACTATAGTCTGTCCGTCCAGCCTTTTTTGTTGTTTTGGGTGTTTTTATTGGAGCATTTGAAGACTATTTAGTCAAACTCTTATATGGCCACTGGTTGTTTGCTCTCGTATTCTATTTTCTTCCACAGGGAAGAGTTTCCAGCAGCAAAGAGAAGCCATGAAACAGACCATAGAAGAAGACAAGGAGCCGGAGAAGTCAGGTCTGTTGCTCTCCTCACTACGCCATAACCTAATGGCTGTGAATACGTTGTTTTTTTTCTTTTTTCTTGTTTTTTTTTTTGTGTACAATGCACAGTATATAGTTTGTTGTATAGTCTATTTAATGATTGGATTAATGTCCAGAGGGACCACAGGAAATATCTTATTCACTTGAGGGAGTTTGTTGGTGCCCAAACTTCCAGCTAGCTAACTGACAGAAAGATGAACTTCTCATGCAAAAATTTAAAAATTGATTGAGTAAAGAACATATGCTCCGATGCAGTAAATGCATCAGCCTTTTAGCTCCAAGGTGTGTTTCAAGTTGCCTTGCTTGTTTACAGGGAAGCTGTGGTGTGCAAAGAAGAACAAGAGGAAGAGAAAGAAGCTGCTGTACAACACTCACAGGAATGATGGTATGGCTTCCTGTCTCTCTGAGAATCTCATTAAATGTAACTGGGGCACAACTTTCATGTGCACGCAAACTGCTTCTAAATGTAGTAGTGGATGACCAACTGTGAAGAAGAAAAGATTGAATTAGTCATGAATGGGTATCTACGACGGCTTATTCAGGCCATTGTAGGTAACAAATGAATGATGAAGGGGGACGAGGTTTAAATTGATCATTTAAAAAGTTCAAAGTAAACTATTAACACTGTCTGAATAGCATCTTTAAAGTGCTGCCCTTACGTGTTTCGTTCAGGTTTATTTCTGTCTTCTTTTATGAACATAGATAAATACTGATCCAAGTCATATATTTTGCACTCTGGCTCACGTTACAGCAGTGTTTAACAGTGGGCTCCTCTGTGTGATGTGGTTGATCCAACCTTGCAAAGTGAAGCAATGTTATTTTCGACAGAAAGAGGACAATCTACCCTTCTACACTGGCCTGGTTAAAACATCACCATTCACAGAGTCTAAATATAGAACTGTTTTTTAAAACAAATCAACTATTCGCTGCTGACTTTGTTGCCTTACATCTTGATGAGTTGATCTTAGATACGTCATGTTCGTCATCGTTTCCTCTCTTCTTTGATAGCCGAACGTTCTGCCTCTAACCTCTTCTTAGTTTTACCTTTGGACCCTATCATAACATTTTCATTCAGTCCTTTCTGTCCATTTGCCCAGACATTGATAACGAGGAGATTCTCACCTATGAGGAGATGGCTCTGTACCACCAACCGGCCAATAGGAAGCGGCCGATTGCACTGATTGGTCCAACCAGCTGCGGGCAGGCGGAGCTCAGACAGAGACTGCTCAACAGTCAACCAGAACGCTTCGCTGGAGCTGTACCCCGTACGACTAACACACACGTACACACTGTACACTCTACACATGCTTTCATGTGTTTGTGGATATACTAACTACTAACCTGTGAGTATGTGTGTGTGTGTGTGTTGTAGACACCACGCGGAGCCGTCGGGATTGCGAACTGAGTGGTCGAGATTACCACTTTGTGTCTCGTCAGACTTTTGAGGCCGAACTGGCAGCAGGTAAAGTTATGTTATGTGATGTTTATTTTATTTGATATGGACATCACAGTAGCATTAGAATTGTAACATACATTTATGCACAAAGCCCAGATGCACTGTGTTAAGTGTTTGTAGCGAAATGCTAATTTACAACACCTGTCCACAGGAGGCTTTTTAAAAAAAGTTAAAATAGAAAATAAAAGAAAAAATATATCTACAAATACATACACAAAGTGCAAGTGTGTTTACAGGAGTGTTAGGTGTGAGAACAATGTTGTTTCTCTTTTAGCCATGATTTAATACCTCTATTAAAAACATGAAAATGTTGTTGCATTTTCAACTCAGTTGGTAGACAGTTCCATAGTTTTGCTCCTTTAACAGAGAAGACTGATTGTCCAAATGAGGTTTTGCGCAATGCAATGCGACAGTTCCCGTTTGCTCAATTTCACTCAACAAATGACAAAAATCAATTCTCAAGCTAAAAGTATGTAGAAGTAATTTATGAGCCTAGACTTAGAAAATGTTCACAGAATAGTAGTAGCTAGAAAGCCTCAATGACATACTAATAGATAAGTTACAGTATATAGATGTGTCCAATCCAAATGGTCTGAAAGTGAAGCCAATGAGGAAGTGTGTTAAAGCTGAATTCTCTCCACTGACCAGCAGGGGGCGACTCCTCTGGTTGTTTCGACGTCTATGAGAAAATGACTCTACTTCTCTCTTGATTTATTACCTCAGTAAACATTGTAAACATGAGTTTATGTCTCAATCTCCAGTTTCAAGTCTTTTTCAATACAGCATGATGTTCATTGAGTACATTATGGTCCATTTAGAGTCACACAGACCATAAAGCAGGGGATGCTAACTCCACCATCTACTGATGAGGACACGCCCACATACGCAGACACTCGATGGTACTGCCCACCCTTCCATGGTCACAGTGCAAACAGGAACTGCTGTTAGCAAATGCAGCATGGCTTTCCATTGTGTGTTAAGTTCCAAAACGTATCCATGAAAATTATTATTTTGTTTCCACTGTCACTGTTTACAGTCATAAGGTTCAGGAAGTCTTATTTAAAAGGCCCTTACATCCATTTATCTACAGATGTACAGATGCTGCTTTTTCATTGTGTACATTTTCCATTTAATAAACTATTTCAAACATGAAAAAAACCAAGTGCCTCACTAAGACATGTAGTGACAGTATCATAAGCCTCAAACTAACGTGAGTAAGAAAAAAACTATCCTTTTCAGTCTAGATTGACGCGAATCAAATGTTATAACATGACAAGTGATTATGAGCACACTGGCGCTGTAAAGGTCGTTTAACTCTGTCAGAGTAACACAGACGTCTCGTCCTAGTCCGAGGAAATGATGCAGTACCAGCACTAATGTGGCCTCTGTGTTCTGTTCCCAGGGAAGCTGATAGAGTCCGGTGACTTTGAGAAGAACATGTACGGGACCAGTACAGACTCAGTGAGACAGGTCATCAACACTGGAAAGATCTGTGTGCTCTGTCTGCACACACAGGTGTGTAAACACACACACTGAATGAGCACTGCAGAATACAGTTAAAGGGTTTGTGGTTGAATCCTGTGTGTGTGTGTGTGTGTGTGTGTGTGTGTGTGTGTGCAGGCTCTTAAGGTGCTCAGGAGTTCTGACTTGAAGCCTTACATCATCTTCATAGCTCCGCCCTCCCAGGAAAGACTCCGAGCCCTATTGGCTAAAGACAACAAGAACCCCAAGGTATTTATTCAGTGTCCCTTCTACTCCGCCTGTTTACACTCGGTCAAAGATAAATATCACCAGTGTTTACAGCTCTGGTTTTCTCACTAGTGTGTGTGTGTGTGTGTGTGTTGCGGACAGCCCGAGGAGCTGCGGGACATCATTGAGAAAGCGCGGGAGATGGAGCAGAGCTGCGGTCACTTGTTTGACGCCGTCATCGTCAACGCGGACCAGGACAAAGCCTTCAACGAGCTGCTACGACTCATCAATAAACTGGACACTGAGCCCCAGTGGGTGCCCTGCTCCTGGCTGCGCTGAGAACACACACACACACACACACACACACACCAGTCAGAGAGTCACAGCAGGGTACACGTTTCTAGCGGTCCAACACACCGGATGCTACGTTACGATGGAGTATTAGGGCCACCGCAGCGAGACTACAAGTCTTTTGAGAGATGAAGTTGTCATTTTATGGGAAAACATCACAATATTACAACCTAAAGTTGTTATTTTACAATATGTCATAATATTAAGAGATAAATGAAGAAAAAAACCCTTCATATTATAAGATAATGTAGTTTTGGGAGAAAAAATCCTAATATTATGAAATCAATTTCTAATTTTACAAGAAAAAGTCAAGACTATTAACAACAGTCATAATATGACTAAATATAGTTTGGATTTTCACTAGGAAAGAAAATCCTCATATCACAGTGACAATTTCTTTTTTTCGAACAAAAGGCTGTATGTTGGGATAAAAACAGCGCAGGTTAGTTTACATACATGTGTTGGTATATCCTAACACATGTATGTAAACTAACTAGACTATATACATTATATTCTTGAAATAACTTTTGTTCCTCAGAAAATGATTACTTTATTTCCATAAGCTTATAAATGTATTGTTGAAATGTGACTTTTCTTGTAATTCTAACTTTATTCTCATAACATCATGACCTTTGTCTTTTTTTAACATTGACCCTAATACTCCGTTGAACTGCAGAGAGTATGGCTAGTAGAATGTATTGACCTGTTGGCCCTAATGACATACATGCCATGTAGCTTTGTGTGTAGGGCCTCCTCAAAGGGAGGACCCCTCTACAAAGAGATCTGGTTTGGTGCCCGAGTGATACGACACTCATCTCTTTCTTATCTTCACAGTTCTTAGTGAGACCAAAATATGGACCTGGACAAATCCCCCTTTTCTTCTTCACTTCAAGAGCTCTTTCTCAGAAATGTGAGGCCTCGTTCGTGACGCACCCTTTGCCTTTATTTTGTCGTCATTTCAACCGCTATGATTCAAAATATTTAAATGATCAGTCACAATTATTTTAACCTTTTGCAGTGCCGAGAATCTGTGTAAAAAAAATTGAAGTTTGTGTTCTGGCTTTTTAGTTGTTGTAGTTAATAAGTTGGCCCCCCGAGCACACAGTACAGAAGACCCCTGGTGAGAAGTGAATGTGAAAAGTCACACACACTAAAATTCATAAAGTGCTGATTTAAATCCACGCTGATTATTGCTATGAAGAACACACGCACACACCTTCTTCACACTGACTGACAGCTTCTGACCGGCTCTCCTGTTAAAGTACAAGCTACTGCAATAG
This sequence comes from Melanostigma gelatinosum, assembly GCF_949748355.1. NCBI lineage: Eukaryota > Metazoa > Chordata > Actinopteri > Perciformes > Zoarcidae > Melanostigma > Melanostigma gelatinosum. The sequence goes on along the minus strand of NC_136649.1, from coordinate 2,528,651 downwards.
AGGAAGCAGCACTTGATATTTCCTCTCTGACTCTTGCGCTCCTGTCTGATCACATTTGAGTAGTAGTGATGTCTGAACCTGAGCAGGTACAGAAGTGTGTGTGTGTGGCAAAATATTATTATTATTAACTGAAATAGACCTGACAAAATATTACTCATCACTGGCTAGAGCATTTATATATTTGTAATATTGAAAAATAGATTTATGAAGTCCAGAATGCACCAATAGGATTGCAGGTTTTACCTTTTGCCTCAACTGCCATTGGTCCAGGAGGGGGTGGAATTAACATTGAATGTAAAGTTAATTGATACCACTTGTTTATCAGACATCACTTCTATCTGCTTTTTGTATGAATATTCACAACGAATGAATAAATAAATAGATGATTGATAGAAAACAACAGACTTTGTTTTTTTGAGGTTTCTTCATGTACAGATTTTGTTTTACATATTTTACGTTTCCTCAAGTACATATTTTTCCAAAACAGATCTGGCCAAGAAAATGTTCTCAAGACAGAGACTAACATCTTAAAGTAACTCAAATGAATGAAAGCCAGATGCAAAAATTCTTTAGTGGAGTTTGGCTTGAAATGCTCCCCATGCGAGGAAGAACATCCATTGTTGAAGGTTCCCTCTTTGTCCTTTCAAGTTCAAGAATTCATCTGAGGACATCTTCAGCCCGATACTGATCACTGTGCTTTATCGGCCAATACCTAGAACGGATCTGATACCAGTGTTGAATTAAAAAGCTGCCTGCCTCACTTTATGTGTATAAGGTAACATAAGCAAAATCAGGCTTGACTTCAACATTGCTTTTCCTCACTTTGTAAAATGTGTAACAAATAAATAAGTGGATATAAATGCACTTAATTTCTTAAAATAATGATATCCGATTCTGGACCCAGTGACTTGAGTCGGTGTCAGACAGATATCAGTATCAGTGCATCTCTAAATTGAACCTCAGTCACAAATGATGTAGTGTTGCATCGCTCCAAGGATCTCTACAGTGCTGTGTCAGCGCTATGAATTGGATAACCAGATGCCTGAATATCATATTCTCTTCTCAACCAGATGTTGAAAAAAATGATTGTAATGTTACTTACCTTTTAGTTTGATTCCAGAAAGCAGGATGAAAAATGATGAAATGATGCCGATGGTTACATGAGTCCTCTCCCCTCCATTTTTTTCTGCTAAAATGACAATACTGTATAATACCATTGAATCATACAACGGCCTGCTGTTGATGTTCAGTGTCTTTGCCTCTAAAAAGCATCAACATACACAGTATTTTAATGTATTTTGGGAGAACGCTACAATACTGTTAGAATTTGTCTGCAGATGTTTACAGTGTATGTGACAAAAAATATCCTATTTCACTCAACCAGATCTCATGGTTTCCATCAGTGAATGGACCAAGTGGAAAGTTATCACATGGCCTAAGTGAGGAACACCAGGCCAAAAAACGGCCATCATGTTACTGATGTTCCACAGTTCGTTCACATGACACCGAAGTGTCCGTATGCCGTGGAAGACCATGAGATGGGGTTGAAAGCCCTGAAAAAAGCTGGTAAGTGAGCCTTTGAGTTGAAGTATTTTGTCACTCGTACTGTTCCAAAGCGCAATAATTAACTTCCATGAGAAAAACTTTCATCCACCCAGAATCAAGTCAGGAATGGATCGTACAAAGTATCACTGCTATCATAGCTATTGCTGTTATTTATACCACCATTTCAATTCTTCTGAAGTGAATGTAAAATAAGAAATCATTATTTAAAAAGTTGAAGGATTCATGAAAACTATTATTTGAGGTTTCACCCTAACCCTCCTCTAGCTTTCACAGCATATCCTTTCACTACATGTCCTACTGACCACTGGTTTTCTAGTAAGAGGTCAGGTGTTTTAGAATAAATGAGCCACAGGGGGGCGCTGTTGTACAGATTATTATTTTTTTACCATGTGTGATCGCTGAAGTGGAACAAAGTCCACTTCCATGCCATAGTAGACTCTCCCGGATCCACCACTGCAGCAGCTACAGTGCTTTGCTTGTATTGTGCTCCGTTAGTGTCGACTACGTGTTTGCTCTGCTTGTGGACATGAAGCCGGTGGACTGACCGCTTTCCTTTCTGATCATGCCAAAATCAAAAGCATACTCCGGACTGACTTTCTCCAGGTCGGATCCACCCTGTACTCTCCCACATGTAATGCTGTCAGACTGCACTGAGATCAGCATCCAAATCTCCCATTATACTCCTCTGTAAAGGTCCGTCAACTTGGACTGGGCCAGAGGATCATGTTTACTGAATGCTTTACTCTACAAAGTAACCAGAAACATTCACATAAAGTTGAAGATTTCATATAAAAAGTACAATACACACACAGAAATCCTTTGTCATCAGTTGCTGCTACTTTGCATTTGGCCTTTGTATCCGTTTGATCTGAGCTGGTCTTCGCTTTCCTTTTCAACCTGTTTGAGGAGCAGTCAGAGAGTCTCAATGCAGAGCAAGAGGTTTGCCACAACCCATGTCTGTTAGTTTTCAGGGAAAATTCCACTGAGAACCAGTTCCACTCAAACAAGTTAAAGTTTACTGGAAGTGTTTTTTCTTTTTTTAAATTCTATTGTCCTCTTTTTCTTTCTCTCTTTTTTCTTTGCATTCGTCATATGAAGCAAATCACAAGGCCTTGAAATCCATACTTTATATCATCTTTCCTGTAATGTTGCTATGATATAGGACAGAGCCTTCTCTTTCATATCTGCCATGTCTATCTGATCTTCAATCACATCTTATCTTATCATGGAGAAAAGTCTCTATTATATTTTAGATCAATCCATATCATAATTCTGAATCCACTATTTGGCTTAACCCCAAGATAAGTAGGGATCCCATTCCATGGACAGGGTGGAAAGATTGTCCTTTAAAAAAAATGTAAAATCAGTAAAATATTCATAAAATTTACTTTGGTCTTTTATCTATCCCTTTATTTTTTTCCTTCTCAAATGGTCAAACATTGTGAAATATATTCATAGCAACTATGGTATCAGACAAAATAAATAACCCTACAGCTATTTGTAAACATTTGTTTTTGCAGACAAAAGTGAGTGACACACTGTCTGAGTAAATTACAGATAAACTAACCTTTGTGAAAACGTCTTGCTATGAACACAGAATAGACCCCGTTGGCTTACTGGGACATTTAAATGGAATGAGCCATATCATGTGTTAGAAGTTACAGCTGTGCTTTTACTGCCATGGCAAACAAAATGTCTGCTGGGAAAAAGGTGTATTGTGCATGGCTAAGCACTGTGAAGTGTAATTAATTAAACACATGCTAGGGAGCTAAGCACATAGCTGGTAAGCTAACTGTTGCTAATCCAATCTGTATTTACTGCCTGAGTATGGTAAATAGTTGCTGAAATTACAATTAGCTAACTAGCTGACAATAGTTGGAACCATAATTAATATACCAGAATATCAAGACACTAAATCGACACAAATATCATGATACAGCCATGGTTTGTTAGTTATCTTTTGTAATCCGCTTTAAGAAACTCTGTTCAACAAAAAATATATGCAAAGAATGTAAAGTCAACATCATAAGACCATCAACTCAAATAAACTCACTTACTACTGTTACCTAAATCACAGAAATCCACTAATTTAAAAATAACAAAAACGTTAATCTTCTATCGTTCTGAGGACGATTACTATCTTGTTCCGTCTAAGGTCTTTGGTTGGTGGCAAACGGTGGTGACGTCAAGCTCAGAGAAAACGCTGCCAAATTACTGCACTGTAATTGGCTGCTTTAACGCAAACGGGCGGGGACCGCGCTTTTTGCGGTAGCGGATTGGTCGGCCCTGCTGTCGGTCAAGCCTCCCCTCCTGCTGGTCGCACACAGTCAGGTTGATGGAGAGGAGAGAGGTAGAGAGACGTGGTGAAGATGTAGCAAACAACGGAAACATTAATTTTTTTAACATTCTCTGTTTGCCTCTACCGCGCATTTGACTTTTCTTAACTTTGTTTACTTTACTTTTCGTATTTCACGATCGTTTCGCCGCTTTACGGTCAGAGTCTTGTATCCTTGGAAACGTGAACAACTGTCCTGCGAAGTTTGGATCAAGTGTTACACATTCAACCGGAAAATAAACTGCATATTTACCCCCCAAGCTAACGGAACGGCCACCGTGGTGCATATGTGCGTTTGTGGAAGTATTTCGAACAGTTTGTATTCATATTTAACGCTTTTCATTTTAAACTCAGTGTTTCGGTAAACGGGACAGTGCGAGACAATAGTGGTGTGAGAAAGAGAACTCGTGCAGGGGGGGAATCGATGCCTCGCGGGGGCTTTGTTCTGTCCGCGAGCCTGCTGCGGATATCGACTGACCGGCCGGTGGATTTATGATTGCTTGGTGATTGATAAACGGACTCGGGAGCCGTTGGAACAACCATGGACATGACTCTGTCCGAGTTGCTGGCCACTTTCATGGAGTCGCCGCTGGTGGTGTGGGTGAGTGAGAGCAGCACGCGACTTGCCGACTCGTGTCTCTGTTGTACTTTCCCTCTACTGTTTCTCTCAGTTCGGCTACACTTTTTTTTTGAATAACTACCCGACTAACTAGTAGAAAAACAAAGTACTTTGACCTCTAATATACCATTATGTAGTACTTTGCTCTTTCGTGCACCATTAACCCATTTATTGACACTGCTCAGACAGATGCATTGTTACAGTGACAGGGGGAAGATTTTCAGTATAAAAGCCTCAGACAAACTATATTAGAGATGTTGGTTTGTATCTCTGGGACTTTCCAAGTTTAGATATCATACTGCCAAACAGAAAAAAGTGAATTATGTGTTTCTTCTGCTTTACTGGCCACATTCCTTCAGTTACCTCTGTTTCTTTACCTCTTTATCATCTTTTTCCATTAAAATCATTATGTGCACTAAAGTTTTCCACCAAGTATTCTCAGCGTGTGAGTGATTGTAGCTGCCTTGCATGTCCCTGGTCCAAAGGGGTGAATGTGTTGAAAACAACTTCGTCCATCTGAGCCAACAGCACTGCATCTGATTTCCCTAATCCAGCACAGCTTTAAGCACAAACTAATGTCAACTGAATCCAATGTAAAGCAGTGTTATTTTACCCAACTGTAAACTTATATTTATATATTTGTTTTACAGTGCTTTTCTGTGAAAATATGTTTCATAACATTAACAGGAAGCAACAAAAAAAGTTGGATACAATCTATTCATTCCTTAGTAGACTTTACTTTAGATATCAGTGTCCTAAGAGCCTGGGACAGTTGTAATCCTTCTACTGCCCCACAATGGGCTTCCAGTCCGGACTGTGACGACCCACATGGAGCAGTCAACAGGTTATTAACTCTGTGGTCCTTCCTGTTTCCCTGTGACCACATCCTGTTGACCTGACCGCTCAACCAACAGTTTCTCCCAGCTTTGGGAGGGAGGTTTTGTCAGACACAGACAATCAGACTCGGTGGGCAGCAGCTGATCAGACTGTGGTTGTACTGGGCAGCTTCCAGCTGTGTCACTGTGTGAGCGCCAGCAGGGCCTTCAACAGAGAGCATTACTCTCAGCAAACAAAGAAAAACTCAATAATTAAGGCTTTAAAAAAGATGAAATATGTAATGTATTGCATTTTAATTCCAGCATTGCTCTGAAAGAAAGGTTCAAGTCTATCTTAAAACATTGCTGACATGACCATTAATACAAAAACAGGGTTTTTGGTGACTGTTATTGTTCCTGCTGGCCACAAATAGATGCCCCCCAAAGAAACTTCTGTGTAAGCAATGGAGGACAATATCCACAGTCCTTTTCTGTACAAAGATGTATTCCAATGTTCAGCTGTCATCTTTTTAATAACAAATGTGTCACTAACAAGGAAGGATTGCCCAGGTGATTCAGCAGGACATCAGCCAGCATATTAAATTGAAGGGGAGAAAAAGATCAGTTGACGTGTGTCGGTGGCGTGTAACTGACTTCTCTTTCTGTCCCCAGGTGAGGACGCTGGGTCCTCTGGGTTCGTGTGACGATGCGGGCTCAGAGGAGAGTGTCAACATGTTCATGGAGCTGGTGGACGGTGTCTTCCTGCACAAGGTCATGACACACATGTAAGTAACGCCACAGAGTGAGAGTTTAAACATTTAATTTGTATGAGTCGGCGGTTCTTTTGGCGTGTCTGGAGTGGGTTTATGAACGGCAAGTGAGTTAATCCAGTGTTTCCTGTGTGTGTGTGTGTGTGTCTCTGCGACCACATCCTGACGCGCTGGTTTCAGTTTGTAAACGTCACAGCCAGATGTGCTGCTGAAGTCTACATCAAGACAAACAGTAGAGTATGAGAGAGCATTACCGGCCCCTTTAGAGCTAAGCTGCTGTCTGTTTGTGCTGTGATTTAGGAATTACACCTGTTGCAGACAGGTAAGAGTGTGGGGCAACATCTCTCAGCATATTCAGTTTATGCATATTTAGCTAAGCTAGAGATGCACTGAGAGAATCGGTCCCAGCTATGAAGGTGATGCAGCCCTTGCTGACTCAGTAAGAGTGCAGGATGTCCATCTCTGACAGCAGAATGTGGTGTGATGAGGCTTATGATTGGATGATACTTCTTGCTGTACCAGGCTTTGTAAGTACACTCGTGGTGATCATGGAGCCATGTGGCTCATTGATGTGTCTTCAGGGGAGCTCTATGGCACTGAGGAATAAGATGTATCAGGCTTTGGATACACACACACAACACTTGTTAGTAGGACACGTTCATTGTTGGCTTTGCTCTTTTCATGGGATTTGTTGACAACAAAATATCTATACGCTTATCCCTTTAATTCTTTCTGGTTTGGACAGACAGCATTTGGACCACAGGGACACTAATACTGTCCACAGTGATTAAAAACAAAACATACCCACTACTCCCACCCAGACGGCCCTCTGGCCCCAATCAGACCACATAGTTATTGTCTTCAGAAACAATGATAATCGCCCTATTGTTCTCCACACACTGAATGTAGGCTGGGCAATCTCGGGGGGATTAGGACTTGGTAGGGGTTTAGGGGAAAGTGGGTTACAGAGGAGGAGGCCGGGGTGGCCGTGCCATGAGGAACATTACTGGAAAGCCACTCGGAGAGCGTCTGTAAATCAGTCAGAGAAGCAGTCAGTCTGTAAACCTATTCTACTCTCTGACCTTCTGAGCTGGAGCAGCACTTTGCAATGATATTGCAATTTAATGAGGCCATCTTTAATGAACTGTGTTGGACTTGTGGACTGGGAAAAAAACTAAAACATGGTACATTTCCTGAAGATAATGTAGCATTGCTCATTGCTGATTGTTAACGGTTGAAACATTAGAAAAAGTAGGAAACACTGAAATAGGGTGAAGTTGAAGTGGTAGTCAAAATATAGTCACCGAAGGGAGTGGACATGGCGTTTTAAAATGGACGCACTGAAAAGAAGTTAAAGTGTAACTGTAGTGAACTGAATAGTGTCAATTTACTTCAAGCGCCTATGAAGTTTTAGTAGAGTTAAAATTGCGGAAGTAGAAGTGATAAATTGAGTTGGTAGTGTCAATGGAAGTGGAGGTGATGAAGAAATTAGTTGAACAGTTGAAGTTTCTGCTGAAGTGGAAGCACTGAAAGCAGTACGTGTTTTATAGTTTGTCTTATCAAGATCTGAGATCTGAAAGGGTCCAAGTGTCAAAGGAAATAAGTGCAGAGTGAAGTGAACGTGCTGAAAGGAGTTAAAGCGTTGTAAGTGATGAATTGAGCTGGAAGTGTAAGTTGAAGTGCAGGCTAGGTGATGAAAGACAAAGCTTTAGAAGATGTCAGTTGTGATTGTTGAAGTTTCCAGTTCATTAATCTATTATCAGTCAAAATAGTTTTCAACTAAAAATGTCCCTCGCTCTGTGGTTTGTGATTCGCCAGGGGGAGGAATCGTTGCTTTTTTTCTCTGTCATAAATTCTATTTCACCGTTTCCTGATATCGTGTCACATTTTGGTTTGAAGTGTCAGTTGAAGTGAACAGACTTGAGACGTCGGTTAACCACCGAAGGAGATGAAACATTGGTTAAAAGAATAGCAAATGAAAGCAGTGGAACTGTCAGTCCCAGTTCCAATCGTTCCAGGTGCATGACGCCAAACCATAAAGAGAAAAACATGGCTGACCGTGACAAACTGATGTTTCTTTGCCTGGTGTACAGCCAATTGAACTGTGAGAAAGTGAAGCCTCTTGGCGTATTCAAAAAAACTACGTATGAGGTAACAAACGCCATCATACATTTTATTTTACAGCCCTAAACATTTACTGTGTGTGTGTGTGTGCTAGGTCAAGCAAAATGAAATTTTGTATGTTTAGAATCGTCTCCATTAGGCATCAAACTGACGTCATATTTTTGTAAGTCAGCCAGACAGCGTTACACCCCCCCCCCCCCGTGCAAATCAGTCTGGCACAGGCTGATGTGTTGATGTGAGCATCTATCTCTCTCCAACACAACAGTTACCCTGCACTTGGAATGTGAGTGCCTTTGTGTGTACAATGAACAAGATCTTTGTCTTAAGAAGCAACAAGTAATGTGTGTGTGTGTGTGTGTGTGTGTGTGTGTGTGTGTGTGTGTGTGTGTGCGTGCGTGCGCATCCATAGCGACCCCAGCCCAACCAATCAGAGGCTGAACAAGAATGTGAACAACGACGTGTCTCTTCGCCTTTACAACCTGACCGTTCTCACCAGACACATCAGGACGTACTACCAGGTAGGGCTGGGCGATAAATCGATTTAATCGATTAATTCGAATGTGTGCTTTAAGGCGATGTGTTTTATTGAAAATCGAGAAAATCGCCCCCACCCCTCCCCCCCGTTGGGTTCCCGTAGTAGAGTGCGCGCGCATTGTTTACAAACTAAAACAATGGCGGCCAGCAGCTTCACTGCTGGCCGCCGCCGCCGCCACCTCACAACAACAACCCAGCATTTTGGAGACATTTATTCACCGTCTCAAAGCTTTGGACCCCAGGTACGTGCTACCAAGCCGTAAACATTTTTCTGACGTTGCCTTGCCTCGGCTGTACAATAGTACACGCCAAAGGATCTCTGCGGAGCTGGAGGGGATGTCATTCTACTCCGCAACAACTGACCTGTGGTCCAGCAGGTTGACCCAGACACCGATCCACTTGACTGGTGGAAGCGTCACCAACTTAACTTTCCAAGGATAAGTACTTTAGCAAAGAAATACCTCTCTGTGCCAGCTACAAGTGCCCCCTCTGAGAGGCTTTTCAGTGTGTGGGGGGGGCATTGTTACATGCCACCGTGCATGCCTGAAGCCAGAGGTAGTAGACAGGCTTGTCTTCCTGGCAAAAAATATTTAGAAAAAACATGCACTACTGTTTAATACTGTTGGTTATGTTGTGAATGCACTTGATTTTGTTTACATGCACTTATTTACTGTGCAAAATATGTTATGTTGATGTTAGATCAGATGTTGCACTTTTGAAAATGTGAATGTTAAAGGGTCATATACATTTTATTTCATGCTGTGTTTGTATCAGTGTATTCAGTTAGAAAAGCTTACTGTAAAAAGTTACATTTGCACAGTTGTTTACAATGGAAGGCTACTATTTAATGCCATTTAATGTTATGTTTAATTTAATTTTATATTTAAATGATTCAGGCAAACAAAAGAGTGACCAAATACTTTTTGTATACTACAGGCACCTTTCTACAATGTTCAGGTTTTGTTTGCACTTTATTTTTATCAACCTACTTGGGAAAATCATCACAAAATAAAAGAAAAAATTGTTTTCAACAGCTTCTGTCATCTGCAAAAAATTTTGGGGGAAAAAAATCGATTTAAATCGTGAATCGGATTTTTTGTAAAAAAATCGGAGATTTTTTTTTTAGGCCATATCGCCCAGCCCTACTACCAGGTATACACACACACACACATGCTAATGGATTTCAACAGGCAGCTAAATGTATTCTTTGCTGCTGTCAGCGCTAGTTGTCTTATATGTATTGAGAGGGAACTCTAGTCATGGTCATAACTTTATAACACAACAATTAACAACCCACAACTAACGCTCTTTAACAGAGAAAAACACCACAACACACAACAGTCTGTGATCCATAAACAATTTGTAACACGAATAATTGTACATTTATAAAATTTCACCGCCGAACTGCATGCTGGGTACAGCTGGCTTGCTAGCACAACAGTCTGCCAACAGCTGGGAGAGGCTCCGTCGCTCCAGTAACGTTACATTAAAGAACAGAACAGAGCGATGCAGGATGAACAAAGACAGACCGGAGATGCACCGATAGAGTTTGACACATATGCAACGCTGATTACCGTAATATGCGTGGTATTTGTTATAAATGTACGTTGGTGCAAAGAGGGTGATAAGAAGCTGTACAGGGAGGGGCTTAGGACCCAGGGGAATGTCTGCGAAGGAAACGGGAAGAGACGGAAGACACGCCACGCCAACAGCTGTTCACCGCTCGTCACGATCCTGCAGACCAGTGATTCTCAACTGGTGGTTCGTCGCGGACCCGTTTTCAGTGGGTCACGGGCCTTTGCTTTGTGCAGCGGAGTTATTCACGCTCCTTTCCAGCATTTACGGCACTTTGTTCAGCTGTGCAGGAAAAACACCGACCAATGCGTTGTAAATCACGTCACGTGATGCAGTTTAACCAATAAAATAAGGGTATTCTGATACGTTTCCTGACGCCAGTGAGATGTGCCCACACCGTGACACAGGGCGGAGAGACAAGGAAATACTTTACAGAGCAGAGCTCTGATAATGTTAGATGTGACACTCAAATATTTGTATGATCCCTTCAAAGACTCAAACTGCTAAAAAGACCACAGTCATTAACCTGTACACTAAAAACTCTGTGTCAAAAATGACTGCTTAAATAAGTAAGTGCATGATAAAATATGCATTTATGCAATAAAAAAAATACCATGTAAGATCCCAGTTAACTGATGAACACCTCAGATCTGGGCCCCGTTCCACGTAAGTGGTTCAGCAAAGTCGATCAAATGTCCTATTAGCCAGCCTAAATTACCCCGGTGATTGAAATCAGGCTATGTCGGTTTCTCCAAGGCTGATCCGCTCTCAAACAGTCTCGTTAATTTGAACCAGACGATCAGGATAATTGCGCGTGCCCGTCCTATGTCAAAAGGGGGAAGCGTCGATCACCGAAACCATGATTGTCTAACACAGGGATTCCCAAAGTGGGGTGCGCGCCCGAGCTGCCTCTAGGGGGTGCGCGAGAGGAAAAGTGTAATGGCGGTCTGATGGTGTAATAATATTAAATATTTAAAAAAAAATGTAATTTTAATTTAAAAACTGTCAGGTGGGACATCTGAAGCTATCAGTCGTAAAAGAGGAGAGGGACAGAGAGAGAGAGAGGAATCGGAGGCGAGGGGAACGGAGAGGTGCGTTGGGGAGAGACCGGGAGAAGAAATCGAGCCAGAGTCAGAGGAAGATGAGACGGAGGAGACCGAAAAGGAGGAAGGGATAGCACAGACACATCGGGAGCACATCGGCCCATCGCGTCAAGGTGAAAAAAGAGGAAACGAGAGTGAGCATCAGACTGGGGAAAGAGGAAATATGATGAAAAGTGTCTGTGTCTGGGCTTCACTTGGATTGGCAACGCAGATTGCCCAAAGCCACAGTGCGTGGTGTGCAGCGAGGTTCTGGCTAACAGTCTGAAGCTCTTATTTACGTCGCCACCTGAACACCAAGCATGCCAGTGCAAGTCAAAAGCCCCTTACATTGTTTATATCGAAATTGGAGGAGTTACAAAACAGCCAAAAACAACTGGAGTCTCATTCATGTGTTGGTCTATAAATGACGCACTACGGGCTTCATATCTGGTTACAGAATAGCGAGAAAGGGGCTACCGCACACAATCGCCGAAGACGTGAGCTTGCCAGCTGCCAGAGAGATGGTGGAATGTATGATTGGGGAGAAAGAAGCAAAATAGTTGGACATGATCCCGGTGTCCAACAACACTGTGTCGCGCCGCATCGATGCTTTGTCCGAAGACATCCTGGCTACATTAGTCGCTCATTAATTGTAAATGAAATGTGATAATCTGCCTCTGAGCCTGTGCGTGTGTGCTCGCATCCGTATTGCTCTTTAAAAGTGACGCCTTGTGTCACTGAAAGTTATTGAAACTTTGTTGCAGTGTTTCAGGGCGTTTTCACACCTTCAGTTCGTTTGCTTTGTTGCAGTTGCTCCTTTGTTCGGTTTGTGTTCACACTGCAACATTTAACAGCGGACTAAATCTTGTAAACAAATGCCACGCGCGAGCAAACTGTTCTCTCATTGGTCCGATTCTTATGCGGCTATAAAGGCTTAAAAGGCTCTGTTGCTTCTTTTTCTTTTTTTTATTAAGGGGGGGGGGGGGGTGCGAACCCGGTCGGGATGTAGAAGGGGGTGCGCGGCCTAAAAAGTTTGGGAACGCTGTTCTAACAGTACAATGTCAAATAAAGTCAAAGAAAGAGCCTCTTTTTACTCCGCTGACGAGCAGGAGATGATCATGAACGCATATGAGGAATTCAAGACCGTAATCACGGAAAAATCTAACACCGCCACCGCTGCGAGGGCTAGACAAGAAGCACGGCAAAATATCAGACAAGTTAAATTCGTAAGTGTTGGGAAAATGTATCGGCTCATTTTAATGCCTCATCACCCCAACCAATCAGATTATAAGTCTTTAAATGTGCCTGCTGGCGGTAGGCTTCATGGAATGCATCATCGAATGACATCTTATAGCGAAAATAATGATCTCAACTCTTTCAGAATAAGTAGATAAAAACAAGCCCAAAGAGTATCTAATTAATATGAGGATATATGTACTGTATGCCCTTATGTATCATGTATCCTACTATATATGTGTATATACATGTATGTGTAGATTACCATATAGAACTAGTTTGAATATGTGTGTGTGTGTGTGTGTGAATATTTGTTTATGGGCGGATCAGCATGTGTATTATTCATAATCAGACATTCAATCATTTGAAGCAGTGAAAATAAATCGTGTGTGATTCTCTCTATTCTTATCATGAGTCCACCTTCATCATGTTCTACAATAATGATGTGCTGGTGTACTAATAACACTGTCATATCATTATGAGTGCTTTAACCTCATGTATGCAACCAGCCATCAAGAGGACATGAGAGCAAGTACACACTAAGCGCACACACAATTCAGAATGGTGAGTCAATACAATATGTGCCATGGTAATGTATTGAACACATCCATAAGTTGATGAAGCGCCAAATAAACTTTACGAACAGCACGGCATGCAGCGGCTTTCCCCATGTTCTCCGCATCGCCGACACTGTACTAAAATGTACCACTCGCAAAAAAGCTCAAGGCTGCATCCAGTCTGTGAGACAGTCAGTGCTCGGCTGCGGCGTGTGGTGTTCAATGTATGGCTCCAGAAGGTCTGTAAATAAATGATTCCTTGTCGGCAGAATCGATAGCGCTCGTATGGGAAGTCATCATGATGTGATAACGGATCTTGGCGATGTGGAAGAACTCTCTCCCTATAAAACGCTCATCTAACTAATATCCTCCTTCATCAGTGGATCTCTGAGGAAGGGAGCTGCACATTAATGCAATAGAGGCTTCTTAGTTTGCTCAGCTGCTTTTAATGGATCACCGTGTGTCTCACTTTACATGCATTTCAGGAACTCCCGTATAACCCCCAGTATATGCGCAAGCGCATTAGACTACCGTATATGACAGGAGCTGCCATTTTGTCCAGGGGAGTGACAGCTTATCCAGCTACCTTCACTGAGCCTGCGCTGGAGCAGGTTCAAGCTTTTGGATGTGTTGCCATGGTGATTTTGCCGAACTTGCTTCGTGGAACCGAAAAGCCTGATCTATGTCATCTTATCCTGAAAAGTATCCGGCTAACTCAGTTAGACACGTACGTGGAACGGGGCCCTGTTCTGAGAATTGCCACAACCAAACTGACACCAAACGTTGACGCACTGGTTAAAAAGGGTGACCAACAGCACGGTTCCCACTGAAATGAAATGCAAGTTACTTTTTAGGTCATGGCTTTTACTTGTAATTCATATTAGTTCACACAAACACTCCATTCATCTGCTACTGGCCCGGCCCGTCTGTCAAATTTTAAAACTCAATGTGGCCCCCGAGCCAAAAAGTTTGCCCACTCTGCTCTAGATTGTATTATTACTTTGCCTCACCCCATGCAAAAAAGTCTTAACGAAGTAGAATTACTGTAAAACTTAATGAGCACCAAAATATAATACATTCAAATGTATCAGCATGGTAAACAAGAGAGACAAAAAACAAGTGGTGAATGTGTGTCCTTTCCTCATTTTTAATATTCCATAGTGGTCCAAAGCTTGTTGTGAAATTTTTCATGTGAAGTCCTTTTTATTCTCTGTCTGAAAACCACACTTAAACTGGCACAGACAATATGTCCTCCTCCTCCGTGTCGTTGGGTCTGCTTGTTTTTGTTACCTCGCTGGCTGCGAGATTAAAGTGTGCGCTCCTCTCCCTGTGGGGTTTTAGGGCGATGAAGAGAGGCGTCGGTGTGTGCCGTCAACCGTCTCAGAGCTAGATCAAATGAATAACTCGTAATTGATATGATATTCCATAACGTAAGTATTTAAAAGCAGTAGCTCATACTGGTTTAAATGCACAATTTGATAATATTTCCCATCTATACTGAGGACACGTTTTGTGTTGTCACATAAATACTCCAGTTGATTTGGGTGAATATCATTATATTATATGAACTGCAGTTGTATTATCTGCAAATCAATTGCTCCTTATTCTGCCATTTGTATGTAATGCATTATGTAGTATGTTTTTAAACCAATATTACTAAAGTGTTACTTGGTTTGAGAGTCTGGAGATCCAGCTGTTAATGTCTCCTCAGCTGCTGGTTAGCCTTCATCATTGCCATGTGTGTTTCAGCTTGGAAGTTTCGAAAAATGGAACGGGCTTATGCAGACACACACACATTCGTATTCCTAA
The DNA here is from genome assembly GCF_949748355.1 of Melanostigma gelatinosum. Lineage (NCBI taxonomy): Eukaryota > Metazoa > Chordata > Actinopteri > Perciformes > Zoarcidae > Melanostigma > Melanostigma gelatinosum. Next base: position 2,513,629 of record NC_136649.1, on the reverse strand, counting down.
ACCACATGCCTGCGTGTGTGTGTGTCACTCATGGGATGAATTGATGATGCTGTACATCAGTATGGATCAACCTTGAACTTGCTGGTCAATCATTTTTTAGTTTACTTGCTTGACGACCAGTCATCTGCAGCGATCAATGGGTGCAGGAAGTAACACAGTGCGGTCAGATGATTGGGAGCAAATCTCCTAACGTCATGTTCAGTGTGGGGCATTTCGTCACTTTGATCTAACATAGCGACACCCCGACACTTATTTCTTGTTGTTTTTTAAATGTTTGAGTCATTTAAAAAAGGAGAGGTCTTTTTGAACTGCTTCTGAAAGGTTTGCGATTTCCACATCACTGTCTGCGTTTGTAGCTTTGCTCCTGTTTATGAAGGACGGCTGTGTTCAGCTTGGATTCACAGCTATTGCACTACATTGCATTCTAATAGTGGAAGAAACGTATCCTCGGAAAGTTCCAGCTGTAAGATCATAAGCATCCTTTGTCTGTCACATTTTGGCCAATCATGTTCCAGCTGAAGCTCATACATACATCGATTTGGAAGTATAACCAAACTGTCAGCCTCTAGTTTCCCCACATCAACAGATGGAGCTCTGAATGGCTTTGTTTTCTGACTTACAGGCAAAAGACTACTAATTTGTCCCATGACAAATAATGACATAATGACTTTCAGAACCAGGGGATTCCTAGACAGCAGGCAAAAACACTACATAATCCAGAAAGGGTTGCATATCGTATTAAAGTATCTTACTACGTGCAAGCAATACACTCCCCCATCACTGTGTGGGGTTAGAGCTCAGAGGAAGTGTGTGTGTCAACAGGACATGACTGCAGCTCCGCCAAATCAACTGCATCTGAGCTCCTTATCTCTTGATTTATTACACAAAAGACACGCATGCCTCTGAGCAACGAGCTGTGATTAGCTTTGAGAGGAGGCTTACATTACATCATGTGCCTGTCATCAGTACACACACACACACACCTGTGTATCATTGCCAACACTTTTCTCTCTGTAATACAGTGGAAGCCTCTGGCAGTGTTGGATGATAATTATGGCCATTATTTGAGCCATCTGATTGACATTTGTGTAGATGGGTCATGCAAAGGTGTGCATTACATGACCTAACATTATCATTATCAATCCACTTGAGTAGGCTGCTTCACCCACAGGTGGCTTCTTTATGCTCATTCGTGTTCTGTGTCCGTCGATGGCAGACCGTTTCTCCTTGTGCGAGTACGACACGAGGTCGCCTGAGGAACACCCACTTTCTCTGTTGCACGTTTGCCGGCACTTTGTCATGAGCTTCAAGGAGGCTGTGTTTTTCAGTGTGAGAAAACGACTCTCTTTTCCCCATCCTGAGTTCAAGGTGGACGCAGCACCAGCCACAAGTAGCCAACCGGAAACATTCTAAAATTTGAACCAGTCAATTCAACTTTATTTATACAGCACCTTTCCAACAAATCAAATGCACTTCAAGGTGATTTCCACATACTAATAGATATAAAGATGATAATAGAATAAGTACAACTAATAAAACTACAAAGATTATAAGACACAACATAAAAGAGAAAAAGGGGGGTTTATGGTTATGTTTAAAAATATCAGTACCAGCTTCTTGGAGCGAATAATACATTAGTCATTTAGCAGATGCTTTTATCCAAAGCGACTTACAATTCAGATGCTATTACGCCGTAGGCACAGCTATGGGAGCAATTTTTTGGGGTTAAGTCTTGCTCAAGGACATTGACATGTGTCTACCAGAGCCGGGGATCGAACCGCCGACCCTCTGATTGAAGGACGGCCCTGCGCTCCACTTAGCCACAGTCGCTAATAATAATGGGTAACCAGTGTAAGGACTTTAAAATAGTCTTTGGTCTTGAAGGATGGATCAAGGAAGTACTGAACTGCAATGAGCCTGTGAAAATGGCATACTCATTAAGGAATCTCTTAAAAGCTGTGATACTGCATGGAAACCTTTTCTGGATTGTGTCAACTTTTGCCTGGGCTCAAGGACAACATAGTGTGACCCTGTTCACACTTGGTTTTAGAATGCATCTTGGTTAGTTGGATCAAAAGTGGAACATTTTTATTTGAAGTGTAAACGACAACCAATGATGTGACCCGATCACTCAAACCACTTGGCGAAGGAATCTGGGCTTCACCACAAATCCTTTGTGGTGTAAACACTAATGCTACCTGATGCAAAGCAGAGGTATGTTACGAGTGAGTCAAACATCTTGTGTCATCGTCAAGGAAAAGACCCGGTATCATTTAGATTTCTTCTTCTTTTAATTTCTGGCAGTCAGACTACCGGTTACAAACAAACGCATGTTGTCTCTGTAAACAGAAGTGATGAAGCCTTTGTGTCCAGTGTCTCACAGAACAACACTGGTCATGTGTCGCTCATGCAGATCAGACAACAATAAAGGCCACATCTGCTGCTAGTGGTGTGTGTGTGCGTGTGTGTGTGTGCGCACTTGGTAAAGTGGGTCATTCTGGGCAGTATGGGGTTAATCTGTCCATGATGGTTAATCTCTAACCATGGTCAAACACCCTGGCCTCAATGCACACACATGCACACACCTCATAGTACAACCTTAAGTCAGTGAGTTGTGAGCCTCAGAACGCCACTTAGTTTAGGATCAGCCATAAGGACACACACACACACACACACACACACACACACACACACACACACGCGCGTATGTATATCCAGCTATTCATAAGGGGCTAGGCGTTGGCTTTCTCCTAATTAGATGATGTCTCAGCAGACACACAGGCTGATCCAGTGACTCCTCCCAGTCTCCCCAGTGAAAGAAAGGAGTGCGAGTGTGAAGAGGGGGTGTCCGTCACCTCCCTTCTGTTCCGTCTCTATTGTACAAAGCACAGTAACCTGATACCACAACCTCTGAACACTAAGCTGTTAACTCTCTTCACTCCTGCTGGGTTTTCTGTCTAACGCTGGAATAAGTAACCAATTCATTGTTTGACAGAAAATCAATCCAAGACATTTAAGACAGTAAAATGACCACTTGGTGGTGATAACCTGTCAATTGTGAGGATTACCATTTACAATGTTTAATATCATTGTAGACGGAAACCTACAAAGTAGCCAATCCTCACTGACTGGAGAAGCTGCGCCTAGAGCAGGGGTGGGCAATTATTTTTCCCAAGGGGTCGCATGAGAAACAGGGACTGTTGTGGAGGGCCGGACCAACAGACTGAACTCAATCCTGCTCAATATTATTCTTGTAACTAGTATATTTGCTTAAGTACTGTACTTATGTACAAATTGAAGGTACTTTACTTGAGTATTTCTATTTTATTCAACTTTGTACTTCTACTCCACTACATCTCAGAGGGAAATATTGTACTTTTTATTCCACTACATTTGTCTAACAGCTTTAGTTACTAGTTACTTTGCACATTATACTTTTTCAAACCTTTCCTAACTACCCAAACTGAACAACAGAGTATAAAAGAGTTAAAATGAGCTCCACCTACAACATCTCCAGCAGGAATAATCCAAACTCATATACATTTGTAATATCCATATATAATAGTGAAACACTGTGACAGGGATCATGTTTTTGCAAAATTAGTACTTTTATTACGATACAAATGACCAAATTTTCTGTTTTTCAGTTCAGTGCGGGAAATCTAGTCTTTGTTGGGCTTGAACGAGTGACTGAAGTCAGGCTGAGTGTGTGAGGTGAGCTGTGAAGGACAGCTGACAGGTGATGTCAGTGAGAGAGGATCTGGATCTGGATTTGTTCAACTTCATCACAGAGAATGTTTGTTCACAGATGTAGGTAGATCCAAAGAGAACCAACATCTTCTGAGCATGCCATGTGTTTAAAGTTCTCTTCTTTGAGAGAAGAATAAAACTCCAGCAGTGAGACTGACTTAAAGTGCTCTGCAGTACTGTATCAGACTGCAGGTCAATGAGTTGGAGCTGAACATCACTGGGAGCATGATTCACACTGCACGTAAAGGGAGACGAAATCATGTGCATTTCACTCTCAACTGTTCTGAAGTCTTGAAATTGCAAAGCAAAGGTACAAGCAAAGCCTCAGACGTCCGTACCCGCTCTGCATCAGTACATTTTTCGTATTTCTCCGCGTGTTTCCTCTCGTAATGACGATTCAAATTGTAATCCTTCAACACTGCAACTTGTTCTCCACAAACGAGCAACAGCTCGCAGACCGAATGTGGCCCGCGGGCCGTACAATGCCCAGGTCTGGCCTAGAGGCTGGTTGGCATTTTTCTTTGATAAATGACTTCAAGGCTCAGTAGGCGACTTTTATGACAATCACTTTTTGTCATATGTGCTGAAACTGTCATTAGAACAGACATTAGAACAACCATGAGCGACAAAAGCAACAGAACCAAAGCCGAGCGTGGCCCGCTACACTGCTGCAGAGTTGCAGTTGAATTGTTGCGTTTAATAGCACTAAGAACTGTTTTTCAGAACTAGGGGAAACAAAAACAGAATTGGTTGACGCTTCACCACGTTATTGGAGCGCTGAAACAATTGAGACCAGCTTCACTTTGATCTGGAAGCTGCCACACTAGGAAGTCCACTGTCTTACAAACTACACCTTTTAAACAATGAATGAATTAACAAAATAGTTGGTTGTTCTTTTTCTGTCATTGACTAATCGATGAATTAATTGTTTCAGCTCCAGTTTAAAGAATACGATGAAGCTAGGTGAAACAGACAGCGCTACAGTGACAGGACCAAATGACAAAGCACTCGATTGTTTGGATAAAATGGGATGCTTTACAAAGGTCAGATTACAAATGTTTGCAGGCTGTCAATGGCAAGCAATACAATCAACCTCTTTTATTGCCTCAACATTAAACTTCCATGAGTGTGAGGGATTTTTGAGAACGTACTTATTCGTATTATAGGGCGACCGTGGCTCACTGGGTTAAGAGGGTTGTGTAACCGGAAGGTCAACGGTTCGATCCTTGGCTGGGACGTGTCATGTGTCGAAGTGTCCCTGAGCAATACACTGAACCCTAGGCTCCGCTGGCGCCTGCCATTGGCAGCCCACTGCTCCCTATATACAGGGATGGGTCAAATGCAGAGACAAATTTCCCCTTCCGGGATCAATATAGTATAATACATTAAAAAAAAATTTAAATGATTCAAGCTGTGACACACGTAGCTCTACTGTTGGCGTAAAATGAAAAGAAAGAAAATAAATCTCAATGCAGACATCACTGTGTCAGGAAGGAGAACGTTTGTTTCTCTCTTTCTGTCTGAGTGTCGGTGAAACTGTGGCTCTTGTGAAAGATGTTTTATTGTTGTGTAGTAACATAAGCAGAGCTCTCCCCTCCTCTCGTTCCCCCTTCACTTTACTCCTTGGTCACCGTGGGAACAGCAGAACAAATCCCTGAGCCTATGTGGGATGTTTTGAACTCCATATCCTCAGGCCTACTTCCTACTCACTCGTCGTGTGTGTGTGTGTGTGTGTGTGTGTGTGTGTGTGTGTGTGTGTGTGTGTGTGTGTGTGTGTGTGTGTGTGTGTGTGTGTGTGTGTGTGTGTGTGTGTGTGTGTGTGTGTGTGCGCGTGGACCCTGGTCAAACCCGTCGACAGTGTTTTATTGGCCCTAACTAACTGCTGTTTTAGTGTGTGTGCTGGAGGAGTGAGGCTGCATTGTGAGGTTACAGATCTGACTTTACTTTGATGAAACACATCAATGCTGGAGTAAATATTGATATTTCTTACCAAATGTATAAAAACAATTCTGCATTTTATAGTTTAAAATGGCGCAAAACGCCATCCACTGTTTTCAAGTCAACTCATATAGCGGCTGGCTAGTTAGCTAGCTAACCCCTCCATGTTATCGTGCTAATGTTACGCTGGTTACAGAAAATGAGCAGAACAGCTGGGTGTATGTTCCCCGCTGCTAGGAGACTACAGCCGGGTGTTGGGTTAGCACTGGCTGAAGCCCAGCTGCTACAGACGACGGTTCCTCTCTGAAGCAAGCTTCAGGGAGAGCAGTTAGCCAGCAGCTCGGAGTTGACCCGAATTAGACCACCATCACTCCTGAAGACACACACATCTTATTCAAAGATTAACACAACATTATAGTTTTCTGATTATCAGAAAGCTAGGTGAAAAAAATGTGATCCACAATTATATTACTTTATTGTTATAATTCTAATACTTTTGGTCCAAAATGAATACATATGGAAATAGGGTGTTTTTTTTGTTCCTAAATGTTAATTCAAAGGGAAATATTGTACTTTTCTTACTGCAATTCATTATTTGATAACTTGTGGTGACCTCGTGGTTGAGTCGGGCAATGAGCCTCACACAGCAACAGGCTGAAGATGAGAAGAGCTGGAGCAGCCTCAGCCCTTGACCAGTGACTTCAAAATAAAAGCATCTATTTTTGACCAAAATAATTGACATTGTGGATCAACTTGTTTGTTGGCTTTCTGATAATCAGAGAATCATACTGTTGTGTTTATTCTGGAAGAAGATATTTGTGTCTGTAGGAGTGCTTGGTGGTCGTCTAATGAGGGTCTCCTGATAGGTTGGTCCTTACGGTGTGAGTGTGCGTTGTGTGGCTGTCCACAGCTCTTTTGGACTGGTAGAAGAAAACAACTGAGGGCTAATGTTCCCTGTGTCAATAAAAAAAACATAAAAGAAAGGACAGCAGAGGAGTAACTATGGAGGGAGGAATGAGCCTCTCTCTGTCAGTCGGCCCTCGAACCGTGTACTGTAACTCCATGCAACCGTCACTCACTTTGTACAGACGGAGTCAGACGCTGCTAGCTATGTTTGCCTCCATATCATAGCATTTACACACAGACTGTTTTAGGACCCACTTATAAGACTTCAGTTAAATCACATGGAACATTCGGCCATGGGCCAAGGAATAAAGGACCTTTGTAACTGGCCGTCAATGTCTTGTAGACCTGGACTATTTGACACCAGTTACGTTCATTCTTGAACACATTGGGCAAGTGCAGCCACATTTAGATGACAAACAGTGTGTGAGTGATCTTGCAAAACTGTGATAACATTTGAACCACAAGTGGCCCTGCAGCTCGCTGTTTAGTAGTTGTGTAACGGACCAATGTCCAACCGTACGGATCGTCCCTCAGGCTCTGTTCGGTTAAACGAGTACTGGGTGAAGGTAGATTATAACGTTGTCATGTGTTCACATGTGATCTGTAAAATGTAGTGATGATGATAAACTTGAATAAATGCAGTTGTTTGAAGGAGACGTTTTTCACAACAACATAAATAGATATTAGAGATGAATTATGAGCTGTTTACATTAGCTATAAACAGATTATAATACAGCATTAAACTAAAACGTTATTGTTTACAGACTTCAGAGTCATTGAAATGATTTTTGGGACGTGGCAAAAAATGAATTGTATAAATCCTTGTAGACCAGCTGCTATAATCAACTTTGTTAGTGTACACTAATTAAATACAAGCTGTGTGAGTATGGTGGATGCCAGTGTCTGATCAAAATGCACTCTGTTTGACTTTAAGTGTGTGTGTGTGTGTGTGTGTGTGTACTAGTGAGAGCTCAGATCTATAGATATTATCCTGCAGCAACATCACCAGCAGGATCTAACACTTACAACTGACAAGGGATCAATGGAGCCTGCTACATGACCCATTTATACACACACACATGCAGGGCCTGAATCTATGGCCCACTAACACACTGGGCTCGCATTTCTAATCCCAGATCAATAACATGGTGGTGGCTAACACAAGATGTGACTTTAACTGAGCCGCTGGGTTCTGTGCTCCACAACTTAGACACCACTTTAAATCACAACCAGTGATGGGAGACGATGCTGTTTTTTTCTGGGAATATTATTCCGTTATAAAAAAGATAAATTGGCAAAACTGTATTTGGGTCAGCCATTCAAATGTATCTTATTGCCAATACAGCTTTGTTGGATTCTGCAAATTAACTAATATCAAAACGTTTTTTTTTTTAAGTTTGAGGCAGTTGATTGATAATTACTTTAAACTAGTGATGTGCCCATTGAAACTCATACTCAAACTCATAAACAACTTCACACGCGGCACGGAGCTTCCTTGGGTCAGCAACACACCTGCCATGACACAGTTACGTCACACACCCAAGTCGTGGCTACTCACGGTCAGAAACGCCAGCTCATGTGTTGCCCAAGTTGACTAAAATGGGTGATAGCGTGGCTCTAAATCAGTCATCAGAAGATGGACCCATCAAGGGACAGTGCAAACATATTTTCATGTTGCAATAATTAACCCTTGAAGATGCATATTTTAATAATATGGCTTATTTTATGCTTTGACAAGTGTTTATGTTTTGTCTACAAGTACATCCTTTGTTATTATTGATTTATTCAGTTTGTGACTCAAACCCACAAACTCCATAATATAATTATTAACACCAACGGTACTGATGATTCAACTATGAAACATTCAAGTTGAAATCAAACTTCAATCAATTTGAATTGATCAATTTTAGTGTTACAAGATGTTATGTGATAATACGTCACAATGCTAATGTTTTCAACTGGGATTTATGTCATAATATTAGCACAAAGTCTGTTATGATGTTTGAGGTGTGGCTTGAAAGTCTGACAGTGTAGAGTCTGATAAACCTTTCCTCTGGGAACATGATGTAATATTTAAGCCACACTTTAGATTCAGCCAAAGCTGATTTTCTAATTTCTACATTGACTTTTCAGTAGATATTTTTTGAAACAGTATCAGTTGATGGATTGGAAAATATCCTCTCACTTGCTCTGTGAGAGTTTATTTGGTTTAGTTTAATGTTGTCTTTGACTCAATCTGCAGTGTGTCTCATGAAACAAACAAAACGTTGTTTGCAAAGCCTCCAAACTGACTGTGTGTTTCAGCTGAATTCCCGCTGTGCCTTCAAGACATCTGGTAGCCAGCCTGCATGTTTTATTCACACCGTGTGTGTGTGAGTGTGAGAGATCGACAGAGGGAGACTGCAGGGTCTCTCGTTACCTCCTGGTGTATAGGCCGGTGTAACAGTATCTGCAGGTACGCCGGCTACCTCAAAGCTGTAGCCGTGGTGTAAGCCGATGCGTTTATGTGCCTGGTTAGCAGATGACACTCTAGACCACAGCTCTGTATCTCTGATCATGAAGTTGTGACTGTGAACAAATGAGTGTGAGTGGGTTTTTCCAATCTATAATAACCATGGAAACGGCATCAACTCGCATGTGAATTGTTATATCTTTCCCTATCGTGAGAAGGTGTGTGTGTGTGCTTTTGAGTGTATTATTCCAGCCAGCCTCTCCCTGCTGACAGTCACTTCCCTAATCCCACAACACCCGCGCTTCCCTTCTCCTTAGCCAGAGGTCGTCAGCATGTCTCCTCCCATGTGTCCTTTCTTTAAACCTGATGTCTTCCTATGTGACCTTATTCCACTGTCATATTTCCTCATCCCAAAACAACTTGCTTTGACAGTCAAATGAAATGTTTTGATAAAGACACTGTACCTCTGAGGGTTATTTAGAAAATAAAATGAAAAATTCTCTCTTCCTGTCTGGACAATCAGGTGTGTTTTGGGGGACATGAGATGATATTCTGGAAAGGGAAGCTGTTTCTTTCCCGAGTCTCGCACGCACGCACGCACGCTCTCTCTCGCTCTCTCGCTCTCTCGCTCTCTCTCGACAGCAGGGTGTTTCCTGTTGGCTGCTCGCCTATATATATATACACACGCACACACACACGCACAAACATGTAGGTGCACAAGTCTGGGTCAGTTGGAGGCTGAACTTTGATTCCTTTCCTCTTGAATCATCAAAGCCCAACAGTTACATTTTCATAACTTGTATCGGCTGATTTACTTTATCATTGATGTAAACTGGCCAACAAGCCACGATAAAGACATGATAAAGGTAATTTAGACACACATATACACACTTTGCATATGCTTGCTATATATTTATGTATAAATAGTAACTTCTGTGTTGGCACCAGTAGTTTGAACAAATTGGCCCAAAAATGATGATTGGATTATTTTCCTTCTCAAATACTGATATCAGCCTAAACAATCCAGCATCTTTCAGGCTCTAATAACAAGAACCCACCCCAACGCTTCTGCTGCCCCCAGTTGGTGTCCGATGGACAGTTTTGTCAGTGACGCTGCCTTTTGCTCGGTTATCATTAGGACCATGAAATTGCTAATGTAGTTGTTCTTTTCCTCTCTGTCCAAACAACCCCCATCTCCATCTACTCTGCTGCAGGAGACCTTACAGCAGTTAATAGTCATGCCCCTTCCTAACATCCTCTGCATCGCTAAGGATCCCATATCAGGTAACACCCACACCCACACCCACACACCTCAGTAGTAATCAAGTCCTACATTTTTCTACTGTCCGAGGGAAGTTACATGATGGCCAGTGATGAAAGTTCGTAATTTAGTAAAGAAGTAACACGTTTTTTTTTCAAGATTTAAGAATGGTAGAGTTCAAAAACGGTGGTCACTCCAGGCGCCGTCTGCATTTTGTTGCTCCTAGTAGTAGTAGTGTTGTTATAAGTAGTGTTATTATAGTAAGGACAGCTTCTGAGTGAGGCAAAGGTCCTTAAAGACACATACACAAGATTTATTTTATGCAATTTCTGTGTTCGTTTATGGACATAAATAATATTGTTGAAGTAGAAGAATAATGCCTGAGGTCACCATCAACCTTCAGATCATTTATTCAAACATTCAGTTCAAAGACTTGCTGTTTGATTCAACTTTTCTCTCAAAGTATCTTCTTCTTGTCGCTGTTATTCAGCTGTCGTGGTTGCTTGGGTTTGAAGTACTCTAACGTGTCTCTGTGTTGTGTTTCCTCCAGCTAAGAGCATGGAGCAGCTTAAAAGACTTTTGTTGCTGATACTAGGCTGTGCTGTCCAGGTAACACACACAAGCCCAAACACAGCAGCTTACTGTACCACCCAGTCTCTCAGCAGGAAGTCTATTTGTGTCTATTTAGTTTTGCATGTCTGAGCACAGCGGTGCAGGCTGGGACAGCAGGATCAAAATGGAGTCACATGGAGCTCCATCAATGGTTTATATATACAGTAATAACCATTAGCATTATGGTGCTTTATAATAAATATGATGCCTGCTGGTCAGCACAGTTTGGTGCTTTAAAAGCCTTTAAGAATGAGCCAGATATGGCGAGTTAAGAGTTAATTGGGTTACCTGTGGTAAAAGAGGAGGGGCTAGTCATGTGGGAGGTGGGGGCGCAGGTGGTTTCTCTGTCTGTTTGTTTGTTCTGCTCTTTGTTGTCTCTCATTTCCACCTCTCCCATGGCTCAGAACCCACCAACTTGTCTTTTGGTTTAGCTTTGTTTTCCTTTGCACACGGCTGTTCTAGTTTCTCCCTTTATCGCTCCCGCCTTCCCCTCCCGCCTTTCCCCTCCCTTTCCTTCACTCTTCCCTCTTTTTGTCTCTCCCTCCCTACCTGTACTGGTTCTACTGGTTCCAGGAAAGAGGCCACGGGGGAGCGATGAATGGAGAGACAGAGAGGGAGGGAGGGAGGGAGAGGTGGATGAAGCCACGTGCAAAAATGTATGTAAATGTTGGACAAAATAAACACTTTTCCACCTCTGCAGTGGTCCAGTTAAGGTTTGCCAAACAAACTCGCACCCCTCATCATACATACTGCATTTCCCATAGTCCTGTTCTGCTCAACACCAATGTGATGGCAACAAAGAGACATTAACGAGCACAGTTTTCATTCAAATGTGTTTGCTAATTTCATTTCCTGTTGTGTGTGTGTCAGTGTGAGCGTAAGGAGGAGATGATAGAGAAGATCAAGCTGCTGGACATTGAGACCCAAGCTGCCATCGTGTCTCACATCCAGGAGGTCAGTGGAGTGCAGTGATAGAAACGTGATCGACTTCACTGAATTCATCACTGAATAGAAGTTCTAAAGACGAGCAGAAGTTTGACAACAACATCGTCTTAAAGGAGACATATCGTGAAAAACTCACAATCTCAGTGCTTGAGAACTGCCTTTGCAAATGTGCACCAATCAGAGCAGACTGAGCTTTTTTAGGACGTGAACCGTTGACCTCAAGGTCCAGGTCACCTATTTCTTGGGCTTTCACCCACATCTCACAGTCTTCATCAGTAGAAGGAGTTTTTGCAGTTGTCATGGAAACGGTTCAATTGTCATGTGACCTACCGGTAAGTAAGTACAAATTGTGGAACTACGGTAGTCAGGTGATAACAGGTGGTTATGTATACTGGGGGAGATGAATGTCCTCTTTGAGCTTTTTATTGTCCTTCACTGACTCCGACTAAAACGTTGTGTATGCACAAAGCCTGAAATATATCTTTTTTAAATATGTTTTTTTAAAGCTAAAATTGTCAAATATTTCGTTAATTAATAGTTTTCTCTTCTCAAATGTGAGTATTTGCTGGTTGTCTTATTATCTATGATAACAAACTCAATATTTTTGATCTCATTAATCTGTTCATGTTTTTATTCAAATAACTACGATTAACATTTCAAAGTTTTGACTGCTTACACTGATTTCAAAGCGGTTGAAATGGTTTTTCGAGATGTTGGTGAAAATAAATAGTCCGTGGCCTTGTAGACCAGCTTCTATAAAAAGAAAAACAACAACAAAGACAATCTGTATTGGCCGATACGGCTCAACAATCAGCAATGTGAAAAACCGTGATGGGAAATCTCTAATCCGTGACTTAAAACCATGATATGTTACGATCCATTGCACCCTTGTTCTCCATCTATCTATCTGCATGCACCATGAAAACAGTCCAACATCAGCTGACATCAAAGAACAGTAACCGCTCGCTCAGCAGTAATCACTTAAAGGCATTTTGTTCTGAATGTGATGTTTAATATAGCTCCTTCCTATTTCTGTCATTACTCGCTGTGTGGACAAGCATTGTTCAAACTCACACAATTTAACTGTTTTAAGATCCCGAGG
>NC_136649.1:2488163-2495663 GCF_949748355.1 Melanostigma gelatinosum | reverse complement strand
CACACACTGGAGAAAGACAACCTGTTACTTCGAGCTAAAATACACGACCTGGAAATGGTATGACACAATGTCATTGTCAACAATTTCTGAGTCAAAATGACATGTATCCGCTGTTTTAAAGGTTTTTACACATTAAACTGAAACTCATTATTTGTGGCGTAAACATAACTTATTCAGAAGCTTCTTTTTTTTTAAATCTATTCGGCAGTTTTTCACATTAGCAGAACCAGATATCAGACCAAAATGATTGCCTATTATCACCCTTATTAAAGAATATGATCTTGTGTGTGTGTTGAGCAGGAGAGGGACAATGAACGTCTGCGGTTGGAGGAGCTGGTGGAGGAGAATATGCTGCTGGAGATCGGACAGAAACAGAGTATGAACGAGTCGGCTCATCTGGGCTGGGAGCTGGAGCAGCTGACCAAGAACCATGACAACACTAACACAGAGAGTAAGACATGCTGTTATATTCTGTTCTACCTACTTCTATTTGTGTGTCCACACATGTTTGTTATATTTTGTCCAAACCAAATGATTTTTCCCTGTGCCGCAGCTCGTAAGTCGTTGGTCCATGAGCTGAACGAGTGTGTTTCCAGTCGAGTGTTGAAGCTGGAGAAGGAGAACCGCGAGCTTCAGGCCTCCGTAGAGAGATTGAAAGAGGACAACCACCTCCTGCAGGAGCAGCAGCTCCACACCCAGGAGCTAGACAGGGAGAACCAAGGCCTCAGCAAGAAGGTAGGAGGACACATCTATTCTTTTTCTGTTACCTGTTACCCATTTCCATCTTACTAATCTACAGTACGTTTATCTTGTGTGTTTGTTAGTTGGACCGTCTCCAGGGTTTATTGGACCAGGAGAGACTGACCAATCAGGACATGGAGTCTCTGGGAGAGGAAATATTGAAGGAAAAACAGAGTCTGGAGAGAGATATGCATACTCTGAGGGCAGAGAAAGACAGACAGGTAGTTAACGCGCACACACACACACACAGGTAAGACATTGTTAACGTTCACCATAAGAGACCAGAATGCATCATTCGTTGACACTCTTCCTGTCCAATCAGATCTCAGAGTTGGAGAGCGAGAAGCAGCACCTCTCCGACGCTGTGGCGTCCCTTCAGGAGCGCGCTCAGTCAAACAACGAGGCGCGGGTCCGCGAGGTGGAAACTGAGAACCGCCTCCTGCACCAGAGCATCACAGACACCAGCTCCCGATTGGCCAACTTAGAAACCCAACTCAAGCTAGCCAGTGAGGATACAGAAAGGCTGAGGGAGAGGGCGGGTCGGTGTGAGGAGGTGGAGCGTGAGGCGGTGAGGCTGGAGAGGAGCAGGGATGCCCTGAACCGAGAGGTAGTAATACAAATATATATATATGTTTTATGTATTCTTAAAAGCTAATTTAATACATACAAAAATGAGTATATTAAACGTACTTCTCTATTTTACTTCTAGGTGGCCTCTCTGCGTGCATGCAGTGAGCGGTCCGAGGCTCTAGAGAAGCAGATGTCCTCCTTGGAGCAGGAGGTGCACAGGCTGAAGCGGGAGGTAGAGGAGGCCCAGCGGGAGCAGCAGCGACTGGGGAGGCACGAGGTGGAGAACAGCCTACTGTCGAAGGAGAACCTGGATTTGCGCTGCTCCCTGGAAAATCTGCGCTCCTCATCCGCCCGCCTGGCCACCCTTCAGCAGGAGCATAAAGAGGCCCAGAGAGAGACGCAGGATCTGCAGAGGAGGCTGGAGGAGACCCGAGAGGAGGCACAAGGAGAAAGGAAGAGGGCAGAGAGGCTTGAGCTGAACGTGGCAGCCCTGAACCAGGAGAAGCATCGCTTAGAGGACAAAGTACAGAAGAGCAGAGAGGAGAGGGAGGACGAGGAGAGAGAGAGGCAGGACACCCAGGCCAGAGAGGAGGAACTGAGAAGGGAAGTCGGAGAGCTGAAGGAGGAGTGGAGAAGGAGGGAGGAAGTTGAAGAGGAGAGGAGGAAGCTCCAACTGGACTTGGAGCAGTCAGAGAAGGGCAGGAAGCACCTGGAAAAGGAGAGCTGGAGGATAAGAACGCTGCTGGAGGGAAAGGAGACAGAGCTGGAGGAGAAAGTCAGGCGATTGGCCACTGTGAAGAAAGAGGGTGCGACTCTGGCTAAGGAAGTAGAGAGGCTGAAGGAGGTGTCTGTCAAAGCCAAGGAGTTGGAGAGGGAGAACAAGGAGCTGCAGAAACGGGCAACTATTGACAAGAGGACTCTGGTCACTTTGAGAGAGGTGAGAGTCTGTGGTAATGATTCATTTCTTACACGAAGTAAAATATTGAACAAAGAGATGAACAAACTTTAAATTCTTCCCTTGTGAGTTTTTGTCAAAGAAAAACAATATTGGACACTCTTTTCCCCACAGCAGTTCATAAAATACAATAAATTGAACTTGAAAAACACGCTCATGTGATCAAAATCTCCGGAACAGCTAAAAAAAACTGACCTTGTGGTTGTACTGTTTTGCAAACCATTGTTTCCAAGATCCAGAATGAACTCAGTCTCAATAGAATAGTTTTGAACAGCTTGACATTAAATAGTCCACTATATCGGGTCGATAACACTGACCCATAAACCCCATATCCAGTTTTTAATACAAAAGTAAAAGCGTTTCTCACCAGTCTGATGCCAGAATGTGATGCAGGAATGCTTGCATGGCAATCTTCCTTATGTACAATGTACATGTGGTGCGTGCACAAATTAACCGCGTTGCAGTGTTCCATTTTTGTGAACTACAAAAACACAAAAAAATGTTATTTTGTGTGAAGAGAAAACTGAGTCAAGGAGTAGCAGCTATGACAATGGACAGTGTGCTACACAATACATAAACTAATTGGACCCCAAATTTGCTGTTGACACGAGCTGTAGTGGCTGTTCCGTGACCAACATATTATGTAAGTAGACATCAGCTACATTACTATCTTCCTCATATCCCAGCTGCTTCTCAAGCCATCTATCACTATTTATTTGGTTGTTGAGGTGGTCGTTGGAGTGTTTTTCATACATTATTGGGTGTTTTTACCCATATAAGCCCATTTTGGCAGGAAGCTACCTGGATGTATGACATCACCTGGAACAAAGGATTTCATTGGCCAAACATTTATTTACACGGGTGGAAATCTGCTGAAATCAAGGTCCATCCGAATATTTTTCCCCCTCACAAATGTTCAGCAGGGGTGTTGAAGCGTTCATAATGCACAAATCAGTTTTCAATAAATTTAAGTAAATTTCAGGGAAAATTCTTTGAACAAAAAACATTTGATGTGAAACGGCTTCAATATTGGCCCAACGTTCCGAACAACCTACAGTTAGCTTTTTTTTTAACCCTGATGTGCGTTGTATCATCTATGTGGAAATGTTGATATGTATGAGTTTCATAGCTGCAGCTCGTGTATCTTTTATGTGTGCAGGAGTTAGTGTCCGAGAAGCTGAGCGTTCAGCAGCAGAGTGTAGAGTTGGACAGACTCAACCAAGAACTGGAGAAGATCGGGCTCAACAGAGAAAAACGATTACAGCAACAGCACACACTGGAGGACAGGTAGTCTGCTCTAATAGGCTGCTATGCTGTTCCCATGCTAGGCTTGCTAATCACATTGAGATGATTTCATGTGTAGAAATGAATGTCGGATGGGAAGTTGATCGACCGATTTCTCTTGTTCACACGGCAGCAAGTACAGGCTGCTGGAGTCTCGGCTCGAGGAAACCGTCCAACAGACGATGAAGATTAAAGAGGAGAAAATCTCCTGTCTGGAAAAGAAACTGGAAGACAGCAACACACTCAACACTACGCTACGTGCTAAGCTAGCCACCGTAAGCACATGCACACAAAGTCTTACTAAAAAATCTGGTGTTGTTTTTTGAAGTGTGTTACAATTTGTTTTGTTTTTTTCCAGGGGGAAGAAAACCACAACTACCAGCAGTGCTCAGGAGGTGACCGGGGTCAAGGGTCAGCCACTGCTGAACTGCTCCGAATCAAAGATCATCTCATTGAAATAGAAAAGAATGTACGATTTGTCTGTTTTTTATTCAATTCAGTTTATTTGGTATCGCCCAAAATCACAAATCACAAATTTGCCTCAGTGCTTTACAATCTGTTTTCCTGTTTCTATCACATATATTTATATTTACGTTTTCTATTTTTTGTGTATATCCATGTGTTATGTATCATATTTAATGCTCTTTTTCCTATAATTCATTCATTCATAATTCACCTTTTTTTGCACAATTAATGAGCATATTTAATGTTATCTGTTTAATTATTGAACCATCAGGAATTCCTCGATGTGCCTCTTTATTTTAGAATTACCATTAGATGTTCTTTTTTTAGTAGGCTGAGTTCTTAATCGTTCTGGTGTCATTACTTTCCCTAGAATGCCTCCCTGCAGACGGAGAGCAGTCTACTGAAGGGGCATCTCAAACAGCTGGAGAACCAGAACATGTCTCTTAACAACCAGATGTTGGGCCTGCAGCGACACACCACCACCCTGCAGGAGCAGAATTCAGCCTTACATACACAGACTGCAAAACTACAGGTACAATGTCCAATTCAGCCACATAGTGATTTTGTAAAACTGAGCCAATAAGCGCCAGTAACATCCGTTGTACAATAATTCCCCAGATAATGTTGTATTTAACCACTGAGTTCTAATGGATTTCTGTGTTTCAGGTGGAGAACTCCACGCTCTCCTCCCAGAGTGCATCTCTCATGGCCCAGAATGCAGTGCTGCAGGGCCAAGTCACCGCCTTGGAGTCGGAAGTGGAATCGTGGCAGAGGCAGCGCGAGGAGGCGTGGCGAGCCAGAGAGGGCGTGCTCAGCGACCACGAGCGCCTGCTGAGCGTTCACGAGAGGCAAGCGCACGAGTACGAGCAGCTCATCAGTCAGCACGCCGTGCTGAAGGGCAAGCAGAGGGCGCTAGAGGGCGAGCACCGGACGCTGCACAGCAAGTAAGTGATGACAAAGAACCTTACTGCCAACAGCAGAGCGATAATCCTCTAAAAAACACTGAGCAGAAAAGCATCAGTGAGAACAATTTAGTAAATAATTAATGGATGCAAAAATGAATGTAGTCCTCTGTTAAAATCACAGTGGAATGCCATTAGAGCGTATTTAGCTTCTATAATTTAGGTTTAGTTACGAGAAGGATTTAAATCAAACCCTTGAAATCGGTGGCTTCATGGATATAGTACGATGTAGTTGTGGAAAGATATGCAGCTCTAGGATTGTTCACCTGCACCACGTCATTGACATCTTATGGAAATGTCATCAGTTTTTGCCAGCTGAAATCTAAATACACCTATGATATAACGGTGGAGTGAGGTTTGATATGATGGGCGGGGTTATCTAGTCACCAAAATCACATTTGATTGGACACATTTATGGAACCGCCCCGAGTTCAGCATGAGTCATCAAAAATATTTTTACATTTTACAGGAAGAGGAAAGAGAGATTTTGTGATAAAAATACTAAAACAATAAATGTTTTAAACACGTACGCATTAACAGGAGGTAACACGGAACACAGGATTAGAACGTGGTAGATGAACAGTTTTCATGTCACTGTGACTTCAGTGGAGATGTTGTGCTGCTGCTTATTAAAAATGTTGAAAGGTGAAGAACATTGTAAGCTTGCAGAAAAATTGAAGGTAGTATTACTTACTTTGCCCAATATGCACCATTGTTTCTTCGTATTAGCTGATGTTTATTAGATATTAATCTTTATTTAGGTCAGAACTTAAGATGGCCTGTCTCATAGCTCTACTGTAGTTGTAACTGTAACTGTAACTAAATGTAACAGAACTTCACTTGAGCTCAATGTACAGGATGTAAACAGATGCATGGCGTCACACATATGCACACACACACAGCGTTCTCAGGGCCTAACTGAGTTAGCCGGATACTTTTCAGGATAAGATGACATAGATCAGGCTTTTCGGTTCCACGAAGCAAGTTCGGCAAAATCACCATGGCAACACATCCAAAAGCTTGAACCTGCTCCAGCGCAGGCTCAGTGAAGGTAGCTGGATAAGCTGCCACTCCCCTGGACAAAATGGCAGCTCCTGTCATATACGGTAGTCTAATGCGCTTGCGCATATACTGGGGGTTATACGGGAGTTCCAGAAATGCATGTAAAGTGAGACACACGGTGATCCATTAAAAGCAGCTGAGCAAACTAAGAAGCCTCTATTGCATTAATGTGCAGCTCCCTTCCTCAGAGATCCACTGATGAAGGAGGATATTAGTTAGATGAGCGTTTTATTGGGAGAGAGTTCTTCCACATCGCCAAGATCCGTTATCACATCATGATGACTTCCCATACGAGCGCTATCGATTCTGCCGACAAGGAATCATTTATTTACAGACCTTCTGGAGCCATACATTGAACACCACACGCCGCAGCCGAGCACTGACTGTCTCACAGACTGGATGCAGCCTTGAGCTTTTTTGCGAGTGGTACATTTTAGTACAGTGTCGGCGATGCGGAGAACATGGGGAAAGCCGCTGCATGCCGTGCTGTTCGTAAAGTTTATTTGGCGCTTCATCAACTTATGGATGTGTTCAATACATTACCATGGCACATATTGTATTGACTCACCATTCTGAATTGTGTGTGCGCTTAGTGTGTACTTGCTCTCATGTCCTCTTGATGGCTGGTTGCATACATGAGGTTAAAGCACTCATAATGATATGACAGTGTTATTAGTACACCAGCACATCATTATTGTAGAACATGATGAAGGTGGACTCATGATAAGAATAGAGAGAATCACACACGATTTATTTTCACTGCTTCAAATGATTGAATGTCTGATTATGAATAATACACATGCTGATCCGCCCATAAACAAATATTCACACACGCACACACATATTCAAACTAGTTCTATATGGTAATCTACACATACATGTATATACACATATATAGTAGGATACATGATACATAAGGGCATACAGTACATATATCCTCATATTAATTAGATACTCTTTGGGCTTGTTTTTATCTACTTATTCTGAAAGAGTTGAGATCATTATTTTCGCTATAAGATGTCATTCGATGATGCATTCCATGAAGCCTACCGCCAGCAGGCACATTTAAAGACTTATAATCTGATTGGTTGGGGTGATGAGGCATTAAAATGAGCCGATACATTTTCCCAACACTTACGAATTTAACTTGTCTGATATTTTGCCGTGCTTCTTGTCTATGCGTTCATGATCATCTCCTGCTCGTCAGCGGAGTAAAAAGAGGCTCTTTCTTTGACTTTATTTGACATTGTACTGTTAGAAAATATATATATGGAAAATATATATATAGAAAATATATATATAGAAAATATATATATAGAAAATATATATATAGAAAAATATATATATAGAAAATATATAGAAAAATATATATATAGAAAATATATGGAAAATATATAGAAAAAAAAATATATATATAGCTATATATATAGCTATATATAGCTATATATATATATATAGCTA
>NC_136649.1:2250663-2485663 GCF_949748355.1 Melanostigma gelatinosum | reverse complement strand
TGGACATATTGGGCACCCCTGGTTAGGAGGTACTTTTAAAGAAACATAATATTTATGCATCTCACCTTGTCATTTTTTTGATTTCGCCATATTTGTATTTGGGAAATGTGTCTCTAGGCATCACAGGTGAAGAAAGTAGGCGCCATACTCAGCTACACGGTATCAAATGGTTATGGAAACATAACCATGCTCAAGTTGTAATCACAGACAATATCATCATGTCCTTCTGCAGGTCTTGTACTTTGCTGCAGCAGAAGGAGAAATGGGAGGAGCAGGAGAGGCACAGTCAGAAAGAGAAGGAGGAACTGAACCAGGAGATCCAAAAGAGTCGTCTTCTACAACAAGAGAATCTACAGCTCAAAACAGAAGTGGACAGGTACTGTGTTGGAAGTTGTTTTCTTAAGGTCTAAGCTTTGAAAAGGTAGTTAAAGGGATAGCATGGATGTTTAGAAGTGGGGTCGTATGAGGGACTTATCCACAGTCAGTGTATGAAGTATTACCGGCAGTAGATAGCGGTCGGCACGCCTCCAGTGTGAGAAACAGACCAGCACTGGAGCAAAGTGATGTACTGCTGTGGACGGGAACAGCTGCTAAAACCTATTTTAGATGCCTAAAAAAGTCATTATCAATTTAAATGTAAACTATATTTGGAATATTTTGCCAGTTCTATAAGAGCAGTAGACCAGCAACCCTCGTGTTCTGCAAGGTAAAATGATGTTGTTGTTTTTCAAAATGGAGTCTGGTGTCTTTGGCAGAAACTACAGCTTCAGTTCCTCGCCAGAAACGGCTGTCTCACTGTCTCATGGCAAGGTTAAGGTCTACAATATGTTTTGCTGACAGCAGTATGTTGCTTTGCCCCTGTGTGGTAGCTCAGGTCTGTTTCTCCAAACTGGGGACGTCATGACTAGCCATGAACTGCACATGATACACTCACTATGGACAAATGCCTCATGCAACCCCACATCCAAACATCCGGACTAGAACTCGAGGCAGAACCTGGGAGCACAGTTGGCTCCAAATTATAAAACTACCTGAAATGATTACTTGACTTTCCTCGTGAAGTTATTCTTTCTCTTTTGCTCCCCCCTTTAGGTTAACAGAGAGCCAATCGCAGCAGTCAGAGCAATATGAGGGGCTGCAGCAGCGCATGAATGATTGCAAGAGCTCATTAAGCTCCGCCCAGCTGGAAGAGAGTCGATGGATGGCGAGATACGATTCGCTAATGGAGCAACACCAGGGCCTGGATCTAACCATGACCAAACTAGACAACCACTGTGAGGTGAGCCGGGCATTTTACTTTAGAAATAAGTGACACGTGTGTCCTGAAGCACAGCAGAGTAATCACCATCACCTTCTCTCGGTTACTTTCCTGACCTGTATGTGTGGTTTTTTAGCTGTTGAGCCGACTGAAAGGGAACCTGGAGGAGGAGAACCACCACCTCCTGAGTCAGATCAACCTGCTGAGTCAGCAGAACCACACTCTACTGGAGAGGAGCATGGAGAGCAAAGACCTGTATCACCAGGAGCAGAAACTATACATGTAACCACACCGCAACACCTGCAACACAAACTGTGCACCATAAAACAACACAAGCAGTAAACAGACTATAAATATAACGATAGAGCAGACACCACCCTAAGAGGGAATTATCCCGAACTGCTTTTAAAGAAATGACACGTGTGTACTTTTATGTTGAAACTGTAAAGATAAAACAGCCTTTATCTCAAATTACATGGATGGATGAGCTCATCTATGGTTTTGTGTGAGCATGAAGCCAAAAGAAATTCACCCCTTTTGCAAACCAATTAGCTGGAAAGCTATATTGTTTCACAGAGCTTCATCTTGCCATCACTACATACTATTTATGGGGACAGTTGGAGCCCGGCGGCAACCTCCGTTTCTGAAAAGTGAAGCAAAAGTCCCTTAAACCTCCTACTTAGAGTCAAAAAGACCATAAAGCAGGGTATGCTTTCGAGCGTGGTTACCTTGTGGTTGACAGTTCACTACCAGAGCCGTATACGGCCTCTCTACATCAGTTGCCAGCAGTCCAAATATGGTCACATCAGTTCACTGGTTGCAAAAAGCCAAGTTGGCAACGGCCAAAATGCCGGACTCGAAATTTAAAAACAGCAGTCCACAAACCAACGGGTGACAGCATGGGGACTATGTCCACTTCTTATGTACAGTCCGTGATTGGAACGCACCCCAACGTTGCCAGGGAGTCCCGTCACAAGTGCAATACACTTCTTGGTTTGAATCACATGACCTAAATCATATATCTTTCCTATTCGATCTTAGCGAATGGGAAGGACATAGTAGTAAATTCAGTAATAACTGTTGTCCACTGAGTGTCTCTGAAAATAAGATACAGTAAAGTGTACCATGGCAATGAATACGACGTGTTTCTGTGTTTTTTTTTATTTCTCCATCCAGTGATAAGCTGAATGCTCTCCGTCGCCAGAAAGAGAAACTAGAGGAGAAGATCATGGACCAGTACAAGTTCTACGACCCCACACCTAAAAAGTAATGATTTTATAGACTCATTTCATTTTCTTTTTAACAGGAAATGGGGAATATCTGTGTTCAGTGTACAACCAGCCCCACATAACGGTTCATGTTGTGTCTCGTCAGGAGGAGTCAGTGGGCCGGAGCCAAAGCTTTAGCCAAACTGATTAAACCCCGAAAGGAGAGCAGCAGGGAGAGAGGGGCCGACCGAGACAAGGAGGGAGGCAGAGAGAGAGAGAGAGCAAAGAGTGCCCCAGACATCCCGCTGCCTTCCCCGCCCCCCCTCCTCCCTCCTGAAACCCCACCCCCTCTTCCTCAGCGCACAGGAAGTGACACACAGGACAGCGGCCATGACCACAGTAACCATAACAACCACACCAGCAGCACCAGCCTGGGACCCCAGAGTCCAGCGCTCACGCCCATCGTCCAAGGTAAGTACACTCCGTCTTCATACACTATTAATTATCAGGACCGGGAGAATTTACCCGTCAAAGATCACAAGTTTCATATTGACATCAGAGGAGAAATTCATGTCTATGATGTCGTCTTTATGGAACATGAGAGAGTGGGAAACGGTTTAAAGTGTTTTATTCTGAAATGCACAATCTGTATGTATCAAGTACATTCTTTGTTAATATTATGGTTCCAAAACCTCAAAGGTGATGGAACATGGTGACTTCTGATCTGGTGCACCTCCATATCTTCACCTGTAGAGGGCGCTGTTGAACACCACATAATATCAGTGACCATTTCTCACGTCTATGATCATCCACTGTACCTGTACTCTACTGGGTTTCCATATCAACAAGACTCTGCTCGTGCAGAAGAGTTTTAATAGCACACAGACGTATTATGGAATGTTCAAACCTGGTTTCTACTGCATTCTTTCCAAACTTTGTTTTGTAATGTATCATATTTTACACTTCCAGGTGCTTCCTGATACTTTATAATTTATACATTTTTCCAATAAACAAACTAACAAAAGTTACAAGTTTGATTCAGTCAATTTAAAACAAGTGTCGGGAGCTTTGTACCTTTGTAATACTCCATACTCTAAAGTGAAGTGCAATTAAAAGTAACTGTTAGTGCTATTTAAATACTTAAATTATTACTGTTGGCCATTTAAGTTACTATTATTGTCAGAATAAATATGTGCTTTGTGAAACATTCTAAAAAGGGTAAATCACTATTAAACTACTCTAAATTCATCAACATCTAACAACTTTTCATGAAATTATCATAGCAGATGCAAATATTACAGATAAACGATATTACCTCAATGTTTATCAAACGTTTCTGAAATAATACTTTTAGAGCTGAAATACAGTGAAATCACTTCATTCCATGTTTGCCTTGTATTATATAAAACGATGGATCTTATAACATTTATTCTGATCTCCAAAAGCCACTAACTATACCCACATCTTTAGTCCAGCTTGTGACAAGGGCTCACAAGTAGACATTGCTTTGTATTTACACATACAAGAAAAGGTATGGGACCACTTCACGCTCCAGCAAACTGACTTTTCATCTTTCTGTCCTAATAATAGAAGTGGGTTCTAATGCATGGTCCAAACTTTGTTTATGTTTCTATTTTAATGTTATTTATTTTTTTAGAGCTCTACTCTTAAATGGAGTTCTCCTCATGGCTGAACTCAATTCACTCTGTGGCTTTTTAATTGAATTCCACTGGCAAGTGGAAGTTTAAGATAAGTTGAAACATAAACCGTAAATCTTAAGATTCTGTCCCCAACATATTCCTACACCATGCGTTGTACTACCAGTCCTACTTTGTTTGAATTCAGAGTGAGTTGAGGTCAGTCTCTTTGAGTCTAATGCATGGTTTTACTTTTTTCTTGTTTTTATTCTCATGGATCTTCTTGCATGATGTCAGTTATTTAGCATTCTGCCAATAACTTCTGAATCAACTGTTTCCTTTGATTTACTCACTGTCATTATTTCATCATTTGCTTTACGTTTCTCCATCTCTCCCTCCTATCTCTCTCTACTCTCTCCATCTCAGCTCCCCTCACCCCAAAACGCTTCCATTTCTTCCGCAGTAAAAGTCAAGAGAAACTCCTCCCCTCCTCCCCATCCTCCTCCTCGTCTTCCTCCTCCTCCCGTCCCTCCCTCTCTCTCACCAGAAGACTGCGATTCTGGTCTTCTACTGACATCACAGCTGACGTCATCACTAGCCAGCCATTCTTAGCCAACGGAGTATTCTAAACCCCCCCCCCCCCTCTTTAACCATGCACATCATCATCGTCATCATCACTGTCACCTCCACGTCATGATGCTCAGCAACACTCATCGCTGTGACTCTCAGTACTTCACACAATAATGCACATACCATACACTTCATCAACACTAATGCAGTCACACTCCTCGAGCCTACAGATAAACATTCAAACACACATAAACAGGTGCGCGTTGCAGGTGTGAGCCAGCCAGTACAACTAGTAAGTAGTAAGCACACACATGAGATGGTTTATGTGTGAGAACGTGTGCGCGCCATGTTTCCCTGCACGCCAGGCACGCCTGCATACGTCTGCATGTCCTTGAAGAGTTGTTTTATTTCTGATAGGTATCTGTGTGAAGGATGTTCATTTGTGTTTGTGTGCTGTCTGCTCACTTAATGTTTTTAATCTGATCCTCTGTCTGAAATAAGCTTTTTAAGCATCAGAAGCCTTCATGTGTTTTTAAAACACCAATGTTTTTTGCTTATATCGGCGTCTTTAAGGCAGCTAAGATAAGAATCACGACACCATATCGGTTTAAAGGGAAACTGCGTCACTTTTAAAAGAAGAAACAATACTGTCTTCCTCACAAATGAAAAGTTGAAGCAATTAAACACACACACATAAAACACACACGCATGCAAAATTCACTCAGGGGTTTTGTCCCCACAGCTTTATGACCGGTAGATTATGGTGGCCAACATTAGCTGGTGTTAGCTTAGATTAAGCAGTTATCTGATTTTGAGTCTCCTCTACCTTTCTTACTGTTACTGTTACATTTAAGCGTGTCCTAGATAAACATTTCAATGACGTAAAACAAGAAGTAAACAGATCAAGGCCTATTTGTTGTCACCATCCCATTGGATCTCAGTCAAGCTGCCTTTCTCGCCTATGTCTAAAATGCATTTTAAACATTATTATGTGCTATAATCTGCTTAACACTGTATAATTGTAGTTATAAGCACTCATGAATCTTCATAATGATTTATAACCTAATCATCACAAATTATAAAGCATTTTATAATGACTTATAAGGGAGTTATAAGTATCATAATATTTCATAATTGCTGGTCACTCCCTGACTTATCTTGTATTGATCATAGTGCATAGAGCGATGCAGGGATGACACCCTTTTTGTAGTCCAACAGGAAGTTGGCCTCACACTGGTTCCCTCTACAGAAAGCCAATGGGATTTTTTCATTGGATTTCTGATTATTGCAGAAAATAATCTCTGTGGCAAATAAATGTTAATGATACTTACAAGTTTTGTTAAGCGAGCTAATGTACACCACTTTTATGATTTTTGAAGGGTAAATGCTATCGGCAGAGGACAACGCTAACGTTAGGCTATAAAGGAACTACACCACGGTCACATGGCTTCACCTCACCACCACCAAGCTAAAGGAGAACCGCTGTTTTTAAGAAACATAAAAGCTTCTAAACAGTTGAACCACAGACCTTTTTTCAGACATCTAACGAAAAACACACACAAAAAACATTGACTCTGAGACGAGGAACAGGAAGTGAAAGAATGCTGACTCATTTCCTGGTTTTGGACTCATTCCTGCAGAACTCTATTATAATTATCATAGTTGTTAGGCATTATTATTACCATTATCGATTGCCCCACTTTGGCAAAATTTACCATTTTGTTACTGTTGAAAAGTGCCCATAAGAACAACGAGAGCAAAACGTCAGGGAGCAAGTGTTATATGTTCCATCCAGTGATGTCAGTGACCCCCGTGCCTTGACATTGGTCAGAAATATCCCGTCACAATGTCCAGTGTGCCTGAATCAATGAATGATGTCTTGCTTGGCTTTCTTGCTACTTTATGTGACGCACACAACACGTCTCATGGCGTGCAGGTTCCCTTACAACACTGTCACTGGTCTGCAGGTTTAACTGTTTACCGTAGCAGTACTCCAGGAGGCAGCAGTGAGAGTGTCAATGGAGAGGATGGACACGGCCACGGTAATGAACGTGTTGATGTTTAATGATGGTTAACATTCTGCTAACGCGTTGTGAATCCAGAGCTTCTTGATTAAGATGGAAGGTAAATCTATGTTTACGGTGTTCGCATACATTTTGAGACGGTCTAATTATTGTAAAGGAACTGGACTGTTAGCCTTGCTCAGTGTTCACTCAGTGAACCACCTGCTTGGATTGATTGTGAACTCAGCAGCTGGAATCATATTTTTAATTTCAGCCA
Source organism: Melanostigma gelatinosum (assembly GCF_949748355.1). NCBI lineage: Eukaryota > Metazoa > Chordata > Actinopteri > Perciformes > Zoarcidae > Melanostigma > Melanostigma gelatinosum. The sequence continues at coordinate 2,478,710 of NC_136649.1, read as the reverse complement.
CAAATTCCAACCTTTTACTGAATCAGGTCTTGTGCACATTTATTGCTGCTAGTGGCCTATCTAGCCATGTTTGGTCTTATCGTTCTTGCTTGAAAACCTAAATTGAGTTACTGGGAAGGAAGGGGAAGAGATTATACTATTATAATATGCGGCTTCCTTTTACCAATACTTGTGGCTTTGAGAAATGCTTTGAAATTTAAGGTAAAAGGAGATATATGTCTAGTATTATTGTTTATATTACATGCAGTTGAGTATATAAGGACAATGTATGATATTATAAAAAGTAAAAGATATTTTCAGTGTAATATTAATTCATTAATTTACAACAATGCATTGTTTTGCTCTTGGCAGCCTAACCTCTTTGAGTTTGCTGCCCTCCAGGTCAGACCCATAGAGCTCTGAGCTCAACTCCCAGCCATCAGTCACCCTCATTGGGACTAACTACCAGCTCCAGACTGGGACAAGCTCTCAGCCGCAGGCCCAGAGGTAAGCCGGACTATCAATACTAATATTAATAACCCTTATTCAGGAGGCAGCAAGAGAATGTTTTGTAATGGTGTGTACAAATGTACAGGTCTATTATTTGATGAAGACTCCCGCCACAACTCCTCTGACTCTATGTTTGGTCAACATGGCAACACGGGAGGTCGCCCAGGGTCAGCAGACTTCAGCCACCACACCTCCAGCTCCAACTCGCCTGTCAATGGCAGAGGTACACACACACACACACAGTGGCTCAGTGGTAGAGCAGGTTGTCTCTCACATCAATTTTTAGTTCAAAAAAATCCAAACCATTTTGTGTCACTGCATCCGAAGGAACGTTAGCTAGCTAACAGTAGCAAAACAGGTCTGTCTCTCCCTGGCAATGTGTTGTGAAATGCGAGGTTCATTCAAACATAACTGGTCATTGAAATTATGCATTTTAATTTGATGTTCTTTATTCATGAGTTGTTTTTTTTGTGACAAACATTTTATTCATGATACATACTTAGGAACAAAAAAGGAGCACTGACTCATCCTATTCCCCGCTACATTTCACAGATATTACAGGTTATGTTGTTTGTTTGCAATTATAGTTGACCTATTGTTAATATATTTATATAGATATATATATTATGAATATATATGTCTATATATATATATATAGATAGATATATATATATTTTTAATCGCATGATTTTTTTGAGATTAATCGCATTATGTGTACAGTTCAATAATGAATTCAAAAGTAGTGTATTGCGCACTTTTATTTTAAAAGTTCTGCTATATGAACAAAAGGGCAATAACATTTGGTTTGCAAACACAAATGAGGTTGTGTTTGCAAACACAAAACACAAATTTGCCAACAAATAAGGTTCTTTTTAACAGCAGTATTCCCTTTACACAGCAGCGATCATATTTCTTGCACTATCTGTGCTCAGTGTGCTGACTTTATGTGAAACGTTCCACTGCTGTGCAACATGAATAAAATGTTCTGCGCACGTTTCAGCAAAATGTCTGTCTTGTGTCTTCATGAGTCAGAGCATTTGAATGCAGCTCTACTGTTCATCAACATAATGCTGTAACTCCGAGGTGATGATGGTGAGCCAGCGATGTCCAGTCGTCTCCAGTGAGAGCAACAGCTGGTGCACGTTGTAACGCCGTCGCTTTAGTCGTCCTCTCCTTTTCATACAACTCGTGTATTCTTCTTGTGACGGTGCGTCTTGAGGCTCATACGTGACGTCATTCGTTGCGATCCTAAAGGTGCGTTCACACCAAACGCGACGAGAACGCAGCTTGAGAACGTTCCTCAGACCGACATCTTCCACAACACTAATCGACCTGCAGTTTGTATCCACTTCTCTGTGGCTTTTGTTAGCTTGTCTTGCTTTAGTTTATCTATACTTCTCCCACACGCTGCATCAACGTAGTCTGAAGACTTCCTCCACCGCTGCCAGGGAGCAACGCAATTTCAAAATAATAATTTTTAAAAACTGCGTTAACATGCGATAAAATAATTGTCGGCATTAATGAATTAATGCGTTAACGCGATAATAACGCGTTAACTTGCCCAGCACTAATATATATATATATATATATATATATATATATAACTCTGACAATTATTTTATCGCCGTTAAAGCATTTTTTTATTATTTTTTATTTTGAAAGTCCGTTGCTCACTGGCAGCGGTGGAGGAAGTCTTCAGACTACGTTGATGCAGCGTGTGAGAGAGGTATAGATAAACAAAAGCAAGACAAGCTAACAAAAGCCACAGAGAAGTGGAGACAAACTGCAGCTGATTAGTAACGATTAGTATTCGCCTCGCGTTTGGTGTGAACGCACCTTTAGGATCGCAACGAATGACGGCATGAATGAGCCTCAAGAATGAGCTGAGAAAGTTAGCGGATAGATTAATGTGAGACAACATCCGGTTTCTTCAGACGAACATCCGGTTTTCAGAATAAGATATTTCATAATAAGACAAAGTATGAATTATATTCACATTAAGTATAAAACATACTGCATCTCGTGAGTTAAAGGGAAAATACACCTAAATTGTGCGTAAAGTGTCTTTATTCTTTGATCGCTGGCTCACCATCATCACCTCGGAGTTACAGCATTATAGTGATGAACAGTAGAGCTGCATTCACATGCTCTGACTGTCATGAAGACAGACATTTTTGCTGAAACGTGCTGAAACATGTTATTCCTGTTGCACAGCAGTGGAACGTTTCACATACAGTCACACACTGAGCACAGATAGTGAAGAGATAGAACTGCTGCTGTGTAAAGGGAACACTGCTGTTAAAAAGCACCGTATTTGTTTTAATAAGTGTTTGTAAACCAAATGTTATTGTCCTTTTGTTCACATAGCAGTACTTTTAAAATAAAAGTGCGCAATACACTACTTTTGAAAGCAGAAAGCATGTTGGGCTCATCCTCAGCTGACAGCATTACCTTGTTGGTGATTATCACTACCTGATGGAAGATAAATGTTCTTCCATATTCTCTTCCAATAGATAAGATGTCTATAATTTTACAATTTTGCAATCCATACAGCAGTAATGCCAATGTATCCAAGTAATTTCCATTGCATATATTCTATATGCATGAGGACTAAGGTAGCCTTTTGGTGATGTAAAAACATGAAAGTCTCTCTCGAGCCAGTGTTTGGTTTGTCCGTTCTGGGCTACTGTAGAAACATGGTGGTGTATCATGGTGGACTCCATGAAGTGGACCTGCTCGCTATGTACATATAAAGGGCTCATTCTAAGCTAACCAAAACAAAACCATTCTTGGTTTCAGGTGATTACACACCATGAAAACATAGTTATGAATATCATATTCCCATCTTTAGAATTGAAAGGTCATGTATCCCACGGTAACACAACGGGTCCCAACATGTTCCAATGTTTGTGTTATAATATGTTCCAGTCTAATAATGCCAGTCTTCATCCCATTCACACAATTTCTTTATATGTTGCCGCACCTTCACAGCTTGGCCAAAAATTTGACCACATTTTTTGACACAATATGTAAGAGACATATCAGTGAACAATAGATCTCCGAGTTTAAGGGGAGTCATTTATTATGGGAATTCTTGAGTATATATAAAAGAAAATATATAATATGAACAGATACTAATAACAGCTAGCTAGCTTCTTTTGATTTGTTCTAACCTTTTGGCAGTATCTCGGAACCCTCTAGATAGCGCTCTGAGGCCCACAATTGGGCAGCAGGCAGAATATTTATATGAATAAAAGAGAAATTGCTATTGTGTATTACTGATGATGTATAACATTAGATAAATAACAAAGTGAAATGACCCAGTCTATATGCAGCTCATACATGTTTTATATACAATATTCTGTCCTAAAAACCTCAGGTGTACTGAAGTGGTACCCAGTTTCAGTCAATACTAACTCGATATTTTTAACCGTCTTAGACTCATCAGATCGTCAGGCTCGCTCAGCCAGCCTCTCTAGTGATGATGTCATGGGTCTGAGCCAATCACAACAGACTCTGTCACGTAGCTCCACCCTTCCATACGACCACGCACCCCAGAGGGCCCAACCGCAGCGCGGAGGTGGGGTTCGAACTAAGGCCCGCCCGTCGTCTCCTGGAAGTGAGATGGTGACGCTAGAGGAGTTTCTACAAGAGAGCAACCAACAGTCACCTCCTATGGTAGGGAATATATGCATGTATAGTGAAAAATAAGTTTACTATTATGCTAATATGTATGTACACACATAAGAAATATAATTTGCTCTTAAAATAGGAACATTGACATGGTATTCACTTTATTATGGACACCTCCCTGTCTACACATCTCATCCCTAGAGACAGTAAAACATTATCATCATAAAGACACAGTGAAAACCCACAACTGGTGGCTTTTAGGGCAAAAAGGCTTAAAGACAACGGCCTCACAGTGAGTAACAAACACTCACCTGTGAGACGAGACAAATCATTATTGCAGAGCTCCCTTGGGTCTGTGGTTTACACAATACATGATATGGGGGATGTTAAGAAATGACTAGTGCTGGACAAGTTAACTCGTTAATTGCTAACGCATTTTTTTAAATGTATTATTTTTTTATTGAGAGACAACAGACAATACATATACATAACAACAAGAGGATGACAAGAACAGTGGGATAAAAGCCAGCAAACATCCTATAGTCAGGAAAAAAAATAAAGAGAGAAGCTGCACCAGCTGTTGCTCTCCCTGGAGACTACTGGACATCGCTGCGGTAAAGTCAGCAGACACTCAGATCTCCGTGGTCAACTCAGCAGACACTTACATGTTAGTGCACCTATATGCTGAAATCATGGTAAACGCATTTAAACGGCACAGATCGGGAGCGAGTGAAGGAGGTTTCTTTCATGCTTGAATCTCCAATTCCCTTCCTGAAGATAATGGTTGATGTAGTCAATGTTCGGATTAATCTCAAAGCACACTGGAGGCAGAAACTTTAGAAACGTTGTTATAGAAACAAGCTTTTGATGACTTCTCCTCAGAGCCTCGAGCCGCTGAAGTCTGCGCTGTCAGGCACCGATAGTAAGTATACTATAAATATAAATAAATACAAAACACTTGGCTTCAAACTACAGCTTCAAACTTTTTAACTATGAACAATATAACTGTTAACAGTTTACAGAATACTTAAATAAATATAAATAAATAAAAACACACACACACTCTGTACACACACTACAGCTTCAAACTTCAGCAATTATTTTGCAGAAATATGATCATATTTTCCTTCTCTGGCAAAATACGACACGTCTCATGACTTATTTTATTTTACCAGTTGGTGGCGGTAATGCGCCAATTTGTCGTTTGCCAACCGCTCCTACACCTCAAAGAAGGAGAAGAAGAAGCTTTCGTGCCTGTGTTGTTGTGCTCATGAGCGACAGCGCTAAGTACGTTGTAATAATACTATGAGAGGAGCGGAGGACCGAGTCCTGCTGCCAGGACGGAGTCATCAGAGTAGTGTAAACAAAGTATTTTAATCGACTCAGGCACCGAAAGGAAGCACCGAAATCTGCGTTTCGGTCCGGTAGATACCGGACGTACAGGAACCGGTGCTATATTAGCACCGAGTTTCGGTACCCAACCCTACTAATGTCACTATGAATAATACAGTTTTCATATTTATTCCCAGCTGAACAGACTGCTTGGGACAAACTAAATGATCTATTGGAAGTTCAGGAGCTACAATCAATCCTTGAATGCATTTATTTGAAAACGTGTTGATATAGACACTTCTTTGTCTTTTTCATGTCTGTTCATTTTCAATCTTAACAGTATTCTGTTGAGTTTTAGGATAAACTTCTCTGACTGGGGGGCGGGGACCCGTCCCTTGTATGGTCATTTTACATTTGAAAAAAGACCAATTCTTTAAAGATGATGACTTCCAACATTGAGAAAAATTACTTTAAACTCTCTGAACACTCTCAGTTCCATCAAACACCTCACACGAAGAAAGAAACCATGACACGTGTTCTTATCTCGACACAGAGCTACATATTTGAGGTTGTGCCGGCCTTCGATCAGTTAATAAATAATAGATCAGTTTAATCTGCATCACCACAGAGCAGAGAAGACAGCCGACCAAAGAAGGGACGTTTCTGACTGAGCAGCAAACGCTCATGTATTAGTCATTGTCCATATTTCTGAAGTAGTACTTTTTACCTCCAATCTAACAGCTGTGAGGTAGACTCCTGCCTACAAATCAGATGTGTCATTCCAGCCTGTCATCCAGTGAGCCAGTCACTAGAAGAACTGCAACACCCATAATAATTCTTATTGATGGTCCCACAGAGAGAGCTGCCTCTAAAACAACACTCATTCCTTATGACAAAGAAATATCAAATCTAGGGTGATTCTGATATCGGCACCACATTTCAATCAGTATAATAAATTAATATCATAAACAGGGATTCCCACCCTTACATCAAAGGTTTCACGGCCATTGACATCAGACATATTAATGTAGGCCAGACACATGTTCTTTCTTTCTACCAGAAGTGATCGTTTCTACAGCACTTGCTCACAAAGCACATAACAGGAACACAGCAATAATAATAGTGAAATATGAATGTGGGATGTCCAGCAGAATAGGTTTGAGACCAAAACATAGTTATGAGGGTGTTAGCTATTGACCCTGCAATCAAATAATGTGTTATTGAAAGTAAAATAAATTTGTGTATTAAAATGTGTTGTATGTGTTTGTGTGGAGGATGAAACTCACCCCACAGAGAGAAGGCCAGAGCACGCGTCCGGCTGCTTTGTGCAGTCGACACGCTGCAATAAGAAATCTACCAAGACTGGTTTACAATTATAAGGAATTTAATTCCACTGATGCAAGTACGATTACAGTTAAACATTGGAGTACATACTCCTATGAAATATTACAATATTAACCCACTTTGGAAAAAAACTACCTCTGGTCCCAGGACACAGCCGTCGCTGGGGCCCGCACGCTAGAAAGAGGCAGAAAAAACACTTCTAACTCCGCCCACATATTCGTTTGCGACTCCTCCCCTTCCGTCTATCTCAATTTCTATTGGCTAACTTCTCTACGCACTTCTGTAAACGCCTATCTCCACATCTCTCTCTCCCTGAGCAGCTAACACATTCAAATCCTGTCAGTTATGGCTTACTCCCTTCTATGATAATCCTTCAGTATATAAGTTAGACTTCTGCAATTTGGCAGAAGCTTCATGTCTTATTAGCTCCTAATCTTACAACACTTTATGTTTATCTTAATTATGCATTCCCAAAACCCTTATGATTATGACTAATTATGAATTCTTAATTATGAATTATTAAACACTTTTATTATATCTACTGAACATACCGTTTTTTGCTCAAATTTCTTACATTTGCGAAACTAAATGTTTTGCTAGCTTTTGAGCATGGGCGGATCTACACTGAAAGAGCTAAAGATATGTATAATAGTGTATTTATACTGGGGGGCTCATCTCGTAGACCCATATTGTGGGAGGGCCCTCTGTGAACTAAGCTCTAGGCCTTAATTATTATAGTTTATATAGAGAGCTGACACATACCATATTAATGTGTCACACAGCAGCAGATGGCGTATGTCAGTAATCAATCAGTATATGCTGATGGGGAGTGGTGAGTGACATACCGTGTACGTGTCACATGCCATATTGTTAGAGTCACTTGGAAAATCTAGCTAAACCCTAGGGATGTGTCGAGGCTTCGAAGCATGTGTCGAATAATCAGGAAGATTTTTGTGAAGCGCGTATCGAGGCTTGTGTTGGTGACGTATGTGGTGACGTTCGAAGCCTCGCGAGCCGGCCTTACCACGTGACTGATTCAGGAAATGGTTCGCGGGTTTGGCGTGCGATTCAAAATGTAAGGGGCAGCGAAACACAATGGACCCCCCTCACATTTTGTGGACTTGGGACTTTATTGCGTGTTTGTTTGCAATCTATTCGAGCATCACAAACATCCTTCATGTATTCAATTCAAAGCTTCACACCCCAAAGCCATGGTGTCGTTATAATCACTCTGCCTGTTTTACGTTTATTGTCCACTTGATGGCACAGTAGAGCAAATGAAGCATGATGAAGCTTCGGCCCACGAGTGAACCAATTGGATGGAAGGCTTCAATGGAGCTTCATCTCGCCATCACTACTAAACCCTAAAAAACTATTTTTTTTGTTTTTCCTTTGTCTAGGTGTCAACAGGAAGCAAGGAGGATTTGATGACGGACTATTTCACCAGAAGTCCCGCCCCCTCAGCTCCCGCTGGCAGAGATCAGGTGACTCCCACCAGCTATGTCACGCCCACTGTGCAGTCATCCAACCAGAGGCCGGGCCAGAGCGTCAAACCCTCGCCACGCCAGCCTGTAGGCCAATCCCTGGCCTCAGGTCAGCCCGTCACCCAGAGAAGCAGCCAATCGCTGAGCAGAGCTTTCAGCCTGGCCTCAGCTGATTTGCTGCGCTCCAACGGACCAGACAGTTTCCGTGGAAATGAAGGCCAATTGGATGTGGTCGTTCGGCGACAAGGGGGAGGGGCTAGTGGGAGAGAGCGGCCGCTCTCCGCTCGGCTGGCTGGCCCGACCAATCAGCCCGGTGACGGCAGCTTCCTGAATCCCCCTATTCACCATTCGTCCTCTCTCAACCTGCAAACGGAGGGACACGCAGAAAGAGAGAGAGGGAGGACCCCCATCTCTCGGAACGGCCCCACCTCGTCCTCCACCTACCACCACCGCGGAGAGGTCGCCATGGTAACCCCCGTCAGGGCTGTTCCTGCCACGCGGCCTGACGAGGCCTCGGAGCACAGGGAGGTGTCAAGTGAGGGACAGTCGGGTGACTCCTCCCACTTGAAGAAAGAAAGCGAGAGAGCCAGGTGTGGCTCCGTTGAACGCCCAAAGAGCACACCTTCTTCCCCTGACCCCAACAACGACCCTCAGACCGTGTGGTATGAGTACGGCTGTGTCTAAACACTGATACTGATGGACTTCCATGGGCGTGGCTGTGTCTAAAGACAGAAACCCAAAAACTCAAACTACAGTCTGCTGGGCCTGAATCCAAACCCTCAGTCACAAGCAATCAGTCTCTGGACTGTGCTCCTTGTATTGCTCAAACACAACATCTACTGGGAATAAGTCTAAGTCCTGGAATGCAAAAGCCAAATGTAAACATTTCTGTACATAAAGGAGTCGTGACTTCAGTTTGTATTTTCTGGAGCTAACTTTTGTAGATTAACAAGCAGACCTGATTCCGTATGCCACCTGCCGATACAGCGGGTTAACACAGAAAGGAAGCTTTCCAAATCAAAGCAGCTCTCAGGGATTTCAGCACCACCAAAACAATCACGTCCCACCTCAACTACTGGATCTGTAGAATCAATTTCACCATTTTTCATCACAAGCTGGATCTCTTAGAGGGGGATGCTATGTAGACATGATGAGATCCCTGACGATCTTTCTCAGGATTTAGACATGAACACCACAACACTATCGATGGTCCCTGACAATGCTGGAATTCATTGGCCTCTGCCATTTTATTATCGCCCTGTTTACCGGAGCCCACAGGCTGTTTTTTATTTTTCACATCCAGAAATGGAGATGGGTGCTGAGATGTCTGAAGTCTGAGAATCCACAACACTTAAAGCCTGTGGGAACAGAGGACAAGTCCTACATGCAGAGCTGAGGACCAGAATACTAAGGACGGGCCTGGTCTATGAGCTTGAACTCTTTTGACCTGTTAATGTTTACCTGGAGGCCGTTGGGAATTAGCCATCACCGAGAGGAGTGGTTGGACTGACGTGAAGGCAACCAGAAGCGAATAAATGTATCAGATTTTTCCTCCTATTTCTGTCCTCCTCGAGAGAGGAGCGAGAGAAGGGATGGATTCAAGCAAAGAGAGTTGAGACAAGCGAAGCAGAAAGGCATGTAGAGATAGAGAGCGAGAATAAATGGAGGGACGCTGGGACGGAGGAGAGCGGTGGACAGATGTAGAGATGGACGGAGTGATGGGAGGACAGATAGATAAACAGGAGAGAGGAGGCGCTCCTCCCAGTTAAATTACAGTCCTTCTCCCTCCATCTTTAGATTCTGTCCCAGCATGCAACACTCTCAACACTTTACTGGAAACGTTGCACAGCTCGAGCCAACACTAGCTTCACAAACACACACACACATATATATAATGATATATACAGACACAGAGGAATTGTCCTTGAGGGGCTCGGTTGTGGCTTCGCTAACCATTCAGCTGGCCTTCATTCACACACACACACCACTGGGTAAACCACTGTGTTTTGGTATGGTGCACTAATGCACGCTAAGTTAGCTAGACAGTAGTGAGCGCTGCACAGCCGAGAGAGAGCGACACAGAGAGATTCAGACCCCCTGTTATCTGGATAGTTAGAGTTTGCATGTGATGAATTTAAGTTTTTAGAATAACTAAGTCACCATTAAGAGAACAGCAGCAGAAGGTTGAATACACACAGGGATGTGTTCACCTCATTAAGAGCACTCTAGAATAATAGAAGATGTTTAAGTCTTTCACACTGTCACACATAACTTGGTATCCTTGAACCTGGATCCTATTTTCCCATGTCTTTGTGTCTTTTGCAATATAAGTGTCTGACAACTTTTTTGAAAGAGTCGCTGGAGGAGAAGGCACGTTTTGAAATCCCGCGGGGTGATGTGTTACCAGAGGACAATGCAGAGGAGAGTTTGTTGTGATGGAGCACAGAAAGAGTAGCTCGGCATCTAAAAGAGTTTCTACATCATGGCTGGATATTGATAAGATTTCAACAATGTGGATGAGGTCTTTGAATTGGATTGCTGGCTGTAGTTATTTGAGCCATAATATACGGATGAAGAGGAACAAAGAGAGAGAGAGTTAACAGGCAGAGGAGGGAGAAGCTCGGTACACAGCTTGTTACAAATACATTGTGTGTCCTTTAAAGCCCAGCAAACAGAGAGAGGAGGATGAAGAGGCGGGGGACGTACATGAAAGTATGCCTCTGAGACGGCTGATGATGTCAATGGAAGAAAATAATCTTATGCGAATTATTGTGATCGACTGACCTTTTGTCTGTACTGCTGTTTGTACATACAAAGCTGTCCCTCCTGCATTAGTGACGACTGACTGCAAAGACTTTCCCAAGAGCACTAGAATGATGAAGAGCAGGAGGAAACACTGGAGGAAGTGAACGTTTGACTGGAAGCCATCACTAACCGTTCCGCTCACCTGTTGAACAAAAAGCACATGTCAATATTCATCGAGCTAAATTATTTTACCTGTAACATTTGTACATGACATTCGATTTTTATAAACGCTGCAGATATTCCCAGACTTTTTGGATACTTTTTTGTAAAATCCTCTGGAACTTGGAAAATGAAAATGTTTGTTGATACCAAAAAAAACCTATTTCAGATCAATTCCTGTACACTGGTAAAAGTCATGCGGTTCCAAGAGTTGTAGATTATTTTAAAATTGTTAAAACAGTGTGTGTGTGTGTGTGTGTGTGTGTGTGCGCGTGCGTGCGTGCGAGAGAGACAGTTTGCTGATGTCGAAAGAAAACGTATTGAATACCCAAAAGCAATTTTATATTTTCTGTTGTTGAAACAAGACCGTCACACACACTCGATTGTTCCTATTAGTCAGCTTTACCTGCTCCATGTTGAGAGCACCACAAATCCTCAGCGGGACTCTGGTGCTTCCTGCTCTGTTTCTGGTCTCTGCACCAGAGGCCCACAGAAGGACACCAGCTCACTGTAGGAGAGAAGTGAAAGCAGAAGGTGAAGCGGAGCCCACGTCTTGCTGTCACTGGAATGACTGCTGCTTGACTTCACTTTATGACTACCGGGTATTGCTGACTGCTCTGCTGTGATGTGACTACTGTTTGAAAAAGGCTACTAGTGTGATTCAGTAGAAACTGAGGTTGAAGCTTTTTGGTATTAAAGATTTACAAACTTGAACTGATGCAACTTCATTGTGCCAGCGGTGCCTAGTGTCTTTATTTTAGCACAGTGTCCCAGTTTATTTCCTTTTGCTGTGCAAGGAAAATATAGACATATTTTACATGTATACCGAATAAATATATACATATGTATATGTATATATTTATGTGTATATATGTATGTATCTATATATATGTATGTGAATGGCTGGGACCTAAGATGTTGCTTATCAATAATTGGTTTAGTCTATAGGCCTTTTTCAGAGTGAAAGTGTCCAATTATTATTATTAATGTCGTCTCGGTCCCTGTAAACCACAACAGCATGAGTTCAAAGTTCAAAGTTCAAAGTTCACTTTATTGTCAAAGTTTCCACATGTGTTATGCATACAGAAAATTCGAAATGCCGTTTCTCGCAGTCCCACAGTGTAATATAGACATGAACATATAACATATAATAGAAAAAATAGAATAAAGTTAAGAACATAAGGGCCTAGATAAAGGATTAACAAGTAGCAGCAGAGAATAAAAAGTGACTGGTGCTGGATGAGGGAAGGGGTGTGAGGGGGAGTAGATGTCCTGGTATGTTCCATTTGAGGCAGTGGGGAAAGGTGGGTGAGGGGGAGGGTAGAGAGGTCAGGGGAGAGATGGCAGGGGGGGAGAGAGGGGGAGCGAGAGGAGAGAGGGAGGGAGAGAGTTCAGCATCCTGACCGCCTGGTGGAAGAAGCTGTTCCTCAGCCGGGTAGAGCTCGAACGGAGACTGCGGAACCTTCTCCCTGAAGGCAGGAGGCTGAAGAGGCTGTTGGAGGGGTGGGTGGGGTCACCCGCAATGCCGAGTGCTTTGCGGGTGAGGCGGGTGTTGTAAATGTCCTGTAGTGTAGGGAGTGAGACTCCGATGATCCTCTGGGCAGAGTTCACAATGCGCTGCAGGCTCTTGCGGTTGGAGGCGGTGCAGCTTCCGAACCACAGCGTGATGCAGCTGCTGAGGATGCTCTCAGTGGCGCCTCGGTAGAATGAGAGCATGATGGGGGGGGGGCTCCTGCTCGCTTGAGCTTCCTGATGAAGTACAGGCGTTGCTGGGCCTTCTTTGCCAGTGCAGTGGTGTTGCTGTTCCAGGTGAGGTCATCTGTGATTGTCACACCCAGGAATTTGGTGCTGCTCACCTGCTCCACAGCAGCACCATTGATGGTCAGAGGGAGGGGGGGTTGGGAGTGGGTTCTCCTGAAGTCAACAACAACAATGACAGTGGGCGACCGCGTAAAACCAGGGCCCTGAAATTGAAGCGGTGAATTTCAATAGATTACGGCGGTGAAAGGGTGAGTCTGCTGATGTCAGGATATTGCAGATATATTGAGATATGTATATTTTGGTGGATATAAAACAAAATGCACAGCATCACTCAAACGGAATAAATATATTGGCTGCATTTTTATATACCCATTTAAATGTTGTGATTTTATACATAGTTAATTCAGATGATGCATCCTGTTCAACGTCTACTGTGATGTCTGTTCTGGGTTTGTTGGGAAGTTATGCAAGATGATGGGTGTGATGAAACAAGTCACTCACATCCATCAGCCAACCCTCATCTGTATACAATCTTTTTTCTATCATGCATGCTCATCCCTGGAAGTCACTAGAACAAAACTAAAAATAGAAATATATAGGCCAAATAACATTTTACAGCTTTTCCTTTCATCTTCACATATTCGCCGTGTGTGTATGCGTATAGGCAGAGTGTGCGTCAGCGAGAGCGAGCTGGCGGTCATTGTGCTGCAGACCTACAGAGCGGAGAGACTCGGTAAGAAATAAGCGTCCTCATTTCATTGAGTTAAGTTGTTTTTTTCACCAAGCTCAGTAGAGATAATGTGTATTCATCTGCCGGAAGAACATTTTTTATTCGTCATATCAGTCAGCGATAGTCTTTGATATTCGTTATTTAGCTGAAGTGACATATCGGCGGACTCCTGTTGAATATAGATTATTATCACGTGTTTCAAGTGAAGACTTCAAATGCGTTTAGAATGCCTCTACAGGCTCTCCAGTGCGGACTTATTCATTATTGATCTGAACTATCAAGTCGTGTCAGTCGGCACTCGGCAGGCTGTTGGGGGAGACAAACAGTGTTTGTGGAGTCACGGAGACATTGTCCATCACTCACTGGACTTCATTTACTGCGTGAAGCAGCTGATGGACTGTAGAGCTTCATGTAACATTCACAGAGTTTCCATGTGTGGACTCAGTGACTGCTTATCAAGTGATGGGATACAGCATGTGGGCTACTTTATCTCTAAACGATACAGATCGAAAGATAAAGGAATATCATGATTCATGAGTAATATGAAGATGCTGTTGGAGATAAGAACACCAAAAGTCACCGTAGTTTTGTATTGTGTTGATTTTGTGTCACTTAAGCCAAAATACATAACAAGCTTGTAACCCCCACTCTGTCCGGCAGTGCAGTTTGATGTTCTGTATCTTGAGATCTTCACTGCTGAGATTCCTGCCAGCAAACCAAACAGTGGAGAGGAATTCTAACCATTGAATCAAATCAAACGAGACTGAAGCTCCGTTGGAAATATGACTCTAGCTTTACAGCTGCAGTAATCAATATTTTTTATTTCATATCAAAGGACTATGCTTAATGTGAAAAGGGTGGCCTGTAGGGACAATGTATGACACAAAATGATTGGTCTTTTTCTTTTTTTAAATGCATTCCGTGATCCATGAGATGTGCTTGAAAGCTACAGGAAAAACTTGCAACCTTGAGTTCATAATTTTCTTCTTCAAGCTGTGTATTTACACAGATTGGATTTTTCAAATTTAAAGGGATGTTTTTATGGCTACACCATTCAATCAAATGGAAATATTTCAAATGCCTTACATCTTGTCCACATTATCCCAAAATTCGTCTTAATTTGACATCGTTGGAGATTTTGAGAAGTCTCTAGAATTTAAATTGAAGTTCTATGGGTTTGAACGACTTTAAAGTGGTCAAATGACATTTATTGATGAGCTGATTTTAGTTTAGTTTTTAGTTGCAGGATTGTGCTGCAGGCTATACTGTACATCGCAAGGACTTGATAAGGTTGGCATACAGTCTTTCTACTTCCTGATTAATATTGGATTCACTCTAATTTTCCCATAACCAAACCTTGACTCCCTGCCCACAAAAACAGAGGCTCAGCCCAGCTGCTCTGCTAATTCTTCCTGAGGCTTCTTTTTCTTCTTGTCAAGCTGTCTTGCACCGACTGACTCGGCCTTAGTATAGACTAGGGGTGGGGGAAAAAATCGATACGGCATAGTATGGCGATATTTTGCGTGGCGATATTTTATCGATACACGGACGGCAAGTATCGATCTTTTATTATATAAACTATTAAAATTTTGTTTTTAGAAAAATCAAATCAATTACTTTTTCAGTCCACTAGATGGTGCTGAGTTATTTTCTGGTGAGGTCAGCAAAGGTCCCGGGTCAGCGTGATTGGTAGGAAGTTGGTCAAAACAAAGAGACATCTGGCCTCACAACGGGGTGAAACCTGCCAACAGCAGCCGGCTCATGGGGAGAGTGCAGCGCATAACTGTCTCTCTGCCCTCGACGTCCACGCATCACAAGTTATACTGAGTTATATAACTCTAATATCCTACTATCCTACTAATATAATACATCTCTGATCTGCTGCTACCTTATGAACCATCCCGACCCCTCAGGTCGTCTGGGACCGGTCTACTATCTGTTCCCAGAGTCAGAACTAAACATGGAGAAGCAGCGTTCAGTTTTTCTGCTCCACATATCTGGAACAAAGTCCCAGAAAGCTGCAGGTCTGCTGAGACCCTCAGCTCATTTAAATCAAGACTGAAGACGTTTCTGTTTGCTGCTGCCTTTAATTGAACCACATTCAATTCATATATTAATCAATTTCCTGCATTTCTGCATTTTACTACTGCATTTAATTTCTTACACTGTTCTTAATTGCTGTGTGTTTATGTTTTGATGCTTTTAATGGTTTTATGTGAAGCACTTTGAATTAAGACCTCAGAGAGGCCGGGTTAGAGTCCCGAGGCGGGGTTGGAGTCCCACGCTATATAAAAGGACTGCACAATATATCGCCATTTCCTTCGGGACCGAGTTCGTGCAAAGCGTACACTATAAAACGCAGATCGGCAGAGATCTTTTCCAGACGTGGTTTGTGTGCGAGTAGTTGCAGAATTACAGCAGTGTGTGGTTGATTGCGTGCAGCGTAATGTCTCAGGGAGACATCGATTCAGACCTCAGAGAGGCCGGGTTGGAGTCCCACGCTATTTTGTGTTTTAATGACTGTTTTTATTGTTTCAATGTATGTTTTAAATCTCCTTTACTTTTGCCTTTATGCTTTTCATGGTTTCATGTGAAGCACTTTGAATTACCTTGAAATGTGCTATACAAATAAACTTGCCTTGCCTTACTTATATAAGTTATAGTTCATATACTGAGTCCACACGTTTGCATTTAGTTAAGTTGGACGATGTAGTAATACAAACAGTTCAGTTTGTCAGGTTCATGCAACATATATGACATTGTTGGTCAGTCTGTCTGCTTGACAATCATATTTTGTCCATCCATATTTTGCATCCTTCGGGGGACCCAGCCTTCGCGGTCCACGTCGGCCGTGTCCTTTGAGGACCACGAAGGCTGGACCGAGCGGTCTCCGAAATGAGACGGCCTATGCTACAGAGGACTTCCTGTTTGCGTCACCAGCCCCCCCCCCCCCCCCCCCCCCAATCCCCTTGCTGCTCCCGTGCCTAGAATGCCTGCTCAGGATTATAATGTGTATATACAAATAAACTGTAAAGGTTTTAGTTTTAATCTGTTTTTCAATCATATATTCAATAATTCATTATTTTTCTTAAAGTAGTTTTTCTAAATTAATAATCAGTTAATTATTCAATCAGTTGATATGTTAATAACTAATTTCCAATAATTTATAGTTCTTATGAATAAAATGTATTTACACATTCACACATATATACATGTATATATATACACATATATATTTATTTCTCTCTCAATCTTTCCAGTAGAGAAAAGAGCCTGGATACTTGCAATCCTAAGGCAGAGGACAGTTAACAAAAACAGCAGCAAAACAAATATCAGCAAACATGTTTATTAACTTGCAGTAACACTTATTTCATATTTTTTCTATAAGTTGTCGCTTTTTTTGCTTGCAAGGCAATCACCCAGGGGAGGGTGACTGCCAAAATTGTCCAAATCACATTGAGAAAATATGATTGACACATTTTACACAGCAGAATATACACATTCATTTCGAAATTCTTTACATGGATGTCTTATTTCAATTTAAATAAAAGAAGGAAAAAGGTGACAGTCACAACTGTCATCTGTGTGACAGCAACACATCAGAAGTGTATTGTCCTCTCTACTGGTTGTCCTATTAGCAAAGGCTTTATATAGGAGTAGAGCTAATGTAACTGTAACCTTAAGTATAGGATGGTCAAATGGACTAATGTCTTAATTCAAAGTTACGGTTGCTGAATGTTTGTCCCTGGTGAAGAGGCCGTCATTCTTCCCTCCCCCTGAACTGAGCCGTTTGCTCCTGGCTCCCTAAAACAAAACAAAATGTAGAGTTAGTTTTATTTCACACCACAAAACAAAGGGTGCAAAATACTCAAATTCAGTTTATCCTAGTAATTAATCTCGTTTGTAACGTTACCGGACATAAAGTGATATTCCAGGTTCACAACCTGAGCTCCTGTTGGTCCGTTTAAGGACATAATATGAAGTATAAATGATCTGTAAAATCGTCACAATCTCAGTAAGATATGATTCAACCTCTGAAGTTTCAAAGTGAAGGCAAAACAAGTTACTTTACAAGGCTTTACTATGGACGGATACAGGCAGACGAGCTAACGTTAGTTAGCTTTCCAGCTAAAGTTAGCTAGCTTGTCAGCTACAAATGTCACGTAACTTAACCAATTATTTTAACAAACGTGATGTTATAGCTCCCGGTAAGGGAGTAACGTCAGCCCACTGTGGGCTAACGTTACGTGCACTTTGCCTGAGACATGGCTATGTTAGCTTGTCAGCTAATGTTAGCTAGCTTGTCAACTAATGCTAGCTGACTGAGAAAGCGGAGCTTCATGTCGTTCCTTAAAAAAAGAGACACTAACAAGATGAAAACAAAGTGAAGTGCTGCTACATTTAAAATAATTTTGACAAAACAGAGCAGTACAACGTCAACTTACCTCCATGTCACCGTAACCTCCCGTCTGTGTAGATCAGGGGTGTCAAACTCATTTCCACTCTGGGCCACATCAGCATCACGGTCGCCCTCAAAGGGCCGGTTGTAACTGTAAGACTGTATAACTAACTTCTCCTAACATACTGTTAAATAACTCTCTGCATTTGATTATTGTTTATTCAAGTGTAAACATATTGTACATGCAGTTATATAAATTAAAAATGATATTTAAACACATTTCTGTTATAACATAAATCATTTTAATTGAGGGTTAAGAAACCCACATGACTATCAAAGATCAAACTATTGAAGAAAATAACAAAGACAAATATCAAACACAAGTTATTACAATAACTTTGTTCAAAGCGGTTTGTGTCACCTCTCTGCATCACTAATGTTCCTCCCTGTCGTCGTCCTGTGCATGGCAGCTACATCCAAGAGCTGCTCACTGAGAGTCAGGTCTGATGAACATGATAGATGATGTATCCGTGTTGTCTGTGCTTTCATCAACAGCTAATTAAAAACACAAGTACCTGCTCGTCTCTTAGCTAGCTGTGTTGTTAGATTGCTGCTAGTTCATGAACTCGGTCTGCGATGGTGTTTCTTCACAAACTGACATTTGTAAAAGTCTGTATCTGGTCGGAGCTCTGCTCACATACCTTTAGCATGCACTGGGCTGTAGCTGTGTAAATATATTCTGCTGTGATTGCAGTCTGCCTTTTAATTCTTGGACAGTTTGATGTTTTTCTTGGAGGCTAAATTTAGCTCCGTGTTTGGTGTCAAAATGCCGATGTGAATTGTATCCTTCATCACCGACACGCCTCATAACACAGAAGACAGACCCGTTTTTGTCCTTGAAGCACAAACATGTATTCACTTTCACATCTTTCATTACATTTTCTTCCCTCTGCATCAATTTCTCTCTTCATGGACATTTTGGGATTATTTGTCGATCTTTTTCAATTGTTGGAAAACCTCTTTTCGGGCTGTTGCCTCTCCTGTCCACGTGTTGTGATAGTTTTAATGTCGGTACACAGACAACATGCTATCTCATAATTTCAACTTTCTATCTCATAATTTCGACAATGGGGATACTTCTATTATCAAGTCTAAATTTTAATTATTTTTCCAAAAAAAGAAAAAAAAATCTTTTTTTTTATTAAAATTTTTTTTTTGCTGGCAGATCCGCGGGCCACATAAAATGAAGTGGCGGGCCGGATTCTGCCCGCGGGCCTTGAGTTTGACACATGTGGTGTAGATGATAAAGATACGAGACGCAAGTCAAACTGACCAATAGAAACTCCTGATACATTCAGCAGCGTATGCCCCGCCCACTACACCCAACTCAGCTTTTGGCTTCAAAACTTTTGGTTCCAAAGCGTTTGGCTTCAAAGCTTTGGTTTCAAAACTTTTAGTTTCAAAGGCTTTTGGATTCAAAACCAAAGCTTTTCATTTTGAAACCAAAGATTTTATTTTCATAAGCAAAACTAACAAATAAATTATTCTCAGTTTATATATTTGCTTTTAAAACTTTTTTTTTGTTTGCATAATAAAGACACAAATCTACCTTCATAGATGAACAGACTGAAAACTTTACCTTATTAGATAAAACATGACACAGTTTTCCTTTGGGGACATCATTTGAAGTTGAAAAAAGTAATGAATCGCAATATATCGGGATACTATCGTAGTATAGTGATAATATCGCAGTATCGGGATAATATCGTATCGTGACCTAAGTATCGTGATAATATCGTATCGCGGGACCTCTTCCCACCCCTAGTATAGACTGACATGGAGGGAGGAGCAGCAGCATTGCCAAAGCACTTCCATGTACCGCAAAGCATTAGTGCCCACCATTAACATTAACAGCATTAGTCACAGCAGAGAGAGAATGAATACAAGACTTCACATAGTACGTAATAAAGAAATCAAACTATAACCAGATAACAGGAAATAAAGGAAATTAAGTTGTAACCAGCAACACTCAAAGACATAATCTGCAAATATAATTGATTTTTCCTCACATTGACGTCTTTGAGATCAGCAGTCAGAGCAGAACTCTGCAGCAGCTCGCCTCCGACTGCACAAATACCTGTTGATCACAGACTCCCCTCTTCACACTTTTCCCAGGTCCTCTCGCCTCAAAATCTCATTACACACTGACAGAAGAAACGCCTTCTGGGAGGGGCCAATGTGAACGGACGTTCAAGGCCTCCAACCAGGTGTCATACACGTACAAACGTGCCACGCCTGCATCTTTGAATTTGACCAATGGGCTTCCATAAGAAGTGACTATATGAATTATCACGCTGCAATGTTCAGGGTTCTTATGGCAGATCTCAAATGCGAGTGAAGCTTTATTAACCCATGCATGTTTGATTGCTGGGCTGAATAACTCTGTTGATAAATAAACTATTGCTTTTGACATAACTATACGCCTCTTGAGAGCTTCTGTTTCATTCTTAAATCCGCTCTAAGTGTGAAAGATAGCTTTATTTTCACAACACAGCCCACACTTGGGTCCAGGCCCAGACATTAGGCACCAGTTGGACAGAATGCAGTGACCCTTTGTGTACACCAACTTCATTCATCCGTGCAAAGGCCATCTCAGCTCTCTGCAGACATTAGCAGAAATGAAGTAAAAGCCAAACTCTGTTTGTAGTGTCAGTGGCTTTACATACACAATACAACTCAGGCAGTGGTGCTAAATGTGGCGATCAAGGACTGCCAAGGGCCTCGAGGGGAGTCCAAGAGGCCTTTGTGACTGTGCCAGGGGCCCACAAGGGAGTCCAGTGGCCCTGGCGGAAGTCTCCCGGTGTCCTCCAGGGGGTTCCAGGGTCTCTAAAATGACCATTGATGATGCATTTCTAGTGACTTGTAACTCTTTGAGGCAGGGGAGGACTGGCCATCGGGGATACCGGGCGAATCCCCGGTAGGCCGACGGGGTTTGGGCCGGTCTCTGACATCGCTGGCCCCGACTATATTATATGCTTCACAGAAGACGTTCAATTTACTCTAATACCGAAAGTCAATAATCAGTGAAAACTGTATCAACAGTATAAACTGACATTATACTACTCCTCGCGATCTGAGGACGCCATAGCACGGCTGGACACTACGGTGCTTTTAAAAACTTTTCTCCATAACCGCAGTCTGCGCCGTGCGCTCGTGCCGGGCGACGGTCGGGGCGGGGCCGGCGGAGGTGCGAATGGCCGCCGTAGACCGGCGAAATACAGGGGCGGCTTGACTGTCACGGCGTCCATGAATCGAGAAGGACTTCTTACTGGAACTGAAACGATGTACTGGGATTAAATTCTTTGTCAACAAAGAATTTGGTAAGTGACAAACTGCGTTTGTTTTTTTACATCTGCAGTAACGTTTTTATGAATAATATTTGATGGCTCGTGCTCTTGTGTGGTGGAATGCGTGGATCCGCTGCAGGTCTGCTGGATTGATGTGCTTTGTTGTCATGAATATATGTGACTGGTTCTTATGACTTTGTGGCTGTCATTGTGTTAATTACGTTGATTTGACTATGCGTTGTCCGTTATTGACGTAGCGTCCCGTCACGGATTCATGTATCTGCAGCTTGCGTCACTCGCTCGGAGACAAGCCGTTTTGAGTGCGAGCTAGCAGCATGGCACCGTTACCAAAACGTAAATCCTTTAAAGGTGGAGCTGAAAAGCTCAGGGAGAAAAAGAAGAGATATCTGGAGGAAGGTGCATCAAAATATTTAAAAATCTCTGACTTATTTGGGAAACCACCGACTGGTGACAGTGTTATGATGGTAAGTTGTGGCATTGACTTGGCCAATGTTAGCTTGCTTTTCACAGATGAGGTAACGGAGTTGTACCCCAAACCGGACAGTTTTTAGCTAATGTTTCAATACAATTCACTTACAATGTTGATAAAAATGATCGGGTAATGTTTTCAGTTGATTTAATGGTGTTAAACTGAAGTTAAACTTCGTACCTTTCAAACGAAATGTTGTTGTAATTATTACAGTTAGCTTTGCCTTTACCAGAGTCGTTAAAACGATGCTAACACGGGTGAATTAGCCGTGCACTGCTATTGGCCTAATCCGTACAGACTTCTATCCTCGTTGTAAACACTGGCTGCTGCTGTCATCAATGCTGTCAACACATCCGGGACCGTAGTTCTGTCCTTCACAATAAGATATCACGCTTCAACAACTCCAAATGATGCAATAAAAGCTCCTTAATTTCCGTTTGAGCCGTTTAAGCGTCGCCCGAGCGTTCTTTCTGCTTTCTCTCATCAAAGTCACTTTCCTATAGTATTTAGACATATAAACGTCCATATATATTCATGAAATTTGACACGTAGATTATTTGATATGTATGAATAAATATTATTTACGTTTGGTTGGCGATCGCCGAAGAAAATGACAGCGTAATGACCGGAAAGGGCGTCATGACGGAATCGTTCGAGACAGGCCAATAGCAGCTAGCGCAGACCGAGGCAGGCCATCGTTACGTTAATGTTCGGCTACAAGCTAGCCTAGCTAACGTTAGCTAGATAAATGATAAATGTCCAAAATTGAGACCGTTATGATCTGGTCAAATAAGCAAGCTGGCGCTGTTCACATCATCGAGATGATCTAATTTAACATGTTAGCCGTAGTTACTTGCTTACAATCGATGCGCAAGCTATCCATGGTGGTAGTTGTAAAGAGGGCAATCTTATCATTTCTAATAATTTATGTCAAATAATGTTTAAGTTAACCAGCTAGCTTGTTATGCTAAAATCACAGTGTTACACACAACACTAACTTTATAAACAATTTTAATATGTTATCTAGATTGATGATTCTGCTGCTGGAAGCAGCAGCCAGGGGCCCCAGAGCCAAGATAAGCCAGGAAGCCAGGATGACAGAGAAAGTCAAGGCCAAGATGACACAGAATGTGAAGGCCAAGATTTTGATTATTTCACCAGGCCGATGTCAGACACATTAGACCTGTTCTTCCGTTTTCACCCCCAGCAGAAGGCAGACAATGCTGTAGTGCAGAGAGCTTTTTTTTGCAAAGATGGCACAAACAGAAAATGGCTATCATACAGTCAAGACAAAGAAGCCCTCTTCTGTTCCCTTTGTCTGGCTTTTGCTAATCCCAGAGAAAGCAACTCTTTCATCACTGGCATGTCCAACCTCACACACGTACACCAGAGAGTTGAAGAGCATGAGAAGATCCACCTACACAGAGGTTGCGCTGAGGCATATTTCCTCAGATCCTCAAGAAGCACGATCCAGGACCTTCTCATGGGACCCCAGATGTTGCTTCACAGAGAGCAAGTCCGCAGGAGGCGACAAGTGTTGGAGCGCATTATAGATGTGATGAAGCTCATCAGCAAAAGAGGTTTGAGCTACAGAGCCAAGCAGGGAGAGGCAGCATACACACTTGATGATGACAACATTGACCATGGTAACTTTTTGGAAATGATAGTTTTACTGGGAAAGTATGACGTCTGTCTCAAGGAACACCTCACTCTCTGCATCGAAAAGAGCAAGCAGATACTCCAGTCTGGTTCAAGACGAGGTAGAGGTGCCCTTGTCACTCTCCTATCCAAAACGACCATCGACTACATCATCACCACCATTCAACGCCTGATGAAAACTGCCATCGCTGCTGAAGTTCGGGAATCTGGAATGTACTCGGTCCAGATCGACACCACACAGGACATCACAGCCCACGATCAGTGCTCTGTTGTCATACGGTATGTGACAGACACTGTTCATGAGCGACTAGTTGCTGTGATCAGATGTGAGGCATCCACTGGGCAATACTTTGCCCAACTTGTGAATGACGTGCTGGAGACCATGGATCTGGATGTGAAGCGGTGTATTGGAAATTCCACTGATGGGGCCTCCAATATGCAAGGCCGATATAAAGGCTTCTCTGCACTGCTCTCCGAAAAGTGCCCGACTCAAATCCATGTGTGGTGCTATTCACACATCCTAAACCTTGTGCTGTCAGACACAACACAGTGTGTACTGGCAAGTGGCTCTCTTTTTTCCCTGATGAACAACATCGCTGTCTTCTTCAGAGAGTCCTACCAGAGGATGAATATCTGGGAGAAGGAGAGCAAAGACCCAAGACGCAGACGTCTCACCTCGATAGGAGAAACGCGCTTGTGGTCCAAAGATGCAGCTGTGACAAAGGTGTTTGGCTCTTTTGGAAAGCCAGATGGGGCCCTGTGTGTTGATGTCCTCCACACCCTCTCAGCCATTCAAGATAGAGAGACCATCAATGCCACTGCACGAGTCAATGCACAGGGATACATCGGCCAGCTTCTGAAGTATGAGACTATACTTACAGCTCAGATCTTCCTGCGAATTTTACAGGTCACGTCACCAGTCTCTAAATACCTTCAGACAAGTGGAATGGACATCCTGACAGCTCATCAGATGGTTGCGGCTGCAGAAGCAGAGCTGAAGGATATGACCAGAGATTTCCAGAGTGTCAAGACAGCGGCCGACAAATTCGTCCAGTGGGCCAACAATCAACTACAGGAGCAGAGTGAGGAGACTGAGCTGGAGGTAGAGACCACTCTGCCACAGAAACGGGGAAGAAGGAAGAAATCCATGCCTGGAGAGATGTCCCGAGATGAGGCTGTGGCTGATGCCGAAACATCGTACAAGATTGAGGTCCACAATCGAATCATGGACACACTCGCAGGAAGCATGCACCAGCGTTTCCTCAAGAATGGCACTTTGTATGCTGATCTGGCACTTCTGGACCCGAAAAACTTCAGCCAGGTAACATCTTACGGCGATAGTTTCCCAGAGGCAGCACTCCAAGAGTTGAGCAAGTGTTTGCTGCCATTTGATGACAGAGCAACAGTGGCCGAGTTACAAAGCGAGCTCAAAAGTCTGGCACGACAGTGGGATAGGCTGAAGGCATCAGTATTTGAGGAGTACACAACCAAGACAACAGAACCCAAGCCGGAGGATGCTGAAGATGAGGCAGAGATGGTTTACAAAAAGTGCTCATCTTGCAAGGACCATCCAATCTGTTGCTACCGAGTTCTGAAGCAGTACAACCTCCTGACAGATGCATACCACATCATAGGCCTTGCATACAGGTTCCTGATTACCCTCTCTGTCACACAGGTAGCATGCGAGCGAAGCTTTTCAACCCTGAAATATATCAAAAACAGGCTCAGGAGCTCGCTCTCTCAACAGCACCTGGAGGCTTTTATGTTGATGGCTACTCAGACAGATGTTTTGCAGATGCTGGACAGTGAGAAAATCATAGACGGTGTTGCAGAAAAGAGTGAGCTGCTGCAAAAACTACTCGTGTAGTGAGGTAATAATAACACATGAGTATACTCATATTGTTTTTTATTACCATGTGACTATAATGCACCTGGGCTGGCAGAGTTAGTTTAGGTTCTGTTACTTAACTTATTGTTTTGTTATGCACCTTCAACACCCCTACACACACACACACACACACAATCACACACCCAGCATGCAACACTACTGATACCACTGTTGTTCACACCCCATCGTATGTTCTGTTCATTTCAATACAGTTCAAACTCGTTCTACCCTCTGATTCCAGTTTCTTTATTGTGTGGTCTTTCTCTGCTGACATTCATTCCTTAAGGCTCTGTAGTTATACGTATAACCATCTGATACTAGCCCAAAGTTCAGCATATTCATCGAGCAAACTACTACCTTGGAGTGTTACAATAGCGAGTATTATTTTATTCAATGTGTCCATCCAGGCAAATTGGTGGATCCAAATGTTATAAAAAAAAAACATATATGATGTAATTTCTTTGTAATCATCGAAAATAATGTTAAGTGTATGGGTATTTTTCCAAGTAGGCCACTGACATCGATACGTGCGATGCATTGAGTGGGCAACGCGCCGTGCATTGAGTGGGCCGGTCTGACAGTAACTCCCGGGCCACTTTTTTCCCCCAGTCCGCCCCTGCTTTGAGGACACCTTAGACCTCCATCGGACCACAAGTGGCCCTTCACCAGGCCCACAAGAAAGCCTAACATTTTGTTAAGGCCTCTTGAAGACCCCAAAACCTCCCCTAGTGACTGCTGGACTCGTTTGTGGCAGTAGTGGAGGTTTCAGAGGTCCACAAGGGAGTTCCAGGGTCCCCCTAAGAGCTCTGCAAGTTGCTTAAGGGGGACTCTGGTTGCAAGTGTTTTTGTCATTGATGACGGAACTGGGTCTAGGGACCGGTTACTCTTGAGGACACGTTAGACCTATACCAGGGCCCTCAACTAGGCCCAGGACCCCACTGGACACTGGAACTCCTTTGGCCCTGGTGGACCCATGGTTGTCAAGGAGTGCGGTGGCCCTTCAATGGGGTTTTCAGGGCCCATCTCACAGGATTCAGGGCTTCCTTGTGACTTCTCATTTTGCAACATAAGGAACAAGATTTAAATACCATGACATGATTTGACAGAATGACAATTATATTTAGCTTATTACTGAAGTGCTAACAGTTAAAAGTGTAATTCCATAAATGTTTAACGTAAGTCCCATATAGTACCCTGGATGAAAATCTTTGGGCTAACAAGAGGATTAAGAATGGATACTTATTACTTTTCTTCTTTCTCCTCTCACTCGCTGCCTCTTTCTCGTTCTGTCTGATAAGCTTGTTGTTCAGAGGGTGAGAGGGAGCGAGCAATTAGGTGTCTGGCTAATCTCGGAAGAATACTTTAGTTATCTGTGCGAGTGTTAACTCGCACAGTTAAAGGCTTTTATCCCCATACGGAGAATAGCACCGACAGGATTGTCTGGAATGAAATGATACTGAGGCATGTGTACACCTTATTACATGTAATGCTGCTTTGTATGTTTTTATTTAAATATTGGATGTGGGGATACTGGGAAGCAGATGGAGCATATGCATAATGTATTTAGTATTCTACTCTCTTTGACTGACACCTAATAAAGCAACATACTCTGTGTTGTATTGCTGTGATGTGGCCATATAGCGGATCACATTGAGCAGGGCTGGATTACCAAGCAAGCAAAGTCTCAGGTTCACTGTTTATTATGTTTTGTGGGCAGTTGATTAATTGTAGATTTGTTTGTGACTGTGCAACACTATATTGCATTTTCAACTGAAATTGAAATGATTAGGGCCTTTCAATAGGACTTGCATTACTACTTAAGGCCCTATCTCATCACTCTCTAATTGTCTGTCAATTAGTTTAAATACCTTCCTTCTGTATTGTGCTGTCATTGTACATATTGTTTTGCCGTGCCCAATCAGAAGCAAGTGAAAGATCAGGCCCACGTTTTAGTCCACATCATAGCTGTGGTCACTAAGAACATATGCTTTTTTTACGAAGACAGAAGAAGTTTGTGATTGGTCGATTGCTTATCCAAACGGCCGAAATAGCTTCAGGCGAGCACCAGAGCTATTTAGATGGTGAACACATTGTGGCCTTGATTCAGAGGTCTAAAGCCAGGCTTGGTGGGAGAGTCAACATTGGGCCCATAGCTTATTTTTGCCCCACACCCCCAAAGTGGGTTAATCCATTCATCGCCTTGAGTATGAAAATCAAAAGATTGATTGATAAATCTGAACTAAATAAAACCAAGCAAATCCACAGCTGGTAGTGTCTAAAAAGCTTTGAGCAGAGCGATTGCACTCAAATAGTTCTGGGTACCCAGGATCTTAAACACAGCTTGTTGTTGGAAGTAAACGTTCAGTATTATCCTCATATAAGAAATGACATGTTTTGTGAAAGAGCAAAGATAAGCACCATGTCTGATCAGAGAAGATGAATTGAAGACATGTCGGATGACATCAAACTACAGACCACAGCTCGAATTTAGGCAAGTGGTCATTACAACTGGACGAATCTGCAGACATAAACAAAGCAGTTTTACTGGTTTATGTGAAACATGTGGGACGGGGAGTTACAGGAACAAGTTCTCTGCACAAGAGAGCTCCCTACTACTACGACTGCAGAGGACATCTTCAGCTCAGGTTCAAACTGCACCATCTTTACATTAAATACATTTGAGAAGTTGAAACTTTTCCTCCTTGTCATTAAGGGGTGATGGTGGGTCCCGCAGCCAGACCAGTTGAGAACCACTGGTGTAGGTCATTGCTGGGAAATGCAGTGCAAAAACCACACAGTAATTAGGAGACGAAAGAGGGTTTTGCAAAATGCCACGTACTGAATACTGACAGGGACATCACCTATTGCAGCGGACTCATCAGAGGCTGTCTGTCAGAGGATGTCTTTCCCCCAATTTTAACTCAATTTTTTTCGATTATATTCAATTGTGATGCTAACTGTCAGCCTCGAATTCCTAGTGGTCCAAACCAGAATTTGACCAGTAGTCTCTTAAGTCTAATACTATTTAATTTAATCTACCTGTAGCTGCTATTACCAGCAGCGACTAGGACGCTGGTATTGTTTTCATTGTGTGTGTGTTTTGGGAACTACCACAGAAGAGGTTTTAACTAATTTGCCAGGTGTGGTGTGTGGACAGATTCTGTCACCACGATAGCATCACAACTGATGAAATCACAGAACTTTACAGGTGTGTAGTTAAGATTGAAATGGAGGCTGAGTTAGAAGATGCATGTGGTCCGAGGCAAAGGCGCCGGAAGTAGAGGGGTAGGAATGCCCCTCCCACTCTACGCCCCTGGCCCAATTTGGCACCTCGGCAAGATGGTCTCTATATAAGTGCTAATGAAAGGGTTCTAGGGTTGTTGGCCACTCTGGTCCAGACTAAAAAGTCCGGACAAATATTGGATGGATTACCATAACATGTTCATGGTCCCCAGAGGATCAATCATAATCCTAATGGCTCATGTGAACCCCTTACCTTTCCTTAGAGCAACCATTAAGGTTAACATTTGTGAAGTGTCTCAACAACAATTGGATGGATTAGTATGACATTTTTTTTAACTGATGATTGTAACTTCAGATTGTATGGACCCAATAGTCAAGGTGAAATGCTGCCTCTATCAGGTATTACACGTTGCACCTTCAAATGACGATACAAAGACCTTAGGCATGATGTCTGTGACAATAATAGCAACTTCTATTGCAGTGGCGGGCCGTGCATTTTATACCTGGGCCTTCACTGCTGTCCTGCAGCTGAAATACCACCTTATAACCACATTGTGGCACCACAGCTCATTTTTAAGGCTGTAACTATGTACATCTTCGTTTTAAACCGTTCGGTACAAGTGTTAGAGCATTTAGAGAATGCAAAAGCCTAAATTCAGGAAAATATAATGTTCTCAGCTGGTCTGGCTGTGGGATCCACCGTCATTCCTTAATGACACAAAGAGAGTGACATTTTACTTTCACAACATGAAGGTTGAACGTACTGCTCTGCAGTGTCTTTCCTCCTCTCAGCACCTTGTGTCATGGTGCAGCTCAACTCAGTCAGAATGCATTTTGATTGGCTGACCTGAATTACCCATCAGCCTCAGCTGGCTGTTAAATTTCGTGATAGTCACGTGCTCGCCCACTGACCAATCACAGCACACTGCACCTAGCGGGAAAGCTACAGATGAACACTGAGCAGCACGTAATGCTGACGTCATTATAGGCGGCTAGCGGCCGCATTTGTGGAGCAGTTTCCCTGCGAACGTGTTCGTTGAGTTGTAGATCCACTTGAGTCTCTCCAAAAGTTTTCCAATGCAATGGCGTCCTCAGGTTAGCGTAGCTCCAAACACCAACAGCTCACTTAAAATGAAACGCATTCCCAGCCATACAATGTGCAACGCTTCTCCGACGCTATCAGCAAGAAATACCGTTAATACAAATCCTTTTCCTGCTGAGTCAGGCTGCTAGCTGTGGGGTTGACTGACCATTTCATCCAGCTTTTCCTGAAATGTCCTTTCTTGAGAAAGGGTTGTGAGTAACTCCGCCACTAAATCCGTTTCTCCTCCTCCTTCAGCCATTGAGTGTTAAAAAAACAAAGCTTGGTAAAAAAAAAAAAATCTACACCAAGCAAAACCCTAAAGATGTTATAATTTCTTCCACATCTTTAAATTTGAAGTCTTACTCCTCCAACTAAGCTCTGCTGGCAAGTTAAGTTTCGATTCACGATAGTCACGTGCTCGCCCGCTGACCAATCACAGCACACTCTGCATCGCGGCAGCGCGTGCACCTGGACACGAGCGGCACGTAATGCTGACGTCATTATAGGCGGCTAGCTGCCACTGACACGTCAAAGAATACGCCCAACATGTCAAACTAAAGATCTGATTGGTTGAACACTATGACAATCAACAATATCGTCCCCATTTACTTTAATCTGCACTGGCGGCAGAGCCGAGTCTGCAGGCCTCTGGCTGTTCTTACATAGACACACAGAGGTGAGATATGAGAGCAACTGAGGAAGACAGTAGCTGTGCAATGAGAAAATAAGATAATGGGGAAAATATTTTTATCAATTATAATACATCTAGTGCATTTAAGAGAAATTATTAAATTATAAAATAAATTATAATTTTTTTTAAAATATAAATAACTTTGTGATTCTGTTTAGGCCAGCAGAGAAGGGCTTGCAGGCCCTGACGGCCTGCCACTGTTCTATTGTCATCATTAATAGACTGTTGTTGCTGAATGTTACAGGGAATGTTGTTTGCATGAGGAAATAGCTGTCAGCCTCACTTGAACATGGTGTTTGGAGTGTTTGGAGAATATGTTAGCTAGTGCTAAACATCACCTACATTGATGTGAGCTATACATTAACAACATCCAGTAACTGACTGCTAACACTTGCTAACAGTTTACTACGCATACCAGACGCTGGTCTTTTCTGGGCAGTGCCCAGTTGTGTTTGCCTCTGTTCCTCCGTGTGGTTCCTCCCTGAGTGTGTTGTAAATCAAACATAGCCACCGGGTGAATAAATCAAAAACTGCGCTGCCCCTGTAGACAGATCAGAGAGAGACCTCAGCAGCAGGGGAGGAGGGAGAGACATATTCACACCAAGTTTGATTGAAATAAGTCTTTTAAGTATCCAACCTATTGGACCTATTGGATGAAAATGTAATTGCAGTGAGGGCTTGTGCCCAAACCATCACCACAGGTAGTAAATTAAATATTATTGCACCGTTTTTAATGACAATCACTCCTTCCCGTGTGTTAATTTGTTATGACACTGCAAAAATGATACATTGGAGTTGTGTTACTATTGC
This sequence comes from Melanostigma gelatinosum, assembly GCF_949748355.1. Lineage (NCBI taxonomy): Eukaryota > Metazoa > Chordata > Actinopteri > Perciformes > Zoarcidae > Melanostigma > Melanostigma gelatinosum. The sequence continues at coordinate 2,447,362 of NC_136649.1, read as the reverse complement.
TGCATCAGACAAAGCTGAAAACATAGTGCATCAGCATGTATTGTTACAGAACGTCTCATTCGAGGAATTTAGGCATAATTGGTGCTGACTGGTGAACTAAAACAAACAGATGATTTGCTTCAAGTAAGTAACACAAAGTAATACTGCGATGTAGAATGACACACAAACATCCTGTGATTTGCAAGAAATGTGTTTGTATGTCTATCACGATGAGATCAGAATGTTTAACCCTGTTGCATCAATATTCTAACGGATGATTATATAATGGGGCTGAGGATAACAATCATGCGCGACAGTGGTGGGGATGATACTGATTGGTCAGGATGAAGATGAGGGTGATAATTCCAGATGTGTGAGTAAGAGGAACAGCATATTCCCTGTAGCGGTGACAGGAGCCTCACTAGTGCCTGATTTACAACTTGCTGCTGTTGCCCTGGTTACCGCTGTCAGGGTCACTGATCAAAGAGCAGCAATGGCATTCCAACTGCCTTAGGGAAAGAAATCAAGGTATTGTTCACGTATGTAATTTGTTAAATTATTGTTTCTGGTGTCTGAAGGATAGATTAAGTTTAGAGTTATCAATGTTCAACTGGTTTGTTTTCTGGGAGAACTGGACATCTGCACTGGGACTGTGTACGTCACACCGTGGACATGCAGTCATGTGTACGGCCACACAGTTTGGCAGCAGCTGTAGCTGTGTATGGCAAGTGTCCAGAATGTATTGTATTTGGTGTATAATATGATGTAATGCCTGAAGAACATACATACATACAACATTCATACATTGTGTGTACCTATGTTAGTGCGGTGTGCGCTAAACCCCCTCCCCGTAAAAATACTTGTTCAATCATATTTTAGTTTTTAGTTTAGCCTGTGACCGCCAAAATACCAATGCCAGAGACTTGCAACCCCCACTATCTCCAGAGGTGATTGAAGCACAAACAGTCTGATCATACTGAACTTTAATAGCCAACACAAAAGAACAATAGCCTTTCAACCATAAGCATTGTTTACACTGCTTGGTGAACTCAGTGCTGCTTTGCTCTATTCTGCCGCTGGCCTCTCTGTTTGGTTTTAGGCATCAACCCTCATTTTATTGTGGGGGGCTGGATTCACCCCACAGAGAGGAGGCCGGAGCGCATGTCCAGCTGCTGTTTACAGTAGACACGCTGCGATAATAAATCTACCAAAACTGGTTTACAATTAAAAGGAATTTAATCCTACTGAAGCAAATACAATTATACAGTGAAGTACACTATTTCTATGAAATATTATCTTATTTAACCCGGTGCAAAAAACTTCCAGCTCCTCAGGAGACACATGCGTCCCCTCCAAGCAAAATCCATGCCAGAAGAGAAAAAGACTTAAATAAACCACCCACATCCTGTTTGAATCTCCTCCCCTTCCGTCTATCCCAATTCCTATTGGCTAACTCCCAGGTGCACTCTGTATCGCCTGTCTCAGACTCTCTGTCCCTACGTTCTTAACACATTCAATGACTGTCTGTTATGGCTTAACCCTTCTATGATAATCATTCTATAGAAAAGATAAGCCTTTGCAACTTTTGGCAAAAGCTTCATGTCTCAAGTTCTACTTCTAGCTACTAATCCTAAAACACTTTATGCTTATCTTAATTATGCATTTCCAAAACACTTATGATTATGACTAATTATGAATTCTTAAATATGAATCATGAAACACTTTTATCATAGCTCTAAACACACAGTTCTACACTCAAATTTCTTACATTATCTTGTATGAAAATATAAGGCATAAAGCTTATTGATTTGAACTAGATAGGCTAGCAAGAATTGGATGCACATTGTTTACATTGTGGGTCTGTAGACTGACCGGCAGCAGTCGCTAATCTGGCGTAATCACGGGTCATCTGGGGACACATTAAATGTACATTACAATATTTTATTTGTAGCCATGTAGCCTTTACAAGTATGGTTACAATCAGTGGTGTACATGCTATAGCTAGCGAGCGACTACATGAGTAGCATTCCACACAGGACGGGTGGGATGAGGAGAGGTGGATGGTCAAACTAACACTGGTGTTTCCTCCAGGAGGCCGCAGTTTGTGCCGTGTGTGAAACGAGAAGCCAATGTTGATTTATTTGTGATGTGACTTCCGTACTTAAGCAACGCCACTTCCGTAGATATTTTAATGCAAACCACCATCTTTTCCTAAACCTAACTAAGTAGTTTCATCGCATAAACCTTAGTTGTTTCCTGTGAAGATGGAAGTTTATTTTGAAAAGACAGTATGCATGTAACAAGCCAAAACAGACTCATGTTGCTGGACTTTTGCAGGAAAAATGCACGAAAAATGAGGAGTAACTTTTCGTAAGATATCAATAAAACGTGGATGAATTTATATCATTGTATAAAGAGAGTGACATGAGAAGATCAATCTCATGTCTGTAAGTTAAATCAGCAATCATCACTCTTTTAAAGTGATTAGTGACTCGTCTAAAACATTTTAAAAAAGGAATAACTTCAATAGAATCGTTCTACAGTCGGAATGAGCATACTTATAAACACACTGTTACAACTCCTTCATAGTGTCATATTGCTTTTCGGAGAATTATGATGATAAGTTCATGGTAGATGCAAAGGTATACTTATGTACAATATATTATGTCGTCACCTTCCTAAAATAATGGCCTACGTCATTTTTTCAGGTTTTTCAGAAAACACAAAATAAAACGACCTAACACTCTTGAGTCTTGACATAGGCCATTATACTACAGGGGTAGAATAGCATGATCTGTTCATCTGGGGATGTAGGCGATTTTACCAGATCCAGCATCATAAGGAGACGATTTAGGCAACAAAATCATTTTAGTCAAAAAATGACTTAGGCCATTATTTTAGGAAGGTGACGATCTTGAACATTGTTGCTCCTGGATGGATCACAGCCAACCCAATTATGTTCAACACAGCTCCATGTCCTTGGTCATGGTGCCACAGCACTTAAAAGAATAAACTTCATAATTCTCAAAATTCTGACCCTTTGCTTTTTTATTAACAGCATTTACTTGTACATTTACTTTCAATACTTAAGTACATTTAATATCAGAAAATGACTTTTGATACTTAAGTACAATAAATATCAGATACTTTAAGACTTTTACTCAAGTAGTATTCTAATAGGTGACTTTTACTGGAGTCATTTTCCAGTAAGGTATCTTTACTTTTACTCAAGTATGGCTTTTGGGTACTTTATACACCACTGGTTACAATATAAACACTTTGAAATTGTTTAAAAAAATATTTCACACATTCTGCAAATCATCTCGCGAAACGCAACAATATTTTAGAATCTTGCAAAAGGCTCTTGATAAGATAATAACATTATTGATCCCACACGGGGAAATTAATTTGTTACGGCAGCTCAATAGTCAAATAAGCAAGAAAGAAGAGTGATTGAGTAAGAAATCAAAATGGGTCAGAATAGAAAATAAAAAAACATGTTTATAAATAAATATAATTGCACAGGATACAGACATTTCATAATATAGGCTGATTCTTGTACTGCGGGTACACATCATACACCCATTCATACACTGATGGAAGGGGCTACGCATCAGGACTAGGGTTGGGTATCGTTTGGGTTTTTTCCGATACCGGTGCTAAAACGATAGTTTTAAAACGATACCGGTGCCTGAACCAATACTTTTTTCTTCAAATTGAACAATATATTAACTGTTTAAAGTATACTATAAATATAAATAAATACAAAACACTTGGCTTCAAACTACAGCTTCAAACTTTTTAACTGTGAACAATATATTAACTGTTAACAGTTTACAGTATACTTAAATATAAATAAATACAAAACACACACACACTCTGTACACACACTACAGCTTCAAACTTCAGCAATTATTTAGCAGAAATATGAGCATATTTTCCTTCTCTGGCAAATTACGACACGTCTCATGACTTATTTTATTTTACCAGTTCGTGGCGGTAATGCGCCAATTCGTCGTTTGCCAACCGCCACTACTCCTCAAAGGAGGAGAAGAAGAAGCTTTCGCGTGCCTGTGTTGTTGTGCTTATGAGCGACAGCGCGAAGTACCCCATTGTAATAATACTATGAGTGAGGAGCGGAGGACAGAGTCCTGCTGCCAGGACGGAGTCATCAGAGTAGTGTCAAAAAGTATTTCAATCGGCTCAAGCACCGAAAGGAGGCACCGAAATCTGCGTTACGTTTCGGTCCGGTAGATACCGGACGTATAGGAACCGGTTCCATATTGGCACCGAGTTTCGGTACCCAACCCTATTCAGGACTATCTAAGCGCTCCCAATTTATCACTCCTGTAAAATTTGCCTAAAACGCCTATCCAAGGCGTACCCAAAGTAAACTGATAGCTCTTATTGAACCATTGGGAGTACATGTATGGTTTTAGTCTCTATTGAAAGGTAACAATCTGACGTTTCTTCACAAACAGTCAGAATCACTGTAAGTGCTACTAGCATTGAGCTAATGAAGCTACAACACACTGAAACAGAAGGTTTTTATTTCTGCCTGGATGTTTTTTGGCAAGCATATGCCTGCAGTTAACTATGGCTGGGACTTATTAGCTGGGAAACACAATGGTACCATAGCATGAAGTCATAGCACCTAATACAAGTTCAAATTTGATAACAATACAACATAAAATGAATATGTTACACATGGTTTACTAAGAGTACGTCTGCGTAAAAGCGCACTTAGACACTCATAGTCACCAGGCAAAATGCCGAGGCTACGTGTTCGTTGTTTGAACGGCAGCTTATTTACATCAACATATAGGTATGTGACAAAAAATTCAAACTACTCAAAAACCTTTAAAATCTACCTGACTGGATTAAGCTTGAAAAAAACAACAAAATGAGACTAAGATTGTTAAAATCCATTGGAAAATAAAGAAATTAGAGCAATTTTACTTTAAAACAAAACGTCTTTTCTTCTCTATTGTTTTCCATTAGTTTCTTAAGAAAAGTGTGGTCGCAAATTACTAATCTTGACAAAGAATTATCTGTAATCGTCGGAAACGTCATAGCAAATCCCTCCACACAATGCACTTAAATTGTATCTTAGGATGCTTTTGGAAGAGCCAGGGGGTGCTATTTCAACTTTTAAAAGCATGGGGAATAGTTTAATCGGGCATTATTGGAGCCGATTCCAAGCCGCCATGATGGATTTCAGTGCGATGGCCTACATACACAATGACTCAACCGGAGCTTATTTAACATGTTTCTGATCGTCAGATCTTGACGAAACTTCGTCTGTTTACAGATAAGATATGGTTAAACATCTCTATTTACATCCTATTGTTCTCTGATTGCTCGGTCAGGGTCTATGTGGGGTTTTATTCGGAGCAAAACGTTCAACTTTCCCGCTCGAAGTGAGAACTTTACACATCCGAAAAAAATCGAAAACGAGACTGAATCTGGGCATTCCCTCTACGTCAAAGCAGGGATTTCCGGTGAAATACCCCATGCGAACTAATGAAAACACCGCATTTCTGCAGAGAGCCGTTGTGCACGTAGTGACCCGGCCTGCAGAGAGCGGCGGAGATTGCCACATACCTACAATATATGATTAACTATAGCATATTTAACCTAGGGTTGTCACGATACCAAAATCATGACTTCGATACGAAGTATCCATTAGTATCACGATACCCGATACTTACGATACGATACCAGAATTCGATACAATACTACAAATACGATACTGGTATATTTATCTGTAATAGTAATAAATAAAACATATGTACGGTTCCCTTTTTTACCAGCTTGTTCCTGCCCAGCTTTTTGAACACTTAACAAATGGCATTAATGTTAATGTTTATTTATTGCATCTGGTCCACATACTCTATGACGGAGCGGTGGGGTGATGGCTGTTGCTCCCAGGCTTCTTTAGCCAGATCCAGCATGCCCCTGGGTCTCCGTCCATACAGCAACTCGAATGGCGAAAACCCTGTGGAAGCCTGGGGAACTTCTTGGATTGAAAACAAGACAAAGGGGATTAGTTGGTCCCAGTTTTTCCCATCCACATCAATAGTCTTCCCCAGCATTTGTTTTAGGGTCTTATTAAAACATTCTACGAGGCCATCCGTCTGTGGGTGGTACACTGAGGTTCTTATTTGGCTCACCTTCAACAACTTGCACATCTTCATGATCCGAGACATGAAGCAGCTTCCCTGGTCGGTTAGGACTTCTTTTACAATGCCAACTCGACTAAAGAGGAGGAATAATTCCCTGGCAACTGCCTTAGCACTTGCAGTGAGTATTGGGACTGCCTCTGGGTAGCGGGTGGCATAATCCATGATGACCAGGATGTAACGATGCCCCCTACTGGACTTCGGCAGGGGTCCTACTATATCCATGGCCACTCTCTGGAAGGGGACATCAATTAAGGGTAACGGGATCAAGGGATTCTGATAGTGTACCTTTGGAGCTGTCTTCTGGCACTCCTGGCAGCTTTTGCAATAATCCTGGACCGCCCTCTTCACCCCAGGCCAGTAGAAGCGACCCAGGATTCTGTCGTAGGTCTTCTCTGCTCCCAGATGAGCTCCCAACATGTGTGAATGGGCACAACATAGGTACAACACGTTTGGAACATAGCATTTAGGGACTAGCAACTGTTCAACAACAAGGTCCCCCAGCTTAGCGAATAGCTACTCTATACAAGAGGCCATTTTTCACCGAAAAGTGGTAACACTCACCCCTTCTACCGTTTCCCTTTGACCACCCCCAGGTTCTGTCTGGCTTGTTCCAGGTTGGGGTCTTCCAACTGGGCGGTCCCAAACTGGCCTGGGCGGATAGCATTTTCCTCTTCTGCCAGGGGAAACTCAGAAAAAACTTCGTTTGACGAAGCCTTGTCCGGCCGTGGATCCTCCCTCGCCAGGGCCTTCGCTGGGGCTAGGGCATCCTCATCGGTCTCCACTCCAAATGAAACAGTTGGGCTAGATGGTGCTGCACAGGCATGTACCACCTTGGCTTTCCGGTTGCCCCAAGGTTTCTAGTTTGAACAGCTTCTCCTGTGGCCCACAAACGCCAAAATATGGGGCAGTCTTGCCCAATCAGCACTGGTACCGGCAAATTTTCTACCACCCCAACCATGACTTCAAAAGCGCCTCTTGTGGTTTGAACCTTAATGTGGGTGGTGTGGTAATTATGTGAATCCCCATGGACATAGGAGACTGGGATAGGGGGCCCTCTGGGCCCGGTTGTCAGTCCTGGCCGTAGAAGAGTGACGGCACTCCCAGAGTCCAGTAGGGCTTCTGCATCCTGGGCCCCTATTCTGACGGGAAGCTTTGGGGCCCTCATGGGCCCAGCAAGTAGTAAGGTAGCTTACTAGCCTTATTAGCCTTCTGTTGTGCATCTGATGAGCCCGCCGTAGGCATCATTATATCACCCACTGGACAATTCCAAGCTAAATGGCCCTCTTGGCCACAGGTGAAGCACTTCTGGTGGTCCTGATTCACAAGGGGTCGACGGGGAGGGGTGGCCTGGGCCGGCCCACCTGGGGGATCTGGCAGTGGGGTGGTGTCTCCGGGTCACCCATCCTCAGCCTTGGCTTGTCTTCCCTGGGGTCAGAGTGGCTGGGTCATAAGGGCTCTTGCCGACTGCTCCGCATCAGCTCCACTGTGACCTGGTGGTTTTCTAATAGCGCCACTCGGTCATCCACTGTCTCTGGGCTTCTTTGGGAGGCATGTCGTTTGGCATCCCCTGGTAGTGCTCTAATACACCGGCCCATTACAACTCTGTCCATGGCTGAGGGCCCATCCCCCATGGTTAACCAATTATGTGTCAGGCACATAAGGGTTGCAACCTGCGGTCGTACTGGGGCAGTGGTGTCATAGGTCCAGGAGTGGAACTGTTGGGCCCTTGTCTGGAGGTTGTGACCATAATGGGCTAAAATGGCTGCTTTTAATGCCTCATAATTATTCACTTCTGTGGGGGAGAGGTCCCGACAGGCTTTTTGTGCTTCGCCTGTTAAAAAAGTGGCTAGTATCCCTGCCCACTCTGCTTTACGCCACCGCTCCCTCACTGCAGTTCTCTCAAAAACCTCTAGGTAGGCCTCAATGTCATCTTCACCAGTCTGTTTGGTGAGCACTTTACTGGGTTCCGTAGGCCTCTCTGGTTTTATCAGATGCTGGCCCAGAGTAGTCATTGCGTCCTGTAATGCTGTAAGGCTCTCGGCCTGCTGGGTTTGGGTGTATATGAGCTGTGCTAGTGCGTTCTCCATAGCACTGCGGGTCTCTCTCTCTGAGTACCTATTTTATTCTGAATCTTTAGCGACGGATCATTCTGCCCACATTCTCCACCAAATGTGGCAACCCGGGGGACGTGGAGGCAAGATTCAGAAGTAAAACAGGTGACTCAGGGACAGTAACCATATTACAAAAAGTGTCCTTTAATAAACAGGGTAGGGTAAAGGGGGTTAGGGTCAAACTCCACTTCAGATTCTCTCTGTCTCAATCACTCAGAGATCAGTTTAAATGAAGATGAGCTAGATAATATGGTTACATGATTATGAATTCTAATAACCTTGGTGATCCCTTGACTTTTCCATGCTGTTGTTAGCATTTAGTTTAAAGCAATGTTGTGCCTTACTACAGCCTCACAGAGTCCCTAGCATTGACCCCAAGGCTGCATTCACATCAAGTCGGGTGTTGCGGCGATTACAGCTTGGTTTTGGCGGCAGTGTGGGAGTGTGACTTTAAATCAGCGGTTCCCAAACTTTTTAGGCCACGCACCCCCTTCTACATCCCGTCCGGGATCACGCACCCCCAATCCCCCACACCTTAAAAAAAAAAAAAAGCAACAGAGCCTATTTGTAGCCGCATAAAAATCGGACCAATGAGAGAACAGTTTGCTCGTGCGTGGCGTTTGTTTACAAGATAAAAAACACAAAAAAGACAAAAAATCTTCCTGCACCGTGCCTTCGAAAAGGTAACTGACATACACCAGAAGATTGGCCAGATTAGCCACATCTGTAGACTCGTCTACTTGCAGAGAGTAAAACTCATTCTTCTTCACGCGACCGACTAATGTAGCCAGGATGTCTTCGGACAAAGCATTAATGCGGCGCGACAGTGTTGTTGGACACTGGGATCATGTCCAACTATGTTGCTTCTCTCTCTCCAATCATACATTCCACCATCTCTTTGGCAGCTGGCAAGCACACGTCTTCGGCGATTGTGTGAGGTAGCCCCTTTCTTGCTATTCTGTAACTGACCAGATATGAAGCCCGGAGTGCTTTTTTTGTAGACCCAACACATGAATGAGACTGCAGTTGTTTTGGGCTGTTTTGTAACTCCTCCAATTTTGATATAAAAAAAATGTAAGGGGCTTTTGACTTGCACTGGTCCCTTCCTCCTTTTCGGTCTCCTCCGTCTCATCTTTCTCTGACTCCCATTCGATTTCTTTTCCCGGTCTCCCCCCAATGCACCTCTCTGTTTCTCTTGCCTCCGATTCCTCTCTCGCTCTCTGTCCCTCTCCTCTTTTATGACTGATAGCTTCAGATGTTCCATCTGACAGTTTCCCCGATTTCAGCCAGTTTAGCATATTTGCATGAATGTTGCTGAATGAATGAAGTTAGGCTAGCTAGTGTGTACGTAAAAGACAGTCTGGCGGCAGGAGCTGAAGTGCATTTTTTTATTAAATTGTAAGTTTTTAATTTTAAATTGAAATCTTACAAAGGTAATTTTTATAATTCATGTTTTTATTTTGTGAAAAATCCCACTTAAATTATTTTAAATTATATTTTATATTAATTTATTACACCATTAGACCACCATTACATTTTTCCTCTCGCGCACCCCCTAGAGGCAGCTTTGGGAATCCCTGCTTTAAATGGCTCATTTGAGTGAAAATAATTACTGTAGTTCTACTAGCTTTAGTCCTGTTAAGATCTCAACAATGGCTCCAGATTGAGGGGTTATTGACCGATTTAGCAACTTAATCTTAAATGACTTCTGTTGTGATCTGCCACTGTATAGAAAATAAAATGAAACAAAATGATCTTGACCTTCAAGGGGGGGCGTTGGGGGGCGGGGCGCCCCTCTAATATAATGGTAGGGTAAACACTGTTTATAATATATAATAAAGATGAATTCTTCTGTGTTCCACAGTGACCAAATGAAACTGGACTACCCAATCAGAGAACACAAATACTCACCCAGATGAGAGAAGTTTAAGCCATCGCTGAGTGCTCCAACCAACATGAAGATTTGTGTGTTAAAGGTGAAGTAGTGTGAGTGTGAGCGAGGAGTGATGGTGTACACCATGTCTGAGGACATGATGAACTGCACCATCAGGCATGAAATCCACCAGTACCTCTTCTCCTGTGTGTATATACTTGTACTATTGGTAAGTTTGTGTACATCTTCAATACCTGCACAAAACTGTTTAGGTGTCTGAATTATTTATAAAGTGAGTAATAAGTAATTAGAAAAGTTTTTCCCCCCAAATTGAGGTCAGTGTGACACAGGAAACTGTCATGTCTCAAGGTCTAGAAAGCCTAGTTCCTCCTTGAAATCACATCATTGCAGCAATGACACAAAAGCTCAGTTAATGTGTGCAAATTGCAGCTGTTTTATGTTTTATTGTGTTAGCACTGTAATGGAGACATGTCAACGGTGCACCCATCTGTGTCCTGTAGTGTAGATTACTCTGTGATTTGGTTACGAAGCGGTGCCTATTGAACCTTAGGGGAAAATCAAAGTGGTATTTTCATAATTGTTATCCAGCAGCTGGTTGCATCTTCAAATTATTAATATTAGTATTAATGTGAATGACATGGGGGATATCTGTGGACTCACTTTGGAGATACAACCTGCTGCTGGTAAAGAATTTACATTGTCTTTTTCCACTAAAGGTTTGCATTGTGTGACTGAATCCCGGAGTTATGTGCTTTGGTCACACATGGGTTTCTAGGGTGTACAGTTTTTAAAAAACAGCTCAAAACCCACCTTTTTAGGCTGGCGTTTGAGTAAAAACCCATGTCCTAGACCTGCTCTTAAAATATGTTTTAAATTTTAATTTTATTTAAAAAATTTAAATTTAAAATTTTTCTCTGTGTATGTAATTTATTGACCATAGGGTCACATTGTGTTTTTTATGCTTTTAAACTTCTGCTCTGTTAAGCACTTTGTGATGTTATGTCTGTGAAAAGCGCTCTATAAATAAATTTCATTCAATTTCATACAGTGACGCTCTCCCAATGTGTGCTGGGTTTATACCTCTGCGGCAACTCTGCAAAGAATACACAAGGAGAGAAAGTGGATGGATGGATAGATGGAGTTGTGACAGCAAATCTGAGCCAAAACTTGTTTAGAAAATTTGCCATTTTGCAACAGGCATGTTTTATAACATGCATCCAGCTATTCATAGCTGCTGCCACTCTCTGCTGTGGGGCCTCCACCCTAATGTCCACCCTCCACCCTAATGTCACCAAGAGCCCTAAACTACACTCTTCTGCCAGTCCAGAATCCTTCGGAATCCCTTCCATATTGGAGGATTCTGTACGTCACGATTTACTGCAATGTCAATATTCACTGTCAAATGACCCATTATGTAGCGAGGTGTGGAGGTCGGGTTGGCGGATGGGCGTGAGTTCTGCTCTCATGCAGAAGACAGTTTGTGTTCTGTCAGATCTTACAGAGCTGTAATTAACGTTTGCCTTTTTAGAAACCAAAACCGCAACGAACCTGCCATAACCATGCTCTTTGCCTTTACTTAAACTATACTACTCCTTAACTGTGTTTTGTTTCCCTGACCATACCAAAGTTCCCATGTGCAGATGTTTTACAAAGAGAGCATTTAAAAAATGTAGGCATTCAAAATAAAAATGGTTGAACAGTGAATATGGATCATATAGGCTGTTGAACATAATCCAGGGTTTTGTTGAATCATCCAATGTGGACGTTCTAAATATGTGTTTTTAGTAATCAAGTAACGAAAAAAGCTGCCTGGTGTCAGAATAATCGCATTAAATGATCTTCTTGATTCTAGGTTGGCGTTCCCTCCAACCTGTACTCTTTGTACCACGCTGCCCTGCAGCTGAAGCAGAAGAATGAGCTGGGAGTTTATTTAATGAACCTCACCGTGTCTGATCTGTTATACCTGGCATCGTTACCACTGTGGCTTCAGTATTTCTTTCAGGTAGAGTACAACCTACAAAAATTTCGAAATAAAATATGTAATTTGTGTTGTGATTTTTCACATTACATTATAGGCAGGTTATTACATGGACTTGGACTTCTATGGACTTTTTTATGCAGCTCCTAATATCTGAACAAAAATGTGTGTGAACACACATTGTAGACTTATTTGGATATTTGTTCATTGTAGAATGTGCTGTCAGTCTAATTATACCTTTAATTTTTATTTGTCCAGCTCCATCTGCTTTTAACCAAGTGTTACCTACCTGTTGTCTCGTAAACCGAGCTAGTCTACTCATGTATGTGTGTTGCTGTTTCAGGATGATGACTGGAGTCATAGGGAGTGGTTGTGTCAGCTCTGCGGCTTCCTGCTCTATGAGAACATCTACATCAGCATTGGTTTCCTGTGCTGTATCAGCCTGGATCGATACCTGGCTGTGGTCCATCCTTTAAGGTAATTTATAACAGCAGGTCACCGCCACTGTTACCTTTTCATAATATAAGATTTGTAATATATGAGCTTTAATTTAACGCCAATTACCAGTTTTCTCCTTTCTGTCCCTGTTCTGTCTCCAGGTTCACCTCTCTCCGCTCTATGAGTGCAGCGTGGCTTGTCAGCGTTGTCATCTGGCTGAAAGAGATCGCCGTCGGTGTGGTTTTCTTCCGCCATACAGAACTGAGCAAAGACCGCAAGAACCAATCAGTGTGCTTCGAGCACTACCCCATGCAGCCGTGGGAGTATCCCATCAACTATTACCGCTTCATTATTGGTTTCATGTTCCCGCTGGCTATTCTATCGGTATGATAGCCGTTTTACTACAATAATAATCTAATTTTAAAAGATTTTGATACTGTAGCACTTTACTGCATTTGATCACATTTGTGTTGATTTATTGATATTTTGAACACATATATTTTATGACAATGACCTTTTTGTGCCTGAAATCTTTGCTTTAGTATTGCTGTAGGAAGACACCCACACAGGTGTTTTCACTTATATTTCCTAATTAGACCTCTGTGTAGGACTAGGACTGTGTAGATCAACACGTTCTTACTCACAAGTCGTCAAATAACGACGCTTGGTCAGTGGCCTCACGCTTCAAACTACGACTTTTTACCACCATGGCGTCAGTTTTGAACGCGTCAGTTCCTTCTTGTTACGTGCATGGTGTCTTTTCAAAATAAACTTCAGTGTTCACAGGAAACATACAGTTTCCACTCGTTACATGCATACAGTGTCTTTTCAAAATAAACTTTTTTATGTTCATTTGGTTAGATTAAGGCAACACAACTACTTTTAAAACTGGTCTCGGAAAAGATTGGGGTTTGGGTTCAAATAAGTATGTTTGTTCCAGTAAGAAGTCCTTCTCCATTCATGGACGCCAGTGATGACAGTCGAGCCTCCCCAGGTGTATTTCGCCGGTCTGCTGCGGCAGGTTTCCACTGGGGCCGGGATCCCACCTCCGCCGGGTCGGCCGGCGCCAGGCCGCGGTTGTGGAGCTGTTTCCCTGCGAACGTGTTTGTTGAGTTGTAGATCCACTTGAGTCTCTCCAAAAGTTTTCAAATGCTACGGTGTCCTCAGGTTAGCGTATGCGTAGATCCAAACACCAACAGCTCACTTAAAATGAAACACATTCCCAGCCATACAATCAGAATCGTTTATTGCCATGGTATGTTGAACATACAAGGAATTTGACATGACGGGAGGTGCAGAACATTTAACAATCAACAACAATCAACAGTCAACAGTGCAAAGTAGAAACATATTAAATTTAGAGAAAATATAAAATAAGTAAAATATAGAATAAAGTGGAATATAAAATAAAATAGAATAGAGTGCACAAACGAACAGATAACAGGACTATAGACCGGTGGGAAATTGTCCTGGGGATGACAGAGTCAGTGGGGGTCCCGGGCTCTGTTAATGAGCCCGACTGCCGACGGGAAGAAACTGTTGATGTGTCGTGAGGTCTTGGTCCTGATGGACCTCAGCCTCCTACCAGATGGAAGGGGCACAAACTGTTTTTGTCCAGGGTGAGAGGGGTCAGCTACAATCCTTCTTGCTCGCCTCAGGGTTCTTAAAGTGAACAAGTCCTGGAGGGACGGCAGATTGCAGCCAATCACCCTCTCGGCAGAGCGAATGATGCGCTGCAGCCTGCCCTTGTCCTTGGCAGTGACTGCAGCGTATCAGACCGTGGTGGAGGAGTGTGCAACGGAGTGGCGGGCCGTGCATTTTATACCTGGGCCTTCACTGCTGTCCTGCAGCTGAAACACAGCTACGGTTATTATTTGTTTCGTGTAAAAATGAAGCCAACACCTATAGATACACTATCTGCCGAGAGTGCGTCTCCTCTCTGCTCTGACAGCAGCGCGAGGCTTCAGTGGGCGGCGGAGGAGGGACTTTTAAATGCGTTTGTTTTTACATCTGCAGTAGCTTTAATATGCTTGTTTATATATTATTTAGTGCTGGGCAACGATTAAAATATTTAATCGCAATTAATCGCATGGAAACTGAGGAAGACAGTAGCTGTGCAATGACAAAATGAGAAAAATATTTTTATAAATTACAATACATGTAGTGTATCGAAAAATTATTAAATTATAAAATAGATGTAGCTTTGTGATTCTGTTTAGGCCAGCAGAGAAGGCCTTGCAGGCCCTGACGGCCAGCCACTGGTGCAACGCTTCCCAGACGCTGTCAGCAAGAAATACCGTTCATACAAATCCTTTTCCTGGCTGAGTCAGGCTGCTAGCTGTGGGGTTGACTGACCAGTTCTTATGATGTCCAGATTTTCCTGAAATGTCCTTTCTTGAGAAAGGCGTTGTCAGTAACTCCGCCACTAAATCCGTTTCTCCTCCTTATTCAGCCATTGAGTGTTAAAAAAACAAAGCTAGGTAAAAAAAATAAAATCTACACCAAGCAAAACCCTAAAAAAATTATAATTTCTTCCATATCTTTCAATTTGAACTACTGAATACATGTAGTGTATTTAAGAAAATTATAAAATTATAAAATAGATATAACATTGTGATTCTGTTTAGGCCTGCAGAGAAGGCCTTGCAAGCCCTGATGGCCCACCACTGGTTAAACTACATTCTATTTCATCCTTACTGACCGCCAGAGGCAGTGCTTCACACTGGATATCTTCCGTCTCGCGCATGCGCAGGTCGAATATTTACATCAACAAAGTCACGTGTGACCTCGGATGACCCCCGTCGTCTATAAGTTCCGGTGTCATCCTGAGCTCAGTCCTTTTTCATCTTCTCGCTATGCAGGTTAGCTACCATGGTAGCATAAACAAGGATGTGTCTACGATCAAGACATATTAGAGCTTGTCGCTGTAGCCTTGTGACCACCGGTTGGAGTTGCGGTTCTCTCGCCCTCCAAAGGCTGCGACGAGCTGTCCCTCTTCGGAGGGAACGGTATGTTCGCCTTTTGGACATTGAGCCCCGGACTGGTGGATGCCCCTATCATCGGTCGTCACCAGTCTGATAAGGGCCACCTAAGTCGTGATGACAGCAATCGGTAAGATCGATTAACATTGTTTTCTACAACCGTTGTTTGTTCCACGGTTGGCAGAGCGCTTCCGCTCTAGTTAATCGAGTGGCGCGCTAACGAGAGCGTAGAATTACGCTGTCGGCCCGCCCTTCAGTGTTACGGCTATCACAGTTAGCAGAGTGTGCCTGCTCAGGCAAACTTGGTGAGACACTAGATCGGCATTGGCGTTGTGTCCATTGAGATTTAATCTTTACATCTGACGTAATTCGCAGTTAGCAGTGTCTTCACTCAGGCTAACTTGGTGAGATGCTAGCTGGGACTGCGTCCATCAACTTTGTAAACCTTACGGCCGTCACAGTTAACAGAGCGTCCCTGCTCAGGTTAACTCAGTGGGAAGCTAGCTAAACAAAGCTGATACTGGGTGCTGTGGCCATCAAATTTGTAGCCTTACGGCTGTCACAGTTAACAGAGCATCCCCGCTCAGGTTAACTCAGTGGGAAGCTAGCTAAACAAAGCTGATACTGGGGCTGTGGCCATCAACTTTGTAGCATTACAACTATCACAGTTAGCAGAGTGTGCTTGCTCAGGCTAACTCGGTGAATGCTAGTTATACTAAATCAACATTGAGGTTGTGCCCATTGATGCTTTTACGCATTACGGCTGTCCCAGCTGGCAGTGGCCTCACTCAGGCTAACCTGGTAGGACACTAACTAGACTAAGTTAATGCTGGATTGTGTCCATTGATTGCTGTAAACATTACGCCATATCAGTTAGCAGAGCGTTTCGCTCAGGCTAACTAGACTAAGCTAATACTCTGATTGTGTCCATTGATTGTTGTAAACAGTATGGCCATATCAGTAGCGGATATCAGTTAGCAGAGTGCCCTCGCTCAGGCTAACTGGTAGCACACCAAGAGTTACAGCAACTGTCCAAGTGAAGAGTGTCCTCGCTCCCCTCTCACTGTAAGGACTGTGTTCTTTTTTGTCCGTTTTTCACAGTAGCAGAGTGCTCTCGCTCAAGCTAACTGGTGGGACACCAATATCTGCAACAACTATCCTAGTGAAGAGAGTGTCCTCGCTCCCCTCTCACTATAAGGACTTTGCCTGACCTGTTTCCACAGTAGCAGAGTGCTCTCGCTCAGGCTAACTGGTGGGTCACCAATATCCGCAGCGGCTGGCCAAGTGAAGAGTGTCCGAAGGATCACTCTCCTCTGACTGCCCCCTGCCTGTTCTCTCAACATTCAGCAGAGCGCTCCCGCTCAGACTGATTTGGAATTCCGCATCAACTAGTGGGACAAGGGTTCCACCAGAATCGCGGCCATGTTAAACTCTCCCGGCTGTAGGACCTGTATAGCTCCTCTTCAGCCTGAGGACGGCCCTGACCTCTTGCCTTAGCCTCGAGCTTCTGAGGCAGGGCCTCGCGGAGAACCCAGGCAGGACCTGCGGCATCACGCCTTGAGCAGTAAGGTCTGCTAGGCTGGCCGAAGTGGAACACCTGATGCGTGAGGTCTACCTCCCCCTGTCAGGGCAGCTGAATCCAGCCCAACCTACCCTGGTCATTTGTATGGCGCGTGCACGCCTGGCATACACAGCAGCTGGAACATCCACCTGTGAGTGCCTTCTTCAGGCGCCTTCCCGCCCTCACCACCTTTTCTGTTCCTCCCTCCGAGAAATATCTGAGGGTGTTGCATGCATGCTGGAGACATCAGGGCTCTCTCCCGCCTTACATCAGACCATGTAGGAGGTGGCAAATCTGGCCTTGCACGTATGCCAGCCAGTTAGACGACTATTGCATCCATCATAGTTTCCCCTGAGGAGACTCTGAGGCCCGATGCCAGGTGCCCTCGACCCAATGTCGGGTCAAAGATGACGTGCTATGCCAGGGCTTATGACACAGCAGCGCTGTGCACCGTATCGACAACTCCCTCTCCCACCTCATGCTTTCCCTCGCAGATTCTCTGCAGCAGGCTACTTCGACGCTTCCGCTCAGTGATGCTTCATTGCAGGCATTTGCGCTCATGTCGAGGGAACTTGGACGTATGATGTCCACCCTGGTTCAGACTCGCCGCCAGGTTTGGCTGGCGCAGTCACCTCTATCTGAGACATGTAGGAGGACCCTCCGTACTGTCCCAGTGGAACCTGGTGAGCTGTTCGAGTCAGCTGCTATTCGGGCGCTTCAGCGAACTGTTAGAGCTAGCCAGACCAGGCAGCAGTTCTCTGGTCTTTGCAGGGACATGCCTGCACCCCCAGACCTAGGGGTCCCACTTTGGCCCCACAAGGCCGTTTTCTCAGCCTCCAGCTTACCCTAGTAGCCGCCACAGGCCTCGGCGTCCTGCTGAGAGGCCGGACCGCTACCTATACAACCCTACCTATGTCCCTCCACCATAGGTAGGGTTGTATGGGGGCCAGGAGATGTCTCCGGGCTGGCTGTCGGGGTTCTTTCTCCCAGCAGCAGATTTCCAAGGGAGAGTGGTTCACATCTATCGACGCCTATTCCCATGTTCCCATTCCCATCACCACAGGCAGTTTCTACATTTCGCCTTTTAAGGCCGCCACTTTCAGTCCTGGGTGCTTTCATTCTGACTCTCCCATCTCCCTGGGTGTTCACAAGGTGTGTTACTGCTGTCCTTTCCCCCTGCAATCACGGGGCGTGAACATACTGCCGTACTTAGACGACTGGCTGACCTAGGCGCCATCCCGGCTTCAGGCGCCACAGGACACTGCTCGCCTTCTCTCACGTGGCCCGGTGGGCCTCAAGGTGAACATGGAGAGGAGCTACCTGAGCCCTTCTCAGAGTATAACCTTCATTAGTGTGGCCCTATGAGGGCCTGTCTGTCGCCCCAGCATGTGGCCAACAGCCCCCACAACCTCTCCCTCTTCCGAGGGGGCAGACGGTTGCCCTACATCCTTTTCACCGACTATTGGGTGAACTGACAGCTGCCTCAACTGTCGTTCCCTTGGGTTTGCAGATGGCTGAACAGCCTTCACTTGGATGCCAAGTGGCACAGATACAGGGCAATAATATTATCAAGACAGTGCCTACTCACTATCCCCATGGAGGGAGTGCATATCTGGCAAACAGTGTCCCAGGAACCGAGCCCCAGGGGCTCGGTTCCATTCCACCAGGAGATGGTCACAACAGATACCTGCCTCTCAAGGTGGGGTGCAGTGTGACAGAACGGGACAGTTGTCTGCTGAAAGACCGCAGGGGCAGGTCCAGGTTCTAGAGCTCGCGCTCAAGCACTTCCTTCCATATTTGAAGGGAAAGCGTGTGCTTGTCCGGTGGACAGCACCTCTGCTGTGATTTCCCATAAACTATGGGGCACCAGATCTGCAGAAGTTGCTACGGGGATCACCGTGCCCTTCTGACTTGGGAGGCCCCTCGCCTGACCAGCCTGTGGGCAATGTACCCACCAGGAGAACGGAACAAGGTTGTGGTTTTCCTGTTCCATCACAAGCCTCCACCGTGAGAGTGCCGGCTGCATCCAGACGTGTCGACCCACTGCCCCCACTGGGTCTCCCTGACAGAGAGGACCAGCCCTCTGGGTCAAGATGCCCTGGCTCACACATGGCCAGAAGATCTTCTTTATGCCTTTCCACCATTCCCTCTGATTTTGCTTTAAGCTTGTCAGAGTTCTTCCCCGACAGGAGGGATTTCCTGTCGCAACTAGAAGGTCTGATTTGGCATTCCAATCCCTGCCGCCTTCAACTACCCATAGTTGAAGGCGGCAGGGATTGGAATGCCAAAGCAGACCTTCACGGGAGGGCCCGACCGGATGCTGAGTGGCTGCATAGAACCAGTCTGACTGACTATTCTGAATGCCAGTGTGCGGTCTACCTGCCTGCAGTACAACGAACAGGTGGAAGCTGTTCTGACTGGTGTGCGGCTTGGAACAAGGTCCCAGTACAGCGCCCCGTGCCTGCTGTACTGAGTTTCTACAGTCCCTCCTAGATAAGGGCCGGTCTCCCCTGCATGGGACCTACCCTTGGTACTGGACACCTTATGCTTGTCTCCTTTTGAACCCCTGGCACAGGCGGAGCCGAGATGGCTATCGGCAAAACGGTTTTCTCCTTGCCGTCAATTCCTTGCGCTCAATGTGGGGGCGAGCTGCATGCCCTGTCAGTGGAAGAATCATGTCTGAGGTGGAACTCAGATGGCTTGGGTGTCACTTTCTGGCCTAATGCAGTGTTTCTCCCAAGGGTGTGGATACGTTCACATATAAACCGGCCTATCCAGCTGTTGTGCCCAGTGTGGGCCCTCAGAGCTTATGTGGAAGCCACCGCCTACATACGCCTGCATAGTCAGTTATGGTGAGCCTAAGAAGGGCTGTGCTCCTTTTAAAAAAACAAAAAAAAACAGCACCTGTCCCACTGGATAGTGGAGGCCATTGCCGATACATACAAGGTGAGCGGCTGCGCTCGGCCATCCGGGGTGAAGGGTCACTACCAAGAGTGTCTCCACACCAAGGGCAAGCCTGAGAGGTGTGCCTGTGGAGGATATATGTGCTGCGGCCTCATGGGCATCACCGAGCACATTCACCAAACACTACAGAGTTAACTTTGCCACCCCTCACCCACTGGGGAGAGTTCTTTGGCCAATTTTCTCTGCCGGAGCTATACGAGGTAGTTACTGTGCTTCCTCGTGACTCTTTTGGTATAAGTCATCCAGTGTGAAGCACTGCCTCTGGCGGTCAGTAAGGATGAAATAGAACGAAAGTTACGAATGTAACTACGGTTCTATGAATCCTGGATGACCGCCAGAGTTCTTGGTCACTCGGAATCCCGTGAACTCGCGAGAAGATTCCATAGGACTGAGCTCAGGATGACACCGGAACTTATAGACGACGGGGGTCATCCGAGGTCACACGTGACTTTGTTGATATAAATATTCGACCTGCGCATGCGCGAGACGGAAGATATCCAGTGTGAAGCACTGCCTCTGGCGGTCATCCAGGATTCATAGAACCATAGTTACATTCGTAACTTTCGTTTTAGCATGTCACAGATAAATATTTCAATGGTTTCATTGTTAAAGTAAAACGTAACAAACGCAAGATTGTGGTCTAAATGGTCTTTGATAAACAAGCAACTGACTCCAGAGAATGTTAGGAAATGACCAAGTTGGTAGCTATTTGGCAAAGGTTAGGGGACACACTCTTGCTTTACTGCACAACATCTATTAGTAAATTACTTCTGTTTTTTCTGTCCAGATCAGCTACCTGTGTGTTCTCCGTGCCGTGGGTCGGAGTGCTGGGACTCAGCCGGATCAGAAGACGAGGATCAGGCAGTTAGTCAGCAGCACCGTCCTCATCTTCCTCGTCTGCTTCTCCCCTTACCACATCTTCCTGTTAGTACGCACCCTGCTGGAGCGAGACTGCACCTTTATTGCAGGTACAGTGCATTTTTTTGCAAAGTCATCCAGTGACTAAATGCCTTTACACACCAAGGGCGTCTTTTATTTGTACGATTAGTTCGTACGCCAATATACGTAGAAATCTTGTTTTTCCCGAACAAGGTTGGTTTTTCTGAGCTTTATCGCTGCAAATAAAGGCATCAACCAATCACGTTTTACAAAACGGACATATTTGAATGTACAATACAACAACACGGAGGCTCTGTAGTCTGAACCAAGACGGCAAACTTTATTACAGGGATTGGGACTGAAAATTCACTCAAAATGTTAAGTATTCGCTGTCCCATGCCATGGTCACGGACATACAGTAACTTCTGACATCAGAAATTAAAAAATAAAAACTCTATGACTACAGGCCGGTTTCTGGAATGGAGCCTTCGAGAACTTCCCGATGGCCAGTCCGTTCTTGGCTTACAGTAGCTTTAGGCAATAAAACAATTAAGCTCACAGCAGGGTCAGTGGGTACTTGTAGTACTTGTAGTAGTTGGTCCTCTGCTTGCGCAAATCCAAACCTTTTATTGAACAAGTGTTGCAGCTCTCACTGCAACAGAATGACACTCAACACAACAGTATGAATGAAGTTTTCAGGGGGAATATTCGCATTTTCGTGTAATTTATTCATCACGCCCTCAATGTGTTAAGACCCTACGATTGAAAACTTTTTTGTCTTAACCATGTGGCCTGTGTCGTTATTTTACAGAAATATTTAACTACTACCACCTGTCATTGTTGCTGACCACCCTGAACTGTGTGGCTGACCCCGCTCTCTACTGCTTCGTAAGCGAAAGTGCCCGCCGCGGCCTGTACAGAGCCATAGTCAGGCCTATTGTAAGGATACTATGCTGCTGCTGTCACCGTGGCAACGCCAACCCTGCCACTGATTCCCAGGAGGTCGCCACCGACGACAACAACGGTCATCCGACCGTGGTGCTGCTCACGCACACCAGCACACTCAACAACTTCAAAACAAACACTCCCACCAAAAACACAATTTTTATCACACAGACTGATGTAAAAACTATCATACCCTTAATTGTACAGAATAATGGACACTCTGACAAATGTGTAGACAGTGATGGAAAGCCCAGCTGTGTGATAGGCATTGAAGAGCTGAGCCAAGATACAGAGAGGACTCAAGAGACTGAACTCCAGCTAAAACAATCCAGTGAGCAGTCAGGAACCAAGCTAGTAGAGGTCTCAGAGCAGTGGGATTTAGACAACAAGACTGCCCGTAAAGACTCAATCTAGCAGTGGCCCTAAAGAGAGCCTGCTGCCAACTCAGCTGCGTTTACATCACCATCATCACCATCATCCAAAGGACAGAAAACATTTTCTTCTCTATCTGGAGTGACTTTACTGAGTTGTAATACAGCAGGATTTGCCTACAATGACGTCTTTGTTGCCTATGTAAATGCCCAGTTTACATTTCTCTGGTTTGTAGACATGGGAGCAAAATGGATGTGCAGTTTGAGATCAACAGAAGGTCTGAATGCATCAGGAGGTCACAATTATTGCCTTTTAATTAATTGTCCATTTAGGTACCTGTTGGGATCTAAAGGAGCGTGTTTGGGTTATCAGCATTTAAGAAACTGAATTCTTGACATCAATAGAATTATTGATGTATGTAACAATTATTAATGATTATTAATAAAACGGGGCACCACCCTGCGAACAGGGACCAATAACCAAACGATAAAACTAAGTCTCATAATTAGTAGTCACTCATAATGTCAATAGTCTGCGTATGACTATACATTCAGTGACAGTGAAGGTTTTTAAGTTCGAGCACAGGCTACTACATACAGTCTTATCAAATACATATGCACAAGTAATCACAGACGACTGCTCCTGAAAGTATAACAGAGTTTATTGAATCAAAATAATAAATGATCAAATCAATTAATATTGCAACCAACAAACGTTATCATACAATTTTATATGCCTAAACTAAAGAATGAATAAAATGGATGAGGGTGTATGTCTGTGTGTGTATGTGTATGTGTGTGTGTGGGTCTGTGGGTGAACAGGAAGGAGAGTCTTACAGCTACCGCTAAAAACTACAAAGATGGCGGCGTCGAGTGACGCGGGCCAAAAGGGGAGGGGCCTTAAGAACTACAGCTAGAAACTACAAAGATGGCGGAGTCGAGTGACTCGGACCAAAATGGCAGTTAGGCTGCTGTATGTAATCACGTGTGCCTGGGCAGCACGTGATGTGAGGCGATCGTTTCAACGGGGTTTCTCAGGTGTAGAGCTAGGAGCTGTGTGTGTTACGTGAGAGGAGGAAAGAGAAAAAAGGAGCGAGAACTCGAAGTGAATCACGCTTCGGCGTGCGATGTGGTAGGGAGCCTGAGTTTGCTGGCTCTATCATGCATAAATATACCGCTGTCGTCTTTGAACTGCCGGTAACTTATGCCGTGATAAGCCACGCACCTCAGCTCACTCACCGAGTCGAGTTAATGAAAAGAGAACTTCCACACGGAGTGGAAGACAATGAATGAAAATAATCCCAAAGAAACGGTCATAGCAGTTAATACACGAATACAGCGGCGCTTCTCTGCGCCGTAATGATTGCGCAATACCTCAATATCACGCGACAGTAACTTAAACACACAAAAACACGGGAATATCAACATATAAATGAATGGCCTGAATTAAACTTACGTTAATTTAAGCTAAGCTATGCCCAGACGCCATGAACTCTTACTTTGAGATGCTTCGGAGCAAGGGAAGAGTGTTCGTGGAAGAGTTGGTCCTTTTTCCTCGTCGGACAAGGGGGGGGGGGCAGGCTGCTTGCAGCGCGGCTGGTAGCGGGCGCTGTGTGTCGCACGGCTTTTGCTGGTGCGGCTTCGGTCCGTTGGCGTGGCTCTGGAGCAAACGCAGGTCCGGTCTGTACTCGCTGCAGGGAGGACAGTTAACTTCGGATGAGACGACGGGTCTGCGCGTCTTACCGGGGATCCTCGGTCACGAGAGGAGCGAGGCTTCGTCGGGCTCCTCTGTGCCGGTTTGTGCACAAAATAAAAAGAAAAGCGGAGAACGGATCGCTGATGCAGATTCGTTATCGCGGGCTGCTTCGTCCAGCGAAATGGCTCGTGACCTGTCAGGGTTTGATGAGGGTTTGAGGGGCTTCCTCGTGGCTTTCACGTGGCCGGCGTCGCGCTGGCGGGGAAAGCTGGATTCTCTGTGGCCTGGACGGGGGGGTCCGGGCGAAGAGAGCGGTTGTGTGCTCCCTGTTCGACGGAGGTCGAAGGGTAAAAGCAGAGAAGTGTGAACCTGCAGACAGTTTTATAGAACAGTGGCCGAACCACAGGGGTCCTGGGGTCTCTTGGCCTTCGGCCAATGAGATTGCCGCGGTTACCATGGTTATTTGGGGGGGGGGAATTCACACCTGAGTGTGAAATTCCTCCTAGAGGAGGCTTGCTCTCATCAAACTACAAGTCAGGATGAGACCTTTGCTTGAAAAAGTGAAGGCCTGATTCCCTTTGTCCACCGCACATATTGAAGCCATATGGTCAGAGTCAGACCCCAACATCCCCCCTTTGTTCTGAAGAGCGAGGTGTTGGCTTCGGTCTTTAGAGCAAACCAAGGGCTGGCATGTGCATCCATGTGGTGGGGAAACCTGAAGAGGTGAGACAGTCCAAGTGTTCCTGAGACCAAAAGCAGTGGTTAAAACAGGCAGTGTTCATTGTTCATAGAGTTCAAGGTTCATAGTGGTCAAGTTCATGGTGTTCAAGTTCAGAGTTCATTGGCATCTGGGCAGATGACTAAGGTGGCATCTGGGCAGATGACTTCAATTACTTCTACCTACATCTACTATCATACACAATTCAAATCATAGGTGAGCAAAACATTATTCCCAAATAATTCAATCGCTATTATGATGTTGTGATAATCTAGCATTGCGGCATAGTGTCAAAGAAAGTAACAACCCAAATAAAACAAAACAAAACACAAAAGAGAGATGGAAAGAATAGAAAGACAAGAAGCAGGTGAGGGGCAAACAGTGGTTACTGGTTCAACTCCTAGACAGGACTGGAGTCCGTCGGCGGAGCCGTCGTAGGTTAGCTACGTGGTGTTACGAATAGGAGGGAATCCAGTTAGTCTGTCGCTTCTGGATCTATTAGTACATGATATGTGCGTCTACCTCTCTCTAATCGGTAGATTTAGAGCGAGTCCTGTGTCTAAGTTTTGGAATCTATCGATATTGGAGTTGCGTTGCCAAGACTATAGGCCAGAGGTACCTGTGGGGGTTGCATAACAGTAGTGGTAGCAGATTTACAGATTTCGTTAGCACGGCTAGTGTGACTAGCTAGGCTGGTCTTTCGCTGCTCCAGCTGTTGACAACTGAGCCTTCTCAGATGAGGTCCTGGGTTAAATCTGACTGCTACGGCAGAGGTTATGTCCTCTTTGGTTACTTCTGGTAGAGTCTATAAAGCATGCAAAGGGTTCTCTATGAGAGTGGAGCATCAGTTTACAGTCACAATGGTTTGTCAGGTCATGCAACTGTTCTGGTTGAAGTTGGATGTGTTAGCGGTTAGTGCATGTCTACAGGGTGAGTTGGAGCATGCAGTTAAACGTCAGTAGTCAATAGTAAGCTGCCATTCTGCCGGTTTGTTTCGGCACTGGCGAGATTAGAGTGTACTTCCTGTGAAGTACATCTCTCTAAGTTTCTGTTGTCAGAGATCCACCCCCCTCGCGCTGTTCAAGTGGCGAGGGCGGATATCCCACGTTACCGTCAGCACTCAGGGAAATGTCACGAACAGTTTCACTCTGGAGTGTGTCATGGCGGGCTGGTGATATCTCCCTCCCCCCACCCTCCTAATTAGAGATGGAGACAGGTCCGGCGCACAGGTCAAGTTCAGTTACCTACGGCACTGGCGACTTGACAGGCCCGGGCGATGACTCGGCTGAAAGAAGGCGGTGGCTTCGTTGAACAAGCTGGAGGTGGCTCATGCTGACAGAGCAGGAGAAGAAGGCTTAGTTGACGAAAGATCTTACGAGCTAGGGTGCTCGAAGGGCCTCTAAGGTTGTGGCACCCTAGAGGTGTATGCGAAAAGGTGGGGGAACACATGAGGCTCGTTTCTGACCCGGAGTCGGGTAGAGCAAGAGTGTTATGACCCCCCAGTAAGACTGAAGAATATGTATAGATATATACATAACGGGCATTGCCTTTGCGAACAAGGTCGCCCAAGAAGGTTGAAGAACGAGGTGCGAAATGGGAGTGGTCGTTTCCGGAAGTGTGCTGAGTTCTCTTCCCCCCCCCTACCATGTCGACTTGGCAGCAGGGGGAAAGGTCACTTGGCTTAGTCAGGTGGGCTGCGAGTCAGCGTTACCTGATGGGTTGCCCTTGAGGGTGTCTTTCACCCCCCTGGTTCCGTTGGTCTTTCGACCGCCAGGGTCGTCTGTTCCTCGGGGGTGACCAGGGCTCGCTAGGCCAAGTCCTCTCGTCGTCTTCCGACGCTAGGTCGGAGTCGCTCGACTGTTGGATGCCTAAGACTATGGCGGTGTCTTCGTACCGATTTGTCGGCCGTCCGCGTGTCTCCCATGCAAGTTGTGCGTATTTCCTAATCTCTGGCATGGTGAGGTTACTCGTTCTGCAGTGCATAGTAACATCGTATCTCACGTTGTCGTGGAGATTGTGCAAGAATAGCGACTTGAAGGCATGGTCTTCTTCTAGACCTGGGGCGTTACGTCCTTGGAAGTACGCAGATCTCAAACGCCTGAAGTAGTCTCTCGGAGACTCTAGCCTTTCCTGGGAAATGGCAAAGGCGCAGAGGGTGGCAGAAGCTGGGTCGGTGTACAGGGAGTACTCCTCCCTAAGGGCGTGACAAAGGGATGAATAGCAGTCGCGGATGCTCGGCTGGAGCGTTTCAATGAAAGCGTGGACGCTTCGCGCAGTGGTTTTCCACACTAGCTTTAGCTTTTCGCGCGATGAGGGGCGCGATAGGTCGAGGAGGCAGCGATCGATCTCCCTTAGGTAGTCATCGATGCTCGAGTCGTGATTATCGGGATTGAAGCGCTCTACGTCTTTTGCCAGAGACTCAATCTGTCGAGTACGCAGGCCTCCAAGGTTGATGGGGCCTGAGCCGTCCGAGTCGTCTGAGTCTCCATACTCGCGATGGTGGTAACGACTATCATCCTCCCTCCCTGAGGGGGATGGGGTCAGTTCTTGTCGCGCGCGTGAACTGCGTGGAGGATTGCGTTCGCCTGAGGTGGTTTTGAAGCCACCTGGGCCGACTAGGACCTGGTGTTGGCCCTCTCTACTCCTGGTTGGGGATGTCGCTTTCAAGAAATGCAAGGTGGTTCGGGTCTCGGGGAATGAGGGAGCCGAGACCAAGAAATGACTGGGCTGAAAGGCTCGATAGGGGGTAGCAGTACCTACCGGGGTTGCTGGAACACCTTGAAGCGCTTTCAGTTTGTCATCACTCTCTGATGCTTTAGAGAGTTCTAGGTTGACCTCTCTGAGGTCACTGCGCAGGCTACTATTTTCTGACTGTAGGGCTCTACAGTCACGTGACAACTCCTGAACCTCTGTTCGGAGTGTCCAGATCTCGCGTTGCTGCTCGTCGCTCTGTGACTTACATTTCTACTGTTAGATGTTAATTACTGTTAGTGTTACGGTTCATGCAGGCGCACAGTGAAATGTCTAGCTCTGTGACTTACGTTTCTACTGTTGCTGCTCTGAGGTATCACTACTGCTTTGCAACCAGAGGTGCGAAAATGCTAATGTGGTTTAGCACTTTGGGCCTGTGACAGCTGTGTGTAACTTCTTTGGAGGGATTTAAGAAAGCAAGCAAGGTATTACAAATAAACGAACAAATCTACTCCACAGCTGGCTGTTAGTTTTAAGAAATGAAACGAATAATTAAACCTGGAAACGAAATAAAATTTCGAGAAGGGAATTAAAGATTAAGATAAAAAATCTGGATTTAAAATCAAAAATTTAATTACAATAAGAAAAGATTTTGAATATCAAAGCCTACCTATTTTGGGAAATAAGTTTCAGGAATTTGGATCATTCAAAAGAAGAAAAAAAATATTTTTTCGAAAAAAATATTTTTTTGGAAAATTAATTATTCAAAAACAATTATGGATTAATGTGCATATATACTGTAACAAAACTGGAATAACGTCCCTCACACGGGGCACCATTATGTTGGGATCTAAAGGAGCGTGTTTGGGTTATCAGCATTTAAGAAACTGAATTCTTGACATCAATAGAATTATTGATGTATGTAACAATTATTAATGATTATTAATAAAACGGGGCACCACCCTGCGAACAGGGACCAATAACCAAACGATAAAACTAAGTCTCATAATTAGTAGTCACTCATAATGTCAATAGTCTGCGTATGACTATACATTCAGTGACAGTGAAGGTTTTTAAGTTCGAGCACAGGCTACTACATACAGTCTTATCAAATACATATGCACAAGTAATCACAGACGACTGCTCCTGAAAGTATAACAGAGTTTATTGAATCAAAATAATAAATGATCAAATCAATTAATATTGCAACCAACAAACGTTATCATACAATTTTATATGCCTAAACTAAAGAATGAATAAAATGGATGAGGGTGTATGTCTGTGTGTGTATGTGTGTGTGTGGGTCTGTGGGTGAACAGGAAGGAGAGTCTTACAGCTACCGCTAAAAACTACAAAGATGGCGGCGTCGAGTGACGCGGGCCAAAAGGGGAGGGGCCTTAAGAACTACAGCTAGAAACTACAAAGATGGCGGAGTCGAGTGACTCGGACCAAAATGGCAGTTAGGCTGCTGTATGTAATCACGTGTGCCTGGGCAGCACGTGATGTGAGGCGATCGTTTCAACGGGGTTTCTCAGGTGTAGAGCTAGGAGCTGTGTGTGTTACGTGAGAGGAGGAAAGAGAAAAAAGGAGCGAGAACTCGAAGTGAATCACGCTTCGGCGTGCGATGTGGTAGGGAGCCTGAGTTTGCTGGCTCTATCATGCATAAATATACCGCTGTCGTCTTTGAACTGCCGGTAACTTATGCCGTGATAAGCCACGCACCTCAGCTCACTCACCGAGTCGAGTTAATGAAAAGAGAACTTCCACACGGAGTGGAAGACAATGAATGAAAATAATCCCAAAGAAACGGTCATAGCAGTTAATACACGAATACAGCGGCGCTTCTCTGCGCCGTAATGATTGCGCAATACCTCAATATCACGCGACAGTAACTTAAACACACAAAAACACGGGAATATCAACATATAAATGAATGGCCTGAATTAAACTTACGTTAATTTAAGCTAAGCTATGCCCAGACGCCATGAACTCTTACTTTGAGATGCTTCGGAGCAAGGGAAGAGTGTTCGTGGAAGAGTTGGTCCTTTTTCCTCGTCGGACAAGGGGGGGGGGGCAGGCTGCTTGCAGCGCGGCTGGTAGCGGGCGCTGTGTGTCGCACGGCTTTTGCTGGTGCGGCTTCGGTCCGTTGGCGTGGCTCTGGAGCAAACGCAGGTCCGGTCTGTACTCGCTGCAGGGAGGACAGTTAACTTCGGATGAGACGACGGGTCTGCGCGTCTTACCGGGGATCCTCGGTCACGAGAGGAGCGAGGCTTCGTCGGGCTCCTCTGTGCCGGTTTGTGCACAAAATAAAAAGAAAAGCGGAGAACGGATCGCTGATGCAGATTCGTTATCGCGGGCTGCTTCGTCCAGCGAAATGGCTCGTGACCTGTCAGGGTTTGATGAGGGTTTGAGGGGCTTCCTCATGGCTTTCACGTGGCCGGCGTCGCGCTGGCGGGGAAAGCTGGATTCTCTGTGGCCTGGACGGGGGGGTCCGGGCGAAGAGAGCGGTTGTGTGCTCCCTGTTCGACGGACGGTCGAAGGGTAAAAGCAGAGAAGTGTGAACCTGCAGACAGTTTTATAGAACAGTGGCCGAACCACAGGGGTCCTGGGGTCTCTTGGCCTTCGGCCAATGAGATTGCCGCGGTTACCATGGTTATTTGGGGGGGGGGAATTCACACCTGAGTGTGAAATTCCTCCCAGAGGAGGCTTGCTCTCATCAAACTACAAGTCAGGATGAGACCTTTGCTTGAAAAAGTGAAGGCCTGATTCCCTTTGTCCACCGCACATATTGAAGCCATATGGTCAGAGTCAGACCCCAACAGTACCAAACCCTTGGAAGGGGGTTTTCATTTGAAAGAATAGCATTATGCTACCACTTTCTAATAAGGTACCCTTTATAAAGGGGGATTTCCAAATATTGTTTTTATTAATGGTTAATGAATCCTTAACCTAGTTAAGGATTCATTAACCAATAGATCAGTTGTAAGCAATCATTAACAACAATGTTGCCAGCAGTAGCATGGCCATAATTCATGTTGTGGGTGGGCATATAGAAAATAAGGGGGGCCTACCCCCAAGACTAACATAGATAACTATTACCATTACTCCACAGTCACTCTTAACTGCATTACATACACCAGTTATTTTTAACTTATGGCTAACTAGCTTCATATATAGGCACTGTAGTCTGCGAGACAGAGGACAATCATGGATGAGGTCTTGACATTCAGAACAGAATGACACTCAACACAACAGAAAACCATGAATAATATCAGTTACAATTTATAACATAAGCTCCATAATGCGGATTCTTATCTCTACCAAGAAGCAATCTATAATGTGTAATTTACATTTTGGAGACATTACATTACTATTGTACTGTTATAAATATAAGAATAATTTCAAGTTCTAACGATGTAACCGCAGGCAGAAATCCTTTAATATTGATAAAAAATCGGTTAATTTTGCAGCATAATCTGTATACAATTCTTCCTGCCATATAATCCGTAAAAAAGGCATTGACAATAAATTGACCCTGTGGATAAAGTACAGCACAGAGCATTCGCTATCAGAGCAAAGATGATAACAACCGAACTGGAAGTGGTGCTGATGCCACACCACCACGGCATAAGACCACTGTGCATGGTGGCCAATTGTTTTGATCAGAAATATAAGGTGTAAGGAATACTAATGCAGCTATACATTTCCTGTTAATATATGTATGGATTTCCTCATGTTTGCCGTCTTGTCTGATGGGAAAAAAAGTCTTAGTTTCTTATGAAACTCTGGGTAGGGGTTGAATATGTTTTAACTGCCTGTGGGAAGAATTAACATAGAAGAGTCTGTTCATTCATGCTTGCAAATTCTATTCTCTCTGAACACGTTTCTCTTTTTGGAGAACGTCATGTGAGATAACCTCTCTGATTAGCGCAATTTTCCTGCTCTTGTTTCTATTTCCTCGTCTCTCCCCCGTGTGTCACGGTGTGTGTAAACCTCGCTCAGTCAGAAAACTGCTGCATCACGTGATGTGATTTACAATGCATTGGTCGGTGTCTCCTGCACCGCTGAACAAGTACCGTAACGGCTGTATAAGATGCGCCGCTTAAAAGTAAAAACTCGCTGCCTAATATGTATGATTCCGAAATATCGATTTTAGGTCCTGGGTCCGGATGCAACTGCGTATGGGTCCGGATCCGGACCGCGGTCCGTCAGTTAGAGACCCCTGTTCTACAGTGTTATGTTCAGCATAATGTAACATCCATGGACTTTAGCATAGTAGCATTGAATTGGAAATCATTGTTTTTAAAGCAGCGCTGTTACACAGTTAACCTTTGTAACTGTGTAACAGCCAAAATGGTCAATAATTGACAAATAAGGGATGATGGTGAATCCTGGAACATGCAAGTGTAACAACAGCACCTGTCGAGGAGAGTCGCCGAGTCAGCTAACTGACCCAGTAACATCAGTCACACAGCAATTGCTACCTAAAGTGTACTAACGTTACTGGCTAGCTAACATTAGCAACCATATGCTCATGAATTTAACTTATTTGTTACCGGATGTTTATTTATTTATTTTGTCAAAAGTTACACAGTCTTGCATTAAATAGTAATCTCTAAATCATTTAGCTTGTTTTACAACTTTAACTTTTACCTTAACTTTGTAATACCCAACATTTGTTTTTAAAAGTGCTGCTACTATTTGTAAGCAAATGGCTTTGGGGCATTTCCACGTTGGTGTCAGTGAATGCAGCATGTGAGAGGCTTTAAAGCGGCCAGTCTGTGGTTTTTAACATTGTTATGCATCTGTGTTTAGAGAGAATAAATATCAAAGAAAACAATCTCTAATGCATGCTATTTGCACCTCCATGCATGCAAATAGCTATACATGTTGCAATTGTAAAACTTTAGTTCCTATCAAAGTATAGCATTACTTTAAATGTTATAAAAGTATGAATTATTGTCAAAATGTCAACAATATGAATTAACCATGACTTTATGGTGCAAGATTGAATTGTTACAGAGATGTTTCATTATGGTGAAACTCATTTGTTTTGGAACATGGTCAAAGAATCTTGTCATAATTAATGTTGAAACTACATATTTCACAGTGACAAATGATAAATAATATTTTCATAAATCTTTGAAACTGTATCCCAAAAAAGACAGCTTCCCTTTTTCTTTTTGAATGGTGTGTGCAGCCCGTGTTGGCACATGCAGCGAGCCGTGCAGTGTGTGTGTGAGAGTTTGTGACACTGTGGTCTCTGTTAGAAGACTATACCATGACTTTTGTATTACTTTTTGACAACTGTCCCTTTTTTGACATAATATACACCGTTACTTTTTTGTGACTTCTTTCTACATAGTATAGTTTTCAACATTTACAACATTCTACACTATGAATCTTTTTTCACATATTATACACTTTTTAACAACTTTTTTTGACATAACATCTTTGACTTTTTTTATAGCTTTCTTTGAAATGGTATAACATGCATTTTCTATGACCTGACATCCTACACTGACTTTTTGTGTGGCTTTTCATGGCTTTTTTCGACATGCTCTAACATGACTTTTTCACTTTTTTTTGACATTCTATTCAATGACTATTTAATGACTTTTTCATTTACTATATTATAGCTTTAAAAAAAACATTCAATGAGGTATATATTTGTTTTACTTTCTTAAACATATACAATGGCTTTTGCTTTTTGGAGTTTTTTGATGAAATGTACTATGTCTTTGTATGACTTTTGTGACATTATACTTGACTTTGTTGGACATTTTTTCGACATACAATACCATCAATTTTTAATGACCTTTCAGTGTCATACCATACAATAAACTGTTTCACATTTTAATGACATACTACATTAAGAGTTTTTTTAATGACTTTTTTCAACATTCTATACCATGACTGTTCAATGACTTAATTCGATATAATATAGTATGCCTTTTAAGTGACTATACATACTATATGACTTTTTCTTAATTTTTTTTATACACATTACTATTACTTTTACTTTTCTATGCTTACTTTCAAAATAGCATAGTACGGCTATTTTTAATCTTACTATATTTTGACTTTTTTGGACCAACTGTACTATGACGTTTTGCACATGCGTAAATGGACTGTACAGCGCTTTTCTAGTCTTCCAACACTACATGTCATCATTCACCCAGTCACACACCGATGTGCCCATCAAACTAACATTCATACACATTCACAACAATTTTGGGGTCAAGTGTCTTGCTCAAGGACACATGGACATGGATAGTGGAGCCAGGGATCGAACCACCGATCCTCTGATTGAAGGACAACCCTGCTCTGAGCCACAGTCAGTTTTTCTATAAAGTATATATTGACTGTTTATGCCTTTTTATGACATACCATACTGAGACCATTTTTGACATACTATGCATTACCTGTATTACCTTTTTTGATATCCCACACTTGAACAATTTTAGATTTTTTTAATCAAAATGCAATACTATGACGTTTTTGGACATATTGTACGGTGACTTTTTTATGCCTTATTTTGACCTACTATACTACGACTCTTCCATGACTTTTTTCAACATAATATACTTTGACGTTTTGTGCTTTTTTTTCAATAAAGCATACTATACTATTCTTAAACTGACTATACTCTGTCTTTTTGAAGACATTTTTGGACTTATATGTGTATGACTGGTGGAACCACAGGGACAAACAGGACTCAAATGCACGATTCAGAAAGCAGAAAAGCGGTTCTGGACACAGGAGATCTGTCAGAATATAAGGTAAGCAATTCAGGAAGGGTTTTCGCAAAAACGAGGTGAAGAAAAAACTTGCATAAGCAAAGTTTACAAAAAAAACAGGACCATGAACACAAGGAAATCGCTGGACCGCTTGACATTGAGGTTTAAGACAAACAGGTACAGAGACATGGAAACGCATGGATTAAAGGTGTGGGTGATTAGAAACAGGGGGCGAGGCAGACCATCACAAACACACAAAGGCAGGAAGTGAAGATCCTGAAACTAGAGGAGAGGTGAATAACAAAAGAGAAGTATATAATAATAAACAATTATCTTTTGAATGCTTTTTTTGATTGAGCACCTTTTTAAATAAAAAATACTATGACTTGTTAATGACTGATTACTGAATGATTTTTCGACATACTGTACTATGACGTTTTCATTACTTTTTTTACTATGCCTTTTTAATGCCATTTTTAGACACAAAATACTACATCTTATTTTTAAGACTTTTTGGACATAAACCATTACCTTCTTTTTATATAGCATAGTATGACTGCCTTTTTAGAATGCCTTTTTTAGACATACAACACTATGACTATTCTTAAAACTGAATATATTATGAAGTTTTTTGACTTCTGACTTTTTTTGACCGACATAATGTACTATGACTATTTCTGCCTTTTTTTGACATACTAAACTTTGCGCTTTCACACAACACCAAAATCACTCTCCAGCCTTTCATTTTCTGTCACCATTCAAACCTTCCTTTTTTAGCGAGCCAACCGCCAGTAAGTAATACACTGAGTAAGTAATACACTGAGTAAGTAATACACTGAGTATTAATTACTTTTTTGACATACCATACTATGACCTTTTTATAAAAAAATTCAACATACCGTACTATTATGACTGTTTATGACTCTTTTTCGACATACTATACTGTGACTGTTTTATGACTTTTCCTGACATTTGATGACCTTTTTGGACATAATATTTTTAGACGTTTTTAGAAATACTAGTTTTTAGGCTTAGGCTTTGACTTTTTCTTGCTTTTTTTTTTAGACAGCTTAATCTATGATTTTGTTGACAAACAATACTATGACTCTTTTATGCCTTTTTTGATATACTATACATACATTTATACTACTAATACATACTATACTTGACATACTATACATACATTTTTTGGACATCCTATATTTGAACTTTTTTATGCCTATTAACGACATTACTTGACTTTACTATGACTATCTTTGAATTTGTAGTTTCAGCAATCTCTTACCTAACAACAACAACAACATGTTTCCTCTTTATTTCGTATAACGTATAACATTTGTGTGGAATGCTTCAATGTATGACAATACCAAGGCGAAACACAACGCGGGAAACAGAATGCTTTGTTTACCGACGCATGAAGTTACTAAGCCCAACAAAACAAAGTCAGAGAACTTCAAGTGCCATGTGTTCACCAGAATTTCTCAGAATTAAAGCTGTTGAACACGGTGGAGATTTTGCGAAGTCGTGATGTCTCTACCAGCAAAGCCGTTGTTTAAATCAGGCATATGACTCTGAGGCTCTTATAATATTGCACCGGGTAGACAGACAGGTTTGTGTTGTGCAAAACCCCTGTTGCACTGATGTGTACGGGTGGGCGCACACTCATTCACACACACACACACACCCTCACCCCCCCCCCCCCCCGATGCTCTCCTCGGTTCATGGGGAAGTCCAAGAGCTGAGCCAGCAAATTCACACAAAGAAGGAAGACTGAGACGCCACCTAGTCTAGCGGAGTAAGAAGGGAAAACCCCAGACGGAGTTATAAGGACCGAGTCAGCAGTTCCAGGAAGAACCTATGAGGCGGTCAGATCAGTAAGAGTAGCCTCGGGGTACATATAAGTAAACTCAGCCTTGACAGTGGCGTCGATGAGACTGCTGACGGGTTCATATGGACCACGAAGGCAGACCTGGCTTTCAAAGATTACGCTGAAGTAAGGGTTTTTGTGTCATCAATCAAGTGATGTGAAGGGTAGGAATCCGTTTGAAGTCAGACATCTGAGGCCCGGACGAGTATATAGGGGCAGTTTTGAAACAGCAGAAGGAACTTGAAGCAGCTTTGGAG
Organism: Melanostigma gelatinosum; assembly: GCF_949748355.1. Classification (NCBI taxonomy): domain Eukaryota; kingdom Metazoa; phylum Chordata; class Actinopteri; order Perciformes; family Zoarcidae; genus Melanostigma; species Melanostigma gelatinosum. The sequence goes on along the minus strand of NC_136649.1, from coordinate 2,411,107 downwards.
AAGGAGTTGGAAGGAGTCTCTAATCCCGTGCGGGCTCCGGCCTGCACGGAGGAGAACTTTAACTTTTTGCAGAGTCTCCGGACTTTGAGAGTCGGAGTTTTTAAGAAAACTTAGAAGGTTTTTTGAAGTCGAAACAGGAGAGAAAGCTCACTCTGTCCAGTCCTGCGCTGGGTGAATCATTAACTTTTTCCTCCGTAAGCTACACAGCAAGCCCGTCTGCTGGCTGAGTCAGTGTTTTTTCAGATCCTTTGTCTGTAAACTGCTCTGAAGGGGTTTTTGAATACTTAGGTGATTTTCTCTTATATTTTTCAGTTAACTATTTTCTCTCTGTATTTTGGACCAAGAGACTACACTTTGATTTAAATGCAAATAAATAAATAACGAATTAGTTTCTTCGACCAAGTCCTTTTCTTCATATTTTCTTGAGAAGCCAGCCCAGAGGGGGGTTACGCCTCAGATGATCCCCTTCAGCCCCTGAGGTAAGTTGTGTTTGATCCAGCTCGGTACATTACTGATGGCATTCTTGAAATGCCCAAACCACACTGATACTTATTCTAATAATAAAAAAATAAAAAAATTAATAATTATTAGTTTTTCAATTTTTTATTATCGGATTAAAAAATCGTGAGGGGTCACCCCCCAGATATCACGTAACAAGCAAACACAGCCCCACTATTTTCAATAAAAAACAATAACACAGGAGACAAGGGATATTTGTCCACGTGATAGAGCAACTCTTTATTGTTCCAAAAATGACAGTCATTTTTCACCAAAATGAAAGTATGGTTTTATTTTCAAGTTTTATTTTGACCTTGTAGAGCAGCTCCCGTCTACAGCAGTACATTACTTTGCTCCTGCGCTGGAGGACTGAAGGGCGAGCCAACCGCCATCTACTGTAAGTAATACACTGAGTATCTTATACAACCCCACTTCAAAACATCCAGACTATCTCTTTAAGCATATTAGACTATGCAACAGGCACATTGGACTTTCCCATCAAGCAAATTTCACCCAGACCGTATTAACAGAAACACTAAAACATACAGTGTGTTATAAATTCCACATATAAAAGGACATACTTTTCCTTTAAGTACAATGCTTGCGTGCAGTTGCTTTACGTTTTAAGTTGCTTACATCTTGTATTGTTACTTACATCTTGCAAAAGAGATTTTTAATCTCAATGGGACTACCTGGTTAAATAAAGGTTTAAAAAAAGTGCTGTGGCACCATGACCAAGGACATTGAGCTGTGTTGAAAATAATTGAGTTTGCTGTGATCCATCCAGGAGCAACAATGTTCAACATAATATATTGTACATGAGTATACTTTTCATCATAATTCTCCGAAAAGCAATATGACACTATGAAGGAGTTGTAACAGTGCGTTTATAAGTATGCTCATTCCGACTAGAGCAGGGATGCCCAATGCGTCGATCGCGAAGGAAGTGCAAAAAAATGAGATGTTAGCCTCTTGTGACCGAGTGTCCTAGGTTCGTGTATGAGGGGCACTTATAAGACAGACATGACAAAGTCTATCATCGTCCATCCTCCCTATGGCATTTGACACTTGATTGACGTGCAGGGCAGCCAGTCTGAGATCACGTCTTTTCTAACCACACATGCGCAGTCAACCGCAGTCAACCGCATGATTTGGGGAACTTCCAAAACCTCGCGTCAGAGCTGGAGACGCAACAGAAGGCGTGTGCGTAACTTGACAACCGTAACTTGACGCTACACAGAGCAGGTTGACAAGTGTCTGTCAGAGTTTGACAAACGCTTTCAAGACTTTGCTTTGCTCGAGCCAGTTGCTACACTTATGTGCTGCACATTTCAGGAAGATATTGAGGTTGATTCACTCGCATCAAAAATTGCAATGCTGTTTCACCTGAACTCGTCTGGAGTGGAGGATGAGATCCTGACACTGCAAGCTGACATTCAGCTGAAGTCCAGGGCTCATGGACAGTTTTGGAACTTACTCACAGAGGTAAAGTACCCAAACATGAGGACATGTGATACCTTCCTGACTGCATTGACGGCTCTACTCATTTATGTGAGTCAGCCTTTTCCCACATGAAGAACATTAAGTCCAAACACCGTTCCACCATGACTGATGATCATTTGGAAGTCTGCTTGAGGCGGCTACCAGCAGCTACTGTCCGGACTATGCAACTCTGGCCGATTCCATTCAGTGCACGTCATCAGAGTAAGGTCATGACCAAAAATGTACAGAATTGTATTGTGCCATAAGGGTTCATGCAGTTATGCAAGGTACGCCAACATATATTGCAAATTAGGGGTGTAACGGTACGCGTATTCGTATTGAACCGTTCGGTACAAGGCTCACGGTTCGTTTGAATAAAATACATTTGAATAAAAAATAAAAATAAATAAAAATAAAAATAAATAAAGTTTTAAACCTTTATCGAACCAGGTAGTCTCATTGAGATTAAAAATCTCTTTTGCAAGATGTAAGTAACAATACTACATAACATTAAGGAGCAGTTTTTGTTTTTTATGCTTATGTGTTGCTAAGAAGACACCCCAGAAGATGGGTCACTCAGGTATAGTTCCATCATTGTTCAAAGTCAAAGAATAACTTTATGATGTTAGTTGTAATGAATAAATATATTTTAAAATCAAGTACATTTCTCTGGCATTTATAGTTTTCTACTGTACCGAAACGTACCGAACCGTGGCTCCACTGTATCGTACCCAACCCAACCGTGAGTTTTGTGAACCGTTATTGCACCCCTATTGCAAATATAAAGTATACTCAGTATATGTATATATATATATATATATATAGATATTTAGCATTTTTAATATAGGTAGATCATTTTGACTTGGTCATTTTAAAAGTAGCTCGCAAGCCGAAAAAGTGTGGGCACCCCTGAACTCGAGGATGTAGAGGGTCAAAACATGATCAATACTAAAGCAGCACCGAAAGTAACAACCCAATCATTACTTGAAACTGAAAAATGTCCTGTTCATCTTCAAAAGACAATTATATTAGTATGTAAAGAAGTTACATTGTATTAGAATGTAACTTCTTTACATATAATGTAAAGCAGCTACAGTGTATAGAATGATTCTATTGAAGTTATTCCTTTTTTAAATGTTTTAGATGAGTCACTAATCACTTTAAAAGAGTGATGATAGCTGATTTAACTGACAGACATGAGATTGATCTTCTCATGTCACTCTTTATACAATGATATAAATTCATCCCCGTTTTATTGATATCTTACGAAAAGTTACTCCTCATTTTTCGTGCATTTTTCCTGCAAAAGTCCAGCAACATGAGTCTGTTTTGGCTTGTTACATGCATACTGTCTTTTCAAAATAAACTTCCATCTTCACAGGAAACAACTAAGTTTAGGCGATGAAACTACTTAGTTAGGTTTAGGAAAAGATCGTGGTTTGCGTTAAAATATCTACGGAAGTGGCGTTTCTTAAGTACGGAAGTCATGTCACAAATAAATCAACATTGGCTTCTCGTTTCACACACGGCACAAACTGCAGCCTCCTGGAGGAAACACCAGTGTTAGTTTGACCATCCACCTCTCCTCATCCTACCCGTCCTGTGTGGAATTCTACTCATGTAGTTATAGCATGTAGCATCCTGGTCAGTGGTGGCTGGTCAATAGAGGGCCATGGGGCATGGCCCCACCTTGAGCCACACAAAAAAAAAAAATTGTAATCATCATAAATTATACAAATTGTCAATATTTGTGTTTTTGAACTATGGAATGTACCCAGTAATGTGTGTAAAATATGATATCTGCGCAAAATATATGCTTTTCCTGCTCGTCCTCTCCGCCTGTATGCACGACACTGAGAACGCACAGCTAGGGGGGCCTAATCGTTTTGGCCCAAAAGAGACGGGTCTATGAAGCAGTTTAGCCAATTGCTGATTCAAGATATAAATGAGTGACATACAATTTAGCCAATCAGCGCCCTCAAATAGATTCAGCTGTGGGCCAGAACGATCAGGCCCCCCTCGCTGCGCGTTCTCGTCAGGAGAAGTCTCTACAGGCGCCCGCGCCCGCGCCAGCGCGAGCACTACTCCTCCAACCCCCGTTTGAGAGGAGAACTTTGGCGGAGATTCTGCAGCCAAAGAGCTGATATCAGATCAGCCTGACCTCACAATCAGACAGCAGACTCGCGGGAAAGGGAAGCAGTACATGCGAAGCTTCTGTACTAGCTGTACACCAGACAGGTTTGGCTAGCTGGATGACGTCATGCTAATAATTTATTTAGCTTTTTAAAACAACGGGGACAGATCCAGCACGGACAGCTACGGGAGTGAGGGATGAGGAGGTAAGGAAACATGAGAACACCAGGGGTAGGGAGTGAGGGATGAGGAGGTAAGGAAACATGAGAACACCAGGACACACATGGAGAACTCTGTCAAGCTACATATTAGACAAAGTGAACATCTTTTCTTCTACATAGTTGTCCTCAGTCTCATCTGCTTAACTTGGTCAAGGAGACATCAACATGTAATAGAGATGTTAAATTAACAGTGAAAACTCATCATAGCTTAATTTAACATCAGTATTCATAATTACACTTCATGTTTACTTCTCCTGATCTTTACCTCCTATGATGTCCATAGGGGCATCTCAATACATACACATGTGCTGTTATATTATATTACATTATATAAGTGTTATTTACTGCTTTTTTCCGTGTTGGAATGAATGTTAAATATTTAACTGCAAAGTAGTAATGCGCGTTTGATACTTTAATTTGTTTGCATTAAATCATACTGGGATGTTTTTTGAAATTGATAGGACGGCCCTACCTAGAACATTTTCCACCAGCCGCCACTGATCCTGGGCATCACTAGGAATCAAAACGCCGCGGCTTTGAGAGCACTTGTTTGCAATTGTGCATTAACGTGATTAACCAATGATTTAACTTGCTGCTAGGACCACTGATTCACCAAACCTGCTTGCTTGCAGTCTGTGTTCCACCACAGTCCCCGACGCTGCTCTCATGATTCATTTTTTTCCTAAAGATAGATTTGATTTTGTAGCGAGTAACGAAGGTTTCAGGGGAAATGTATCGGAGTAAAAGTATCAGTTTTCTTTGCAAAATGTAGTGAAGTAAAAGTAAAAGTCAACAGAAATATAAATAGTAAAGTTATCCAAAAAACGACTTAAGTACAGTAACGAAGTACTTCTACTTCGTTACGATACACCACTGGGAATATATATTCTGTTCATTCTTGCTCATAAATGATATTCTCTCTGAACACGTTTCTCTTTTTGGAGAGAGTCATGTGAGATAATGTAGCAGGTTCTCTGCTACCCGGTGGGTCTGGGGAGCACAATGACGCCAGCACACGGTGGAATGACGGGTTAAAATGGTTTTTATTGTCCTGCACCTGAACTGGGCTTGGCCGTGTGCTCTCCTGCCTTGACTCCGAGCACACGCCGCGGGAGTTTTCCGTGCTCAGCATAACTCTGTGCTCGTCCCGAGCTGCCCTCTCGCCTCCATCGCTACTGTGGGATTAAATACAGCTGCGAGTGAGACAATCAGGATCAGTTTCAGCTGCGCCTAATTAAGTCCCTTCCTGGCACCGTTCCCCGAACAATTCCCACACTCCGCCCCCTCCACAGCTGAGCCACCCACGCCCGCCACCACAGATAACTTCTTCGATTAGCGCAATTCTCCTGCTCTTCTTTCTATTTCCTCGTCTCTCCCCCGTGTGTGTAAACCTCGCTCCAGTCAAGAAACTTGTCAGCATACTCATATTTGATTGGCTGAGCTGAATCACGTGATGTGATTTGCAATGTATTGGTCTGTGTGTTTCCTGCACCACCGAACAAATGCCGTAACGGCTGAATAAGAGGCGCCGGTTAATGTTTAAATTCAGTGCCCAATATGTATAATTCGGAATCAGATATTGGTTTTAGGTCCTGGGATCGGATCTGGATCCGGTGTGCCAGTTGGGTACCCCTGATCTAGACTCAGGGAGCCGCAACAGAGAGGCTGAAGAGCCATATGCTCTGCGGCTCTTCAGGGGTTGGCAACCTGCGCAAGTTGCCGACCCCTGAACTAGTCAAACTAGTTTTGACAACAAATTGTATCAAATTTGAAGGATCCTTTTTCAGGAAGTTAAAGTTTGTGACAGTGGATGATGATCCACTCCCAACAATACAATAATTCCTGAACTCTCTGTGTTGAGCCACGTGGTCGACATGGATGTTGAAAGCAGGGAAAATACAGCCTTGTGCTATGGGCCTGTACTAATTTAAGGTCAAGCCTTTTGGTCTCAAAAATGCTCCAGCAACCTTTCAGGTTCCTTGAGCACATGCTAATGCTGGTGTTCAAGTGGACCCTGAGATGATCAAGGCAGTTGAGGAATAATAAATATCTGTAGTTATTCTTAGGAATACCACACGCGACTCAAGAGGTCACAGATCAAGACAAAAGTTATCAAGTGTGTCAAACCTAGGAAAGTGGCAGGAAAGCTTCATCAGACCTTTCCTTGTGTAAAGCTACACCAGAGTCTGCTAAAATTACTCATCCAGGAAATCGTTGGGGGTTCCTGACTACATCCTCTCAGACCAAGGCCACAATTTGTTGCAAACATCTACAAGGAAACCTGCAATGAATGGCACGTAAAGCATAAAGACCACAGCCTATCATCCATAATCAATTATGACAATGATGGCATCCTTTGTGGGAAACAATCACAAGCAATGGGATAAACACTTACCTGAATTCCAGTTTTCCCAGTTCACCGGAGTGACTGGCTGAGGTAAACTTGTCCAGACCTTTGCAAGAAGCTATGTTGTTGCCAAGACAGCCCCCACCGGACTCTATATCATGTCCAAAAATTGCTCGGCATAGTGAAATGCAAGGATTTGTGGGTGGGTTGTGCATGGATGAGATCGAAAAGAAATTATGAAAACAACAAACTGGAGTTCGAGTTTAAAGAAAAAGTGGCTGCAAGCTCATCCTCTATCAAAGGCAGACAAACTGTCTGTGGCTAAACTACCTCCTAAATGGGAAGAACCATACAGAATCGTGCAGCAAAAGGCCAGGTCAACTATGATATATGGCACAGAGGAGAAATAGAATGGTTTGGGCCGAAGGAAATAGGTAAAAACCCAAGAGCAGAAATCTTGTTGCTCAACAATTTAAGGACGTTTTCACAGAGCGGTCAAAAAGGGTGGCAAGCTCAGCACCGAGATCACAACAGCCATCATTTTTTTAAAACAGTAGAAAACTGTGACATAGTTATTAGGTTAATCACAAGCAGGTGGTGTGTCCCTTGTTCTAATGTTACAAGTTGTAACATTAGAACAAGGGTCTGTAGTCATTCATAAAACAAAATTCCCACCACAAAGTCCTGTATAAAATCCTTATTGAACTTTGGTGCACGGCACAGGACAATGAGTTTGTCTCAAGTAGCTACCACTCAAAGCTGGAGTAAGTTTTAGATGAAGTCTCCTGACAGTGGAAGGAGGACTCAAACACAGATCCTAGCCCTCCACCCTTGCCAGTGATCCGCAAAGTCCACAAAAAAGGGGTAAACTAAGCATGAAGCCAGGTTTCCGTCTGTAAAACTTGACAATAATTTAAGGATCCAACCTTCTGAAAAAAATGTGTGTCAGTCATCCTTTGCTGTGTTATTGTTCTACATGGTACGTGATTTAACTTCTTGTGTAAGCTGTTGATTCGAAGAAGAGGACCATGCTGTTTTTTGGGCCAAATTTAAATGGAGTGGAAACCACAGCCGTTGGGCAAAAACCGAGCACTGTGCAGGGCAAGACTGGGAGCACACAGCAACACTGTCGTGGTGCTGTGATGGGTAGATGATCTTTACAAGGCGACGTCTATCACCCAGTGTCTCCAGGTACAATCGGCCCCCTGTGAGCCTGTGTAAGAATATGCATGTAAGACACTGGTTGAATGAAATTTCTGAAAGATGGCTGCTTTGTTTTCACTACAGTTCCTCTGACACATCACTAAGTATACACACAAGGCCATTTAGCCTTCCAACCGGAAACTGATTAGTTACCGTCACTGCAGTTGTACACCCACAGTCAAGAAATAACGTCACGAGACAAATTGGATGTTTTTGAGAAAACAGCTCATCAAACTCCATCTGGGAAACCAACCACAGCTGTTTACATCTGCGTCTTTCCTGCTTCTCCCTCTATGTGGCTTTCTTTGCTTTGGGTAAATCACAAGTGTCAGAAACCTATAGAGCAGAGAAACATAGAGGAATGGAGGGCTGGTTGTGTATCCATTTAAGTCTTGTTTTCTTGCTACTTTACCAAACTCTGTGAGCAGGATACAGTTTGTATTAAACATAGAGCAGGACTTAAAACCACATTGTAATTGGCTGTTTTCTTCTCATTGAGACACAGACATCTGAATATGAGACCTCAATAAGCTGTGATGGTGTCTACCATGCTGATGGTTGGAGTTTTATTTTCACAAATCTGTCTCTGAGATTTCTGCTTCCCCCCCAAATACAAGGTGAATTAAACAAAACGTCATTATACATTCCTTTAATGACAAATGTTAGTACCTGGAAAAAATGTTATTCTTGCAATTACTGCACAGAGTCATTTACATTCAGTATGAGATGTAGTCAGAACACAGACTGCGGTATCTCTCCTTCACACCTCCTCCTTCAGGCTGAAGCAGCCTGTCACTGAAGGAGTTGCCCAGTGCTTTCAGAGTGTTCTGCATGGGGTGGGACGTGTTCACAGCTGGCCTTCTTCACTAGTCTGGTGAGTCTCTTTCTGTCGGCAGTCGAGATACTGCTTCCCCAGCAGACCATGCCAAAAAAGATGGCTGATGTCGAAAAAGGTCATCAGGAGAGCTCCCTGCGTATCCCACCATCTCAATATCCATTCCATGGATATTTACTGGTGCACCTGAGAGTGGTTGCACCTGCGGAAGTACACCATCGGCTCTTTTGTTTTCCCTGAAGGCTTCCAGCCTTTTCCAGGTGAGAAAGGCATAGAAGGTAGATGACAGCATCATCCACCCAGTTTCCAGGTTTATTGGACTCACAAGGGGGTGAAGATGGACAAGGGCCAGCCTCTCCAGGGTCTTCATCAGGTGCCACCGGCCTCTGGCTGTTGATGTCCTTAGAGTGCGGGGTCTTCGGCACTGACACCATGCAGGATGCTTTCCACTCTCCCCAGCTTCAGGTTAAAGATGTGCTCAAAAATCCTGCACCGTTGGTCTGCACAGGTTTTGAGAAGCCTTGAGCTGATGCCGTCTGGATCCACAGCCTTTCTCGGCAGATCATTCACTCAAAGGTGCAGAATGTAGGATTTGGCATCTAGCAATGAGGTTGCAGATTGCAACCAACTGAAACCTCCAAAACAAACTGTTGGCGAACTGAGTTGAATACCTACAGCAAACAATACGTGTTGCACCCGGCCCCGGTGGGCAGACCAGACCAGAACATTTTTATTTTTTTTTAAATTTCATGCCAAATGTGTTTATTAATGTTCCTTGACTCCATAAAAGGCCATTTCAGTACAAAACGTGCGTTTCATTACGTTAAATTAAGACTATTAAGCTAAATATTGAGCTAAAGAATGTTCAGCATTTAAGCTAGCTATTAGAAAAACTCAGATTGTGAGGCTACTCACAGTTTCTGGTGTCAAACAATAATTATATGTTAATACTGGACTTTCTTCTTCGAAATAGGTGTGGAATGTGTTAACACATGTGTAGGGACATGAAAACACCGTTATTTTTGTTTGAGGGGATCAAATCGTCGATTTTTGTGTTGACAATCTCGGAAACAAAATGGCGCCTCCACCATTTTAGAAATAGAACTCTTCCTAGCACCATGGCAAGATATAGCTAAAAGAAGGACCATTTGAGAGCTAGCTTCAAGATATTCATTAAAATGCACCAACGGATCAATATTGTTATGAGCCTGAATGAAAGAGATGTAACGTTAACGTCAGTGAACGTAAATGTCTGACAGTTAATGGACCTAAAAACCAAAGTCATGTTAGTGTCATCATAACATTGTGATTTGTGGGTCATGTAGTTTTATCTGTAAAGTGGTTTGTCATGCAGCGGACCAAATAAAATAAATTAGTTTGAGGTGACAAGACGCACATATTTCACTGTGGATATTTTGCAGCAACCATGTTGTTACTAGCGCCTGAATTAATGGCAGGGACCCACGTTTTGGCGTGTGTAATTGCTATGCTGGCAGTAAATGCTGGCAGATCATTAAACAAAAAACATTGAAGGATGAAAAATTAAGGGAAAAGAAACATTGCTATTCTTGGACACCACTCTGCAAAAAAATAAACTAAAAAAAAAAGTGAATTGTGTCCTGAAGGTGGACCCAGACAGGGTTTATTTAAGATCTTGCAGTACTATGTCTGCACAACCTTATCTACTTCACACATCAGAACACATGTAATCCTTCAGGTTTAGGGACATTTGTACATAAAGCAGCATGATTTAACAGCAAGTAGGCATGAAAGTCATTATAGTGGATAATATACATGTGTATATACATCTATTATACTGGAAACAATGCAGCCTTGATACACATACTGTTGCCCTGTACGTTGGGCCGTCCATGTTGTACTGAACTGTGTTCTTCATCAACTGCACTGGTTTGAAAAGAGAAACCCAGAGGATGAAATGAAGACAGGAGGGTTTTTGCTGAAGAGCATTCGTTTATTTTCCAGGTTGATAAATTTGGGTGTCATGAATTGTGCAATCTTTGCATGATGTCGATGGAAGCATGCAGTGATTCAAGTTTAGTTTAGTTCATGTCTACTGCCTTTCTATTCAGTATGTTATATCTAAATCAACAACAACACAAATGAAACTGCTGACATGTTTCATTCTTGGTTGAACCTTGTATGTATGCTCTGGGTCAAGATGTGAAGTTTATCATCACAGATCATCACACACATCACGGATTTATGGAAACACCTATTGTAAACACACACACAGTCCAAACTATTTACATTTACACAATTTACTGTGAAATATAATCTCTCTCACACACGCATGCCTGCGTTAGTGGAGGGGGCGTGGCCGCATAATAGTGACGTCATCAAAAACCGGCATTTCTGAGTTGCACTTGAAGTTTACCTGCTGCACCTACAAGATTGAGCTCTCAGACATCTGATCACCTCCAAAACAAACTGTTGGCGAACTGAGTTGAATACCTACAGCAAACAATACGTGTTGGATATAATGGCTTCCAGTGGACCCCCGGCCCCGGTAGGCAGACCAGACCAGAACATTTTTTAATTTCATGCCAAATGTGTTTATTAATGTTCCTTGACTCCATAAAAGGCCATTTCAGTACAAAACGTGCGTTTAATTACGTTAAATTAAGAATATTAAGCTAAATATTAAGCTAAAGAATGTTCAGCATTTAAGCTAGCTATTAGAAAAACTCAGATTGTGAGGACACTCACAGTTTCTGGTGTCAAACAATAATTATATGTTAATACTGGACTTTCTTCTTCGAAATAGGTGTGGAATGTGTTAACACATGTGTAGGGACATGAAAACACCGTTATTTTTGTTTGAGGGGATCAAATCGTCGATTTTTGTGTTGACAATCTCGGAAACAAAATGGCGCCTCCACCATTTTAGAAATAGAACTCTTCCTAGCACCATGGCAAGATATAGCTAAAAGAAGGACCATTTGAGAGCTAGCTTCAAGATATTCATTAAAATGCACCAACGGATCAATATTGTTATGAGCCTGAATGAAAGAGATGTAACGTTAACGTCAGTGAACGTAAATGTCTGACAGTTAATGGACCTAAAAACCAAAGTCATGTTAGTGTCATCATAACATTGTGATTTGTGGGTCATGTAGTTTTATCTGTAAAGTGGTTTGTCATGCAGCGGACCAAATAAAATAAATTAGTTTGAGGTGACAAGACGCACATATTTCACTGTGGATATTTTGCAGCAACCATGTTGTTACTAGCGCCTGAATTAATGGCAGGGACCCACGTTTTGGCGTGTGTAATTGCCATGCTGGCAGTAAAGATGTGATGATCATTAAACAAAAAACATTGAAGGATGAAAAATTAAGGGAAAAGAAACATTGCTATTCTTGGATACCACTCTGCAAAAAAATAAACAAAAAAAAAAAGTGAATTGTGTCCTGAAGGTGGACCCAGACAGGGTTTATTTAAGATCTTGCAGTACTATGTCTGCACAACCTTATCTACTTCACACATCAGAACACATGTAATCCTTCAGGTTTAGGGACATTTGTACATAAAGCAGCATGATTTAACAGCAAGTAGGCATGAAAGTCATTATAGTGGATAATATACATGTGTATATACATCTATTATACTGGAAACAATGCAGCCTTGATACACATACTGTTGCCCTGTACGTTGGGCCGTCCATGTTGTACTGAACTGTGTTCTTCATCAACTGCACTGGTTTGAAAAGAGAAACCCAGAGGATGAAATGAAGACAGGAGGGTTTTTGCTGAAGAGCATTCGTTTATTTTCCAGGTTGATAAATTTGGGTTTCATGGATTGTGCAATCTTTGCATGATGTCGATGGAAGCATGCAGTGATTCAAGTTTAGTTTAGTTCATGTCTACTGCCTTTCTATTCAGTATGTTATATCTAAATCAACAACAACACAAATGAAACTGCTGACATGTTTCATTCTTGGTTGAACCTTGTATGTATGCTCTGGGTCAAGATTTGAAGTTTATCATCACAGATTATCACACACATCACGGATTTATGGAAACACCTATTGTAAACACACACACAGTCCAAACTATTTACATTTACACAATTTACTGTGAAATATAATCTCTCTCACACACGCATGCCTGCGTTAGTGGAGGGGGCGTGGCCGCATAATAGTGACGTCATCAAAAACCGGCGTTTCTGAGTTGCACTTGAAGTTTACCTGCTGCACCTACAAGATTGACCTCTCAGACATCTGATCACCTCCAAAACAAACTGTTGGCGAACTGAGTTGAATACCTACAGCAAACAATACGTGTTGGATATAATGGCTTCCAGTGGACCCCCGGCCGGTTGTGACACACACAGCACATTCTGACTATAATTAATGTAATGTCTTGAACAAATATTATTGCATTTGTAGTTACTCTTGTACTTTCACTGCCATGACATGAATAAAAGAAATGTCTTGCTTTGTCAGAAATGGAAAAAAGCATGTAAGTTATGTGTAGTGTTTACTAAGTGGCATTATGTCAATGTTACTAAACAAAACTAAGGGAGTGGCCCAAGGCTCAATATTGAGTCCCATTTTGTTATGCATGCGGACAACAGTTTGCACCTTTTAAGATATTGTTTTAATATGAACTGTATACATCCTGTGGTGATAGTTCACTAATGCGCTTCATTGATCATTGCCTTGTTGAGAAAGCTAGTTCCCTATCAGACAAACAAAGGTATTGTCATTTCCAATGTTCCCTCTAATTTTTCATGTGTCTGGGCATACACACAAGCTCCCTGAGCACACTGAGGACCACTGTGAGCAACATCAGATGTGCACGCTGTGGCCACACACCAGTATCACACCTGTTCAAAACCTTGGATCATAGCAAGTTACATGGCTTATTAAAAGAATCAAATTACAGCAGCAATTTTCACTAGTTTACTTTTAATATAAGTGATTTGACAAACTTTAAAGGAAAAAGACAAAAATCTTGTTGTTCATGAGAGGTGTAGTATGTTTTATGTGAGAGTCCTGCTTGGCCATGGGAAGAGTCTTGCTTTGGCCTGTGTGAGGGTCCTGTTCTGGAAGAAATGATACATATACACCTTTCAGACATAACATTTTGTTCACATTAAAACATTCACATTTTGCACAATGACGTGTGCTGTAGCTTGTGTGATACAGTGTAAATTCCTGTAACTCTGTCTGTAAAATATGTAATTACTCAGTTTTTTATTATCATTTCTACTACCCATAAATTATCTAGTAGTAACATCATTTAATGATTAATATCCATAAGTAAAAAATCTTAATAAATGTCACTAGAATATGCACAAATCTGACTTAAATTTTACCTTATTTTTCACGTCTGTCCTTCTCACTTCTCCAATGGTTGTACACTTTGTCCAGGTTGATGGCTTCGTCTGCTTCTTGCTTTGACTTTATGTCGCTGCCCGTTCGTTTCGCCATGATAAGGGGTTAGCATTTGCGTCTCGTAACTCCGCCGCACTGTTGTTAGCTAGCTAACCTGCACGGCGCGAATGGGCAGGGCAATAGTGTCAATGCTATGATTGGCTGCGTAGCGTAAGTGAACCGAATCGTATCATTGGCTGGACACCTGTCACTCACTGAGTTACGTTGCAAAATAGTACAGAAATCAAAATTATTATTATTATTATTATTGGTTTAATTGATTAGATAAGATTAGGACTAATATTAGATATTAATTAATACGTTTATGTTGAATTTTATTTTATGCGCTGCATAGATTTTCTTGTGCGCTGAGAATGTGCGAGCAGTGCGCGATTGCTCAAGCGCGCAGCTTAGAGGGAACATTGGTCATTTCCATCATACACATAGACTGCTTATAAGTGGGCGTAGTCACTGTGATGTCACCTATTGGTTAGTGGACTATTTGAAGCCTTGAGTTTGACAAGAGGGAGGACCGAGGGGGCAAGGTAGCATTAGCTGGTAACTTAGAGTTTGTCAGGCCAACGCTAGCTTGGTTATTACAAAGGTGCATCTGTAATTCACGTTAACTGGGATATTAATTGGGATACAAATTTTGGCTATTAAAACAGGCTTGTTTGTAATGTAGTTACTGTACAAAAGCCGACTCCGAGTGTCTCTTTGTACAGCGAGCTAAGTTAACAAGCCATGTATGGTGAGCACAGACACCAATACCCGCTAATTAGTGCTAACAAACAAATAAAATCAGTGGCGGGCCGTGAATTTTATACCTGGGCCTTCAGTACTACAGTTGAATTACCTCCTAATAACCTCATTATGACTCATCAATCCAGCAAACCTGCAGCAGATCCACGCATTCCACCACACAAGAGCACGAGCCATTCAAATATTATTCAAAAAAACGACACGATAGACAAATGAACAGTCGTAACGTTACTATGTAAAAAAACAAAGGCAGTTTGTCACTTACCGAAACTTAAAGAGTTTAATCCCAGTACATCGTTTTAGTTCCAGTATGAAGTCCTTCTCCACCAGTGATGACAGTCGAGCCTCCCCAGTTGTATTTCGCCGGTCTGCTGCGGCAGGTTCGCAGTGGGGCCGGGATCAGGTTTGCAGCGGGATCCCACCTCCGCAGGCGCAACAAACGTGTTCGTTGAGTTGTAGATCCACTTGAGTCTCTCCAAAAGTTTTCCAATGCAATGGCGTCCTCAGGTTAGCGTAGCTCCAAACACCAACAGCTCACTTAAAATGAAACGCATTCCCAGCCATAAAATGTGCAATGCTTCTCCGACGCTATCAGCAAGAAATACCGTTCATACAAATCCTTTTCCTGCTGAGTCAGGCTGCTAGCTGTGGGGTTGACTGACAATTGTTGTGGAATATTTCTATGAATAGTCGGGAGAAGAGTGTAAAATGTTTCTCATCAATGTCAAATGAAACAGAGTTCTTGATGAAGGATCAAAGCTGTAATAGTCAATTTATTTGCTTGCAAGCAAAGAGAACACGTCTCACAGACACATCGCCGTCATCTGTGTAAGGTGCGGTAAGGTGTGGAGCCCGTGGTCCGACACCCGAGTGGCAGATCGACGGTGTGAGGCCCGTGGCTCGACACCGGAGGGCTGGCAGCTTGACGGCGAGAGTAGTCCGTGTCACACAAGGAGGGCAGAGCGGCGGCGTGTAATCCGTACACACAAGTAGGGCAGAGGACGCCACAGGGTTGACGCGGGTGAAAGACGGTACGACCTGACAACCCCAGACTGCAGGGCCAGAGCTTATGTAGTGCCAGCAGCCTCATTAGTGGGCCCTGAGTCTGGTGTGTCAGGCAGCAGGAGGTGATCAGCTGGAGTGTCCTCAGCTGTGCACACTCAAGGGTGTGGCCATGGGAGGCGTCAGGTCAGACAGGGATCCTGGATCCTGACAGTACCCCCCCCTTAAGGTACGGATTCCAGACGTACCACCAGACACAAAAAAGGGCAGCCGGAGGGGGTCCGGAGGAGGGATGGCCCCACAGCTAGAAGGCCGGCCAGGGTGGGCGGAGGGGGTCCGGAGGAGGGGTGACTGGTTCTGACCGGCCACGGGGCTGCAGAAGAGCCTCGGCCACAGGTGCTCCGGCGGACGGCCGGGCGGGCTGAAGGGCTCCGGACACGGGTGCTCCGGCGGACGGCGGACGGCGAAGGGCTCTGGAGAATATGATGCTGGTGCAGCAGTGGCAGGTACTGGAGGTCTCTGCTGCCCCGCGACGGCAGCGGGCACGGGAGGTCTCTGCTGCTCAGAGACGGCAGCGGGCACTGCGGCGGCAGGTACTGGAGCTGGCGCTGCGGCGGCAGGAACTGGAGCTGGCGCTGCGGCGGCAGGAACTGGAGCTGGCACTGCGGTGGCAGGAACTGGAGCTGCGGCGGCAGGAACTGGAGCTGGCGCTGCGGCGGCAGGAACTGGAGCGGGCTGCGGCGCTGCGGCGGCAGGAACTGGAGCGGGCTGCGGCGCTACGGCGGCAGGAACTGGAGCGGGCTGCGGCGCTGCGGCGGCAGGAACTGGAGCGGGCTGCGGCGTAGAGGCGGCAGGAACTGGAGCTGGCTGCGGCGCTGAGGTGGCAGGAACTGGAGCAGGCTGCGGCGCTGAGGCGGCAGGAACTGGAGGTCGCTGCTGCTCTGGGATGGCAGCGGCGGGAGCTGGAGGTCGCTGCTGATCTGGGACGGCAGCGGCCGGGACTGGAGGTCGCTGCTGCTCTGGGACGGCAGCGGCCGGGACTGGAGGTCGCCGCGGTACGGAGACGGCGGCCGGGACTGGAGGTCGCCGCGGTACGGAGACGGCGGCGGCCGGGAATGGAGGTCGCTGCTGCACTGCGACGGCGGCGGCCGGGACTGGAGGTCGCTGCTGCACTGCGACGGCGGCGGCCGGGACTGGAGGTCGCTGCTGCACTGCGACGGCGGCGGCCGGGACTGGAGGTCGCTGCTGCACTGCGACGGCGGCGGCCGGGACTGGAGGTCGCTGCTGCACTGCGACGGCGGCGGCCGGGACTGGAGGTCGCTGCTGCACTCCGACGGCGGCGGCCGGGACTGGAGGTCGCTGCGGTACGGAGACGGCGGCGGCCGGGACTGGGGAATGCTGTGCCGCAGAGGCGGTAGGAACCGGAGCTGGCTGCGGCGAAGAGGTGACAGGAACAGGAGCTGGCTGCAATGCTGTCCGAATACGGGGAGCCGGAGTCGGCCGGGCCACCGAGTGTTCCGCTACACTTGCTTGGCTCCCTCTCCGGCTGAGAAGGTGCTTGGCCATATAATCAGAGTCCCCCAGAGGGTCAAAAACTCTCATCAGAGCCGCCACAAAGTCCACATAACCCACAGTATTAGGCCGATCAAAACTTAATGTTCTCGCAGCCCAGTCCAAAGCCCTTCCCCGCAGTAATCCAACCACGTAGGCGACCTTGGACCCGTCCGAGGCAAACGTCTGAGGCCGACGGTCAAACACTCGTCGGCAAAGCAACAGGAAGCCCTGGCACTTCCCCAGTGTTCCATCATAGGGAATTGGAGCCGGCACAGGGGATTCCCAGACCGGCGGAGCAAGGACTGGAGGGAATAGTGCAGGTGCTGGAACTGGTGGAGACCTGACTGTCCGGGCTAGTTCCTGCACGAAACAGCCAATCCGAGAAATCTCAGCAGTGACACTTCTCACCTCCTCCAGCAGACTGTTAGGGCCATACAGTGTAGCTGCTCCTGTGGTTGCTGGGTCCATTATGGTCAGGTCGTTCTGTTATGTGGGAGTTCGCAGGTAGGACCCAAACGCAAGACCACAGGAGACAGAAGTTACTATGAACAGGTTTTATTTCAAATGTGTGAAGGTGTGGAGCCCGTGGTCCGACACCCGAGTGGCAGATCGACGGTGTGAGGCCCGTGGCTCGACACCGGAGGGCTGGCAGCTTGACGGCGAGAGTAGTCCGTGTCACACAAGGAGGGCAGAGCGGCGGCGTGTAATCCGTACACACAAGTAGGGCAGAGGACGCCACAGGGTTGACGCGGGTGAAAGACGGTACGACCTGACAACCCCAGACTGCAGGGCCAGAGCTTATGTAGTGCCAGCAGCCTCATTAGTGGGCCCTGAGTCTGGTGTGTCAGGCAGCAGGAGGTGATCAGCTGGAGTGTCCTCAGCTGTGCACACTCAAGGGTGTGGCCATGGGAGGCGTCAGGTCAGACAGGGATCCTGGATCCTGACACAGAGGGTCATGCTCTTCAGCTGATGCTGATCAGGAAGTACCGTAATCTAGACCTCTGTGTGTCGCCGTCTTTGAAGACAGAAACAATGCACAGGAAAACAGATAACAAGATAACAGATAACAAAACACCTGGATGCAAAACTGATAGAATCATCTACTCAAATAGGTTTTGTGCCTGCACTTTTAAAGACTTACATTCTTCAATCCTAAAGCATAAGACGATGACATATTTTCCCATAACACCATTTCGTCCAGCTTTTCCTGAAATGTTCTTTCTTGAGAAAGGGTTGTGAGTAACTCCGCCACTAAATCTGTTTCTCCTCCTCCTTCAGCCATTGAGTGTTAAAAAAACAAAGCTTGGTAAAAAAAAAAATCTACACCAAGCAAAACCCTAAAGATGTTATAATTTCTTCCACATCTTTCAATTTGAAGTCTTACTCCTCCAACTAAGCTCTGCTGGCAAGTTAAGTTTCGATTCACAATAGTCACGTGCTCGCCCGCTGACCAATCACAGCACACTCTGCATCGCGGCAGCGCGTGCACCTGGACACGAGCGGCACGTAATGCTGACGTCATTATAGGCGGCTAGCTGCCACTGACACGTCAAAGAATACGCCCAACATGTCAAACTAAAGATCTGATTGGTTGAACACTATGACAATCAACAATATCGTCCCCATTTACTTTATTCTGCACTGCACAGAGCCGAGTCTGCAGGCATCTGGCTCTGTTCTTACATAGACACACAGAGGTGAGATCTGAGAGCAACTGAGGAAGACAGTAGCTGTGCAATGAGAAAATAAGATAATGGGGAAAATATTTTTATAAATTATAATACATCTAGTGCATTTAAGAAAAATTATTAAATTATAAAATAAATTATAATTATTATAATTAAAAATATATATATATAAACAGCTTTGTGATTCTGTTTAGGCCAGCAGAGAAGGGCTTGCAGGCCCTGACGGCCCGCCACTGAATAAAATAAAAATTAAATTTCACTCTCCAAAAGAACTGGAGCACAGACCTCTTGGACGGTGCACAGCAAGGCATTTTAGGTCCAATATTTGCATGAAAAATCCTTCAAAAGGCACTTACACCACAAACACACCTGAGCTAGCGGCTATGAGGAAATTAGCTTTAGAGACCAAGGTTATCTTTTTAACAGGCTATAAATGTGTTTATTTCTACTAAAAAGTTGTGCATTAAAATGGGCCTCTGCGCGATCATACACTAATAAAGGTACTACTCGGCAAAAACCGGCTCAACTGCTATAAAGGTGCACAACAGATCAATGTAGCGCAAATAAGAAAAGAAACGAAAACCTAACCCTTATGAGACAGACTTCAGATGAGTGGCATATTTTTTTATTTAAATTACATTACAATACGTAACATTTTAATTTTCCTGGTAGTAACATTTAAATCAAAGCTTCAATTCCAGCAATATTGTACAAGAATGTTCAACACTTATTGAATGTCTGACAACATAAACAGTCATTGGAGTGTTGCTGAGAAGTAAATCACTTGGTAAGGTGCATAGTAAGCGGCATTTAATATTTATAAAATCATCAATGTAACTGATGTGGGAATGAAGTTTATTACAGTTTTTACTAATATTCATCAGTGTGACTGATACTGCCTCGCTTCGTTTGGGAGTAAACGTTTGATTTTAACAACTGATACATTGCCAAACAAGGGCCAACAGTGTCTCTGGTTTTTAAATAATTTCTCATCAGGTTTAACATTTTAAAACCATTTGAATAAAAACAATACAATTAGTGGACGTGTAGTTTTCGCCTTCATAAAATCACATTTCTAAAATTTTAAAAAGCATGCAATTGCAAATATGTGTTTACTGTTTGAAATGTATTCGAGTACCATAGACTAGTCCAAAAACACAAAATGTATAGTGGTGTACCACTATCCAGGGACATGACAAAACATTTGTGTGCTTCCAAAGTCATCTGAAGTGTTTCTCTCTTTTGCGTTTGCAGGCATAGTCCGCTGTCAGATATCTACATCTGAAGATCAAGGTCACATGTGAATTTTATGTTCGGATCCAACTTGTTGTGCAGCATTCTGTCGCTGCATCCCAAAGGACCTCCACATCAGTCGTGCATCTAAACTAAGGCCGAATATTTTTAAGACGTTTCCTGACTATATACAAAAGAAACTCTTTGAAAAGCAGCCAAGTGCAGTATGTTAGCCGTCTGCATGCGAACGGCTGCATATATAACTGTTTACAAGGTAAACACAAAAATCACAGCCCATTTAAGTGACACAACATCTAATAGTTGGAAAATCTGTGCTAAAGATCCATAACATCTCAGTTATTCACACACCACACGTTACTGCCAATGAATCAACTACACCCCCACAAAGTACATTTGATAAAAATGTTGTTCTTAAAGCATGAGAATAGTGTCAGAGCTCTGATTCATTCCTTCATGCCTGAGCCAGAGAGAGAGGGAGAGAGAAGTTTGCTTTGTCGTCAAGGAAGAGGGCTGAACGGTAACCAAGGCAGCATCAAAATCACACACACACACACACACACACACACACACCTCTTTCATTCAGTCCTTTCTCTCTCACTTCCTTATGGCAATCTGAATAGAGAGGAAACAGAATGCCACCTCTGGCACATTGATAGCCTGTGCATCTGTATATGAGTGTGTGTGCTCAGGTGTGTCTCTGAGCGTACATGGCTACTTGTATCAAGGTGATGTTAATATTCAATATCACAGACACAAATAATTCACTTTTTGATCTGTGCCTTTAAAAAAAAATTGTGCTGAGAATAAACAGGAAAAGTTAATTAGAGGTTTGGAGTGGTGCAGCCTAGTGTGACTTCCAGGAGTCTGGTGATGATGTCGGAGTGTGTGGGGTGAAAGGTCAAACCATCCACCTCCATGGCCAGATGACCAGTTTTCCCACTTCTTATCCCAAAATGCACCAGAGTGGAAAGGATGGACTCCTCCTGGAGGAGAAAGAGAGCGTGTTTGTGTGTGTAAAAGCCAGTCCTAGAGATGTACCACAGGTACAATTGTTTTTCATTGGAAACACAATATTCATGGCGAATGTGTAAGCAAACAGTTTCCTGCTTACACGTCCAGTGGAAACGGTGCATTATATTAGCATTCATTTGGAGCTGTATCCCTTGCCTTTTGGCAAATATCCGGTATTCACTCTCCTTTTCTCCACCGACTTCTGAGGAAAACACCAGCTAGTCGAAGTTAGTTTGTCTACTGCTTGGTGCTGGGCAGGTAGTACGGTGGGCTTTACTCAAAACAGCTGCCAGCTGATGCTGGAAATGAGGCTGATGAGAGTATGCAGGCCAGAACCCCCCCACAAATAAGGTAAAAGAGGCTTTAAGACTTTGTAGAGCTGATGGGAACTGCAGAGTTGTGATAATGTTTTGTGGGTTCGTCACTTTGGGCGTTACTTTTACTAATTTGTAGTTTACTACTTCAGAGTAAATCTAATTGAAAAAGTTCCTGTAGATTAATTTAGTGCTCTCAGCTTTAAAAAAGTGTTATGTAAATCAAGAAGATATATATTTTGCTTTCCACATGATTTACGTCTTAAAAACAGATATTGATTATTAAGAGGATGTGAGAAAGCAGATGGAAATCTCAAAAAGACATTTTATTCAAGAGATTATTTAGAAAAGCATGTGTGTGTGAGTGTGTGAGTGTGTGTGTGTGTCACCTTGTCCACAGATGGCAGGTTAGCAGTCCAGTCCTGGAGCTGTTCTTGGGGGATTGTGTTCTCCAAACCCAGTCCCTTCTTTCTGTATCGCTGGTGGGAGGGGCAGGTGTGGAGCAGATAGAGCCCACAGACCACAGCATATCCTCCCCAGTTAGACACCCCTTCAGGAGGGAAGGACGTTGGTGAGAGTGGGAGAAGGCAGGTAAACCACAGACATTGGCAAAACAAAGACGGATAACTCCAAAGACAACTTTTTAAAGTTGAAAAGGCATTTTACTGCTTTCTCAAAGCCTAATTGGTGGTTCTCAATGAGTAATGATATAAAAACAACAAAAAGACCAAAACAATTTCAAAGTAACACAAGCTGACAACAAGAGACACAAAATGACTACAAAGAGACACAAAGCACCTACATAGAGATGCAAAACTACTAAAAGGAGCAAAACAATGTCAGACAAAAAAAAGAAATACCAAAACAAATACAAGAGACACAAAACAACTACAAAGAGACGCAAAATGACGACGAAAATGGGAAAAACTAGAGACAAAAATAACTACAAAAAGACAAACCATTCCAAAGCGACACTAAACGACGACACAGGAATGCAAAATGACCAGAAAGAGACACAGAACCACAGAGAGATGCCGAACGCCAACAAAGAAACACAACACAACTACAAAAAGAGGCTAAACATCTGGCAAGTCTGTGTGTTTTGCTCACACGAAGGTCAGGTGGTTGGGCCTTTTGTATGTCTGTGCCCAAGGGCCAATGTCTCATAATCAGCACATGACCTTACTTACGCCCCAAAAAAGGTTGTGTGTTATTTCCTGATTATTTCCTCTTTTTGGTTTCACGTCTCCATTTAATAAAAGATTAGCATAGAGATAATATAATTCCTCCCCTGTGGAACTTTCTAACCACTTTTGGTACTTGACATGGGCCACATACATCTCAGACCACATACAAGGCAAGGCAAGGCAAGGCAAGTTTATTTGTATAGCACATTTCAACAACAAGGTAATTCAAAGTGCTTCACATAAAACCATTAAAAGCATCAAAACATAAGGCAAAAGAAAAGGAGATTTAAAAACAATTAAAGAAACAGTGTAAGAAATAAAATTCAGTAGTAAAAAGTAAAGGAGATTTAAAACATACATTGAAACAATAATTGATGTCTCCCTGAGCCATTACGCTGCACGCAATCAACCATACACTGCCGCAATTCTGCAATTACTCGCACACAAACCACGTCTGGAAAAGATCTCTGCCGAAGTAATTTGGTTATGGAGAGGCCAGGTGTTCAGTGTGTATGTTTGACATACTGTATATGCATTCTGCATGTAGACCTGTTGGTGTGTACCTGCATTTCAGAGTGCATATTATGTATCCATATGATGCTACAGTCATTACATGTATTAAAAGCATATCTGTGCTGTGGTAATGCACCCATAACAACAGCAGCCGTATAATCTTCGGTGTTAAATTTGCACGAGTATAATGATGGCGAGTCCATACCAGCAGTGATGGCATAGTCAGCAGGAACATCACAGGCTATGAGACTCCCATTGGACATCAGAGTCTTCACCTTTTCCTTCAGTTTGCCCATCCCCAACTCATTACCACCATCACCGATTCCTGCAGGCTCAGAGAGAGGAACATCTGATGAGCTATTGGGAAATTCAGAGGTGAGCAACAGACATATTCATAATCATTTCTAGAAGAGTATACCAACTGTGTGAGAGCTTGACTGAGTCTGACGGCGAAGTTAATGCAATACACTTTCTGGAAACAGCAAGAGATTTATATCAACACATTTCCTGGAACTTTGACTTAGTTTCATGTTTGTCACATCTCCTAGGAGACAGAGCTCCTAATCTAATTGGATAGGCGCATCAATAACTTTACTCAGCATGTCACATAACAAAACTCAGCAAACACTCACACTCAGCAAATAACAAAAGAGCTGTTTGTTGAATGTATCACGTTTCTCTGTTAGCTGTTCAAATGAGATGAAAAAGATGCCATAACTTTACCTTATCCCTCTCTCGTGCCAAAGTTTAAAACGTTTATTACCAAAGATCATTGGTATGAGTTGGATTTCCCATAGAGGTGATTTAAGTAACAACTCGTTGCTCACTCAAAGAATATGATGGACTTTATAATTTAACCAGGAGAACAGTCAGTGGGTTTTTGGTTTTAATAATAATAATTTTAACAAATTAAACAGTATTATGAGTTGTTTTTTTAATACTAATATGTGACAATAGATTTGAGAATAATTCACACATATGTTGGGTCATAATTCTGGCTTTTCTGTGCTAGTAAAATATGTAAATTGAGCTTTAACAGTGGAAAAACACGCAGTCAGTTTTTTTCTTTGAAAGGCTACGAAATCATCAACATGATTGTTCCATTATTACTTGCAGTTTGAATCCCGAAATTAGAGTAATAAAAAGGTAAGCATTATGAAGACGAATGAACAACAATACGTGTTACCTACCTGTAGTGATTATTCCTGGTATATCCTTGGCAGCAATAAACAAGTTATCAATGGGGTCCACCAGATGTTTGATGTTTACTCCTCTCATGTTGTAGTAATTTCCATCTTCAGCACGTCCAGTGCGCTCTATCGCCACAAGGTGGTCGTACCTGGTATTAAACATGACAAGCACATTGCATTTACACTCTTAAAGCTGAAAGACTCAATGTTTTAAATAATGCCGACTACACCAGATGGCAGTGTGATCACTAACAACTATCTATACCAAGGACACTAATCGAACCAACCCAGACTGCTCTAGAGAATCAGTCCTGATGTGAAGTACTTTTTGGGATGGTAGTAACGCAAGTCAGTGGGGACTTGGCTTGGGAACCGGAGGGTTGCCGATTCAAGTCCCTGTACGGACCAGTCCACTCTCCAGAGTGGACTGGCAGCGGATGCCAGTCCACTGCACCCCAACACACCCCAACTGCTCGGGACATCTGTTGATGGCCCCCCTCCCCCCGCTCTGCCATCCCTCCTTTAATGCACGTGTATAGGTCCCATATATTTGTGCCTTTATGTGTAATGTGTATAAATAACAACAGAGTGAAAAGAATGAATTTTCACACACAAGTAAAGGTTTACTTTATTTCTTTCTTTCACAATAAAGGGTATGTTATTGTGTCCTCGTCCTTACTGCAAACACACATGACAGGTCAGCTCACCTGGGCTTGCTGGGGTCTCCATGGTGACACAGGAAGTGTAGTGCAGAGTCTGGGCCGCTGTCTTCAAATGTGACCAGTGGGATTGCAGTTTTCAGCACACCTAAGGGTGACACAGACTATTAAACCAAGACAAAACCATTTCAATTCAAGAGCAATGATGAATGACATTTCAGTGGCGTTAACAGATTCTGGCGGCGGGTTAAGGTCCATCTCTTCCCCACCTGTCCTCACAGCTTCATCAATGATGGCCCGGTTCATCTCCAAGGCTCTCCTGTCCGTCACCATTGTCACCCGCTTCCCTAGCGACAGCAGCATGGTCGCCATGGCAATGGCTCCAGGGGGGCCGTCAGTCTCGTCAGGGGGACTAAAGGAGAAGGGGAAAGATTTTCATTTCAATAAAAATCTGTTCAGTCACAATCTGTTGCCGATTGAGGTAACACAATGGAGATTGGGCATAAGGCCCACTGATAAAGCCTTTGCTTTTTCAGCTTTACAAACTGGGTGTCTGTGGCGACAATCCGGGCAAAAATCACAAGCGGCTCTCTCTGGGAAGGTTGATCAAAAAACATCCCTGCAATTACCACTTACCGCCATGGGTGTAGCTAATGAGAACAAACGGAGATCTTTGCGACTGAGACGTTAAAGCTGGAGAGCAGAACATTTGTCTCCCCCTTCTGGCAGTGAGAGTAATTACCATATGGGAGAAACCATAGCGACAGAGAAGCAGCTATCTGGAGTGGATGCTCCAGATAAAAAAGAAACTCTGCGTTAAAATTGCATGGGAAGACTTGAAGAGAGCGCTCCTGAGGCCGATCCCCTGATCCCCCTGTGCGGGAAAGTCGCTACGGACACCAGACATCACTGTGAAATACAGAGAGCTCTCCTTGGCAGCTATAGGCTTAAGTAGCAATGCGTCAACTCGTTTGGCAAGGACTTGAACGTAACGGACGTTCATTTTTATGTAAAAGTCTGCCACTCAAGCTTGTTTCCACCTCTGGTTGGGGCAGTTTGAGCTGTCAAGACATGTCGGACTCACTGCTAATTGCCTGTTGCTCTCTCATCAGCCAGCATTCACCTGTGGAGTTATGCTCCATGGGCGTGATACCAAACAGAACCGTGGCACAAGTTACATACTCAACAATTAACTATGCATCAGGATGGAAGCAATTCAAATAAATGGGGACTAGGATAATGTGTTGAAAGAATACTTTAAAAAGGAGTGTGAGAACCACTGCATGGCTTTGTATATAAATATACCTGTGTGTCAAGTACATACCTGTGCATGTAGTGTGTTGGAAAGCCAGTAGTTATGGCAACAGAGAATGCGTGGGAGAGTGCCAGACAGGAGCGCAGAAGTTCATCCTGAACAAATAAAGCTCTGATTCCTCGTTGACCTGGTTCAGAGAAAAGGAACAAACTTGCATCATCACATCCAGCAAAGCTGGTACTGAGACAGCCACTGACCTCTCCATCATTCCCACTGCTAACAGAGGCTGTCAGAGTTAAGTAGTAGGTGAGAAATAGCTGGACACCATCGAACATTATCAGTTCATGTCTGTTATTTTTCACATTCGATCCAGATTATCTGGGTTCTTAATTGACTAGTTTGGTTTGAAATATAAAGACTGGTGTTTTGTTCTAAATCTTGTTGTAAAGACCACCCTTCTGCTTATTAATTTCATTATGCTACAAGCTAAGGGGAGGAGACTGTTTGGCAAACACGGCAGCTCTATAGAGAGCCAGAGATAGATCTATCTAGGTCACGTCATCATTGGCATATGCCATATATGAATATTAACACAACGCATACTTGTTTGGCTATTGAATTGGATATTTTAGGAATGTTGCCAAATAGTCCATCACCCCTTCATATCCGTCTTTTTCATCCGATCAAAATTTGGCTTGACTGGGAATGTGAGCAGAGTACTTCAATTAATGTTGGTTTATTCTTTTCATGTAGTTTAGCATTGAAAGCACACAAAGGAGCTTTAATGGATTAGATGCTCATGATGAGATTTTCCCTGCAGTGCCACACTCAACACAATGGCTAGATGGAGCCGTGTGCATTGTGTTCATATGTTATGAGCAACACTGAATCTCTTGCATAGGGACTAACAGAAGTACAGATGGTGAGAGAGAGACGAGTGGCTTTCTGGGCAAAGTTTCAAGAGTGGCAGTCAATCTTAACTTTTGAGTGTAATTATTGTTACAAGTGTTGGGATCTAAAGGAGCGTGTTTGGGTTATCAGCATTTAAGAAACTGAATTCTTGACATCAATAGAATTATTGATGTATGTAACAATTATTAATGATTATTAATAAAAACGGGGCACCACCCTGCGAACAGGGACCAATAACCAAACGATAAAACTAAGTCTCATAATTAGTAGTCACTCATAATGTCAATAGTCTGCGTATGACTATACATTCAGTGACAGTGAAGGTTTTAAGTTCGAGCACAGGCTACTACATACAGTCTTATCAAATACATATGCACAAGTAATCACAGACGACTGCTCCTGAAAGTATAACAGAGTTTATTGAATCAAAATAATAAATGATCAAATCAATTAATATTGCAACCAACAAACGTTATCATACAATTTTATATGCCTAAACTAAAGAATGAATAAAATGGATGAGGGTGTATGTCTGTGTGTGTATGTGTATGTGTGTGTCTGTGGGTGAACAGGAAGGAGAGTCTTACAGCTACCGCTAAAACTACAAAGATGGCGGCGTCGAGTGACGCTGGCCAAAAGGGGAGGGGCCTTAAGAACTACAGCTAAAAACTACAAAGATGGCGGAGTCGAGTGACTCGGACAAAATGGCAGTTAGGCTGCTGTATGTAATCACGTGTGCCTATGCAGCACGTGTGTTGTGAGGCAATCGTTTCAACGGGGTTTTCCCCGGGGCAGAGAGAAGAAAGAGAGAGCAAAGGTGGGGGTCATGAATCAAGCTTCTGCGTGCGGTCCGCGTTGTAGTGATAATGGGGGTGTCTGGCGTATCGCACACAACGTGCCGTTGTCGGTAGAACTGCCAGCAGTTATGTACGATAGCCGAGATTCCACACTTCACTCACAGAGCTGATTTAATGAGGAGAGCATACTACACAAAGTGTAATAAAACAAATGAAAAGAAATCAAATAAATGCCAAGCAAACAGTCATAGTTAATACACCAATACAGCGGAGCTTCTCTGCTCCGTAAAGAGTTGCGTGATATCTCGATATCACGCGACAGTAACTTAAACACACAAAAACACGGGAATATCAACATATAAATGAATGACCTGAATTAAACTTACGTTAATTTAAGCTAAGCTATGCCCAAATGCCAAGAATCTTACTTGTCGATGCTTCGTTGCAACGTGGAAGTGTTCGTGGCAAATTTGTCCTTTTTCTTCGGCAGAAAGGGGGGGGGGTAGGCTGCTTGCAGCGCGGCTTTGCAGCGGGCGCTGTGCCGTCGTGGCGTGAGCTCGCTCTGGAGCGAAACGCAGACGATCCTCGCTGCAGGGAGGACAGTTTAACTTCGGTTGAGACGACGTGGTCTGTGCGTCTTACCGGTAATCATCGGTCAGGAGAGGAGCGAGGCTTCGTCGGGCTCCTCTGTGCCGGTTTGTGCACGGAAAGAAAAAGGAGCAAAAAGCACTGAATGGATCGCTGAAGCAGATTCGTTATCGCGGGCTGTTTCGTCCAGGACGAAATGGCTTGTCAGGGTTTGAGTAGGGGAGAAGAGCCGTTGCTTCCTCGTGGTCTCCGTCGTGCTGGAGGGGGGAGGAGAGGCCGATGTGTCTTCATGCGTCCAGGACGAAGGTCCGGGCGAAGAGCGGTTGCGTGCTCCCTAACTCAACCGAGGTCGATTGGAAAAGCGGAGAAGTGTGAACCTGCAGACAGTTTTGTAGAACAGGGGTTGAACCACAGGGGTCCTGGGTTCTCTTGGCCTTCGGCCAATGAGATTGCAGCGGTTACCATGGTTTTTTTGGGGGGGGGGGGGAATTCACACCCGAGTGTGAAATTCCTTTGCTCTCCTCAAAACTACAGGTCAGGATGAGACCTGTGCTTGAAACAGTGAAGGCCTGATTCTCTTTGTCCACAGCACATGTTTAAGCCATATGATCAGACCCCAACATCCCCCCTTTGTTCTGAAGAGCGAGGTGTTGGCTTCGGTCTTTAGAGCAAACCAAGGGCTGTTTCGTGCTTCCATGTGGTGGGGAAACCTGAAGAGGTGAGACAGTCCAAGTGTTCCTGAGACCAAAAGCAGTGGTTAAACCAGGCAGTGTTCATTGTTCATAGAGTTCAAGGTTCATAGTGGTCAAGTTCATGGTGTTCAAGTTCAGAGTTCATTGGCATCTGGGCAGATGACTAAGGTGGCATCTGGGCAGATGACTTTAACTACTTCTACCTACATCTACTATCATACACAATTCAAATCATAGGTGAGCAAAACATTATTCCCAAATAATTCAATCGCTATTATGATGTTGTGATATTCTAGCATTGTGGCACAGTGTCAAAGAAAGTAACAACCCAAATAAACAAAACAAAACCCAAAAGAGAGAGAAGGAAAGAATAGAAAGACAAGAAGCAGGTGAGGGGCAAACAGTGGTGACTGGTTCAACTCCTAGACAGGACTGGAGTCCGTCGGCGGAGCAGTCGTAGGTTGGCTACGTGGTGTTATGAATAGGAGGGAATCCAGTTTGTCTGTCGCTTCTGGATCTATTAGTATATGATATGTGCGTCTACCTCACTCTAATCGGTAGATTTAGAGCGAGTCCTGTGTCTAAGTTTTAGAATCTATCGATATTGGAGTTGCGTTGCCAAGACTGTAGGCCAGAGGTACCTGTGAGGGTTGCATAACAGTAGTGGTAGCAGATTTACCGATTTCTTAGCACGGCTAGTGTGACTAGCTAGGCTGGTCTCTCGCTGCTCCAGCTGTTGACAGCTGAGCCTTCTCGGATGAGGTCCTGGGTTAAATCTGACTGCTACGGCAGAGGTTATGTCTTCTTTGGTTACTTCTGGTAGAGTCTATAAAGCATGCAAAGGGTTCTCTATGAGCGTGGAGCATCAGTTTACAGTCACAATGAACGTTTCAGGTCATGCAACTGTTCTGGTTGAAGTTGGATGCGTTAGCGGTTAGTGCATGTCTACAGGGTGAGTTGAAGCATGCAGTTAAACGTTAGTAGTCAATAGTAAGCTGCCATTCTGCCGGTTGGTTTCGGCACTGGCGAGATTCGAGTGTACTTCCTGTGAAGTGCATCTCTCTAAGTTTCTGTTGTCAGAGAGCCCACCCCCCTCGCGCTGTTCAAGTGGCGAGGGCAGATATCCCACGTTACCGCCAGCACTCAGGGAAACGTCGCGAACAGTTTCACTCTGGAGTGTGTCATGGCGGGCTGGTGATATCTCCCTCCCCCCACCCTCCTAATTAGAGATGGAGACAGGTCCGGCGCACAGGTCAAGTTCAGTTACCTACGGCACTGGCGACTTGACAGGCCCGGGAGATGACTCGGCTGAAAGAAGACGGTGGCTTCGTTGAACAAGCTGGAGGTGGCTCATGCTGACAGAGCAGGAGAAGAAGGCTTAGTTGACGAAAGATCTTACGAGCTAGGGTGCTCGAAGGGGTGCTCGAAGGGCCTCTAAGGTTGTGGCACCCTAGAGGTGTATGCGAAAAGGTGGGGGAACACATGAGGCTCGTTTCTGACCCGGAGTCGGGTCGAGCAAGAGTGTTATGACCCCCCAGTAAGACTGAAGAATATGTATAGAGATATACATAACGGGCATTGCCTTTGCGAGCAAGGTCGCCCAAGAAGGTTGAAGAACGAGGTGCGAAATGGGAGTGGTCGTTTCCGGAAGTGTGCTGAGTTCTCTTCCCCCCTCCTACCACGTCGACTTGGCAGCAGGGGGAAAGGTCACTTGGCTTAGTCAGGTGGGCTGCGAGTCAGCGTTACCTGATGTTGCCCTTGAGAGCGTCTTTCACCCCCTTGGTTCCGTTGGTCTTTCGACCGCCAGGGTCGTCTGTTCCTCGGGGGTGACCAGGGCTCGCTAGGCCAAGTCCTCTCGTCGTCTTCCGACGCTAGGTCGGAGTCGCTCGACTGTTGGATGCCTAAGACTATGGCGGTGTCTTCGTACCGATTTGTCGGCCGTCCGCGTGTCTCCCATGCAAGTTGCGCGTATTTCCTAATCTCTGGCATGGTGAGGTTACTCGTTCTGCAGTGCATAGTAACATCGTATCTCACGTTGTCGTGGAGATTGTGCAAGAAAAGCGACTTGAAGGCATGGTCTTCTTCTAGACCTGGGGCGTTACGTCCTTGGAAGTACGCAGATCTCAAGCGCCTGAAGTAGTCTCTCGGAGACTCTAGCCTTTCCTGGGAAATGGCAAAGGCGCAGAGGGTGGCAGAAGCTGGGTCGGTGTACAGGGAGTACTCCTCCCTAAGGGTGTGACACAGGGATGAATAGCAGTCGCGGATGCTCGGCTGGAGCGTTTCCACGAAAGCGTGGACGCTTCGCGCAGTGGTTTTCCACACTAGCTTTAGCTTTTCGCGCGATGAGGGCCGCGATAGGTCGAGGAGGTAGCGATCGATCTTCCTAAGGTAGTCATCAATGCTCGAGTCGTGATTATCGGGATTGAAACGCTCTACGTCTTTTACCAGAGACTCAATCTGTCGAGTACGCAGGCCTCCAAGGTTGATGGGGCCTGAGCCGTCCGAGTCGTCTGAGTCTCCATACTCGCGATGGTGGTAACGGCTATCATCCTCCCTCCCTGAGGGGGATGGGGTCAGTTCTTGTCGCGCTCGTGAACTGCGTGGAGGATCTCGTTCGCCTGAGGTGGTTTTGAAGCCACCTGGGCCGACTAGGACCTGGTGTTGGTCCTCTCTCCTCCTGGTTGGGGATGTCGCCTTCAAGAAATGCAAGGTGGTTCGGGTCTCGGGGAATGAGGGAGCCGAGACCAAGAAATGACTGGGCTGAAAGGCTCGATAGGGGGTAGCCGTACCTACCGGGGTTGCTGGAACACCTTGAAGCGCTTTCAGTTTGTCATCACTCTCTGATGCTTTAGAGAGTTCTAGGTTGACCTCTCTGAGGTCACTGCGCAGGCTACTATTTTCTGACTGTAGGGCTCTACAGTCACGTGACAACTCCTGAACCTCTGTTCGGAGTGTCCAGATCTCGCGTTGCCGCTCGTCGCTCTGTGCCCGGGTTCGGGCAGCTTGCAGCTGCATTTTCTGGTGGTAGATGAGCAGTATTTCGCCGATTACGTCCTGAATCAGGCGCTCTCTGTTACCTGCTGGGTTATTTACATAAGCCACCAGCTGCTCTAATTGCTCGTCGCATAGGACAGCAGTGTATTTTTCAAAGTACTCTCTTTCCTTTGCTGTGAGTCCGAGGACATCAGCCACCGCATCTCGTAATGCGGTGTCTTCTGGAGCTACAGCTCCAGGAATGGGGGATTTCTCGTTGCTCATTCTCTCTAATGAGCACGACTCCCAGTAGTTGTTAATTCCCTAGTGTTAGAACGGAAACTGTTAGTGTTTACGGTTCTCAGTGAAATGTCTAGTTCTGTGACTTACGTTTCTACTGTTAGATGTTAATTACTGTTAGTGTTACGGTTCATGCAGGCGCACAGTGAAATGTCTAGCTCTGTGACTTACGTTTCTACTGTTGCTGCTCTGAGGTATCACTACTGCTTTGCAGCCAGAGGTGCGAAAATGCTAATGTGGTTTAGCACTTTGGGCCTGTGACAGCTGTGTGTAACTTCTTTGAGGGATTTAAGAAAGCAAGCAAGGTATTACAAATAAACGATAAAATCTACTACACAGCTGGCTGTTAGTTTTAAGAAATGAAACAAATAGTTAAACCTGGAAACAAAATAAAATTTCGAGAAGGGAATTAAAGATTAAGATTAAAAATCAAAATTTAAAATCAAAAATTTAATTACAATAAGAAAAGATTTTGAATATCAAAGCCTACCTATTTTGGGAAATAAGTTTCAGGAATTTGGATCATTCAAAAGAAGAAAAAATAATAATTTTTCGAAAAAAATATTTTTTGGAAAATTTATTATTCAAAATTAATTATGGATTAATGTGCATATATACTGTAACAAAACTGGAATAACGTACCCTCACACGGGGCACCATTATGTTGGGATCTAAAGGAGCGTGTTTGGGTTATCAGCATTTAAGAAACTGAATTCTTGACATCAATAGAATTATTGATGTATGTAACAATTATTAATGATTATTAATAAAAACGGGGCACCACCCTGCGAACAGGGACCAATAACCAAACGATAAAACTAAGTCTCATAATTAGTAGTCACTCATAATGTCAATAGTCTGCGTATGACTATACATTCAGTGACAGTGAAGGTTTTAAGTTCGAGCACAGGCTACTACATACAGTCTTATCAAATACATATGCACAAGTAATCACAGACGACTGCTCCTGAAAGTATAACAGAGTTTATTAAATCAAAATAATAAATGATCAGATCAATTACTATTGCAACCAACAAACGTTATCATACAATTTTATATGCCTAAACTAAAGAATGAATAAAATGGATGAGGGTGTATGTCTGTGTGTGTATGTGTATGTGTGTGTGTGGGTCTGTGGGTGAACAGGAAGGAGAGTCTTACAGCTACCGCTAAAACTACAAAGATGGCGGCGTCGAGTGACGCTGGCCAAAAGGGGAGGGGCCTTAAGAACTACAGCTAAAAACTACAAAGATGGCGGAGTCGAGTGACTCGGACAAAATGGCAGTTAGGCTGCTGTATGTAATCACGTGTGCCTATGCAGCACGTGTGTTGTGAGGCGATCGTTTCAACGGGGTTTTCCCCGGGGCAGAGAGAAGAAAGAGAGAGCAAAGGTGGGGGTCATGAATCAAGCTTCTGCGTGCGGTCCGCGTTGTAGTGATAATGGGGGTCGCTGGCGTATCGTACACAACGTGCCGTTGCCGGTAGAACTGCCAGCAGTTATGTACGATAGCCGAGATTCCACACTTCACTCACAGAGCTGATTTAATGAGGAGAGGATACTACACGAAGTGTAATAAAACAAATGAAAAGAAATCACATAAATCCCAAGCAAACAGTCATAGTTAATACACCAATACAGCGGAGCTTCTCTGCTCCGTAAAGAGTTGCGTGATATCTCGATATCACGCGACAGTAACTTAAACACACAAAAACACGGGAATATCAACATATAAATGAATGGCCTGAATTAAACTTACGTTAATTTAAGCTAAGCTATGCCCAAATGCCAAGAATCTTACTTGTCGATGCTTCGTTGCAACGTGGAAGTGTTCGTGGCAAATTTGTCCTTTTTCTTCGGCAGAAAGGGGGGGGGGGTAGGCTGCTTGCAGCGCGGCTTTGCAGCGGGCGCTGTGCCGTCGTGGCGTGAGCTCGCTCTGGAGCGAAACGCAGACGATCCTCGCTGCAGGGAGGACAGTTTAACTTCGGTTGAGACGACGTGGTCTGTGCGTCTTACCGGTAATCATCGGTCAGGAGAGGAGCGAGGCTTTGTCGGGCTCCTCTGTGCCGGTTTGTGCACGGAAAGAAAAAGGAGCAAAAAGCACTGAATGGATCGCTGAAGCAGATTCGTTATCGCGGGCTGTTTCGTCCAGGACGAAATGGCTTGTCAGGGTTTGAGTAGGGGAGAAGAGCCGTTGCTTCCTCGTGGTCTCCGTCGTGCTGGAGGGGGGAGGAGAGGCCGATGTGTCTTCATGCGTCCAGGACGAAGGTCCGGGCGAAGAGCGGTTGCATGCTCCCTAACTCAACCGAGGTCGATTGGAAAAGCGGAGAAGTGTGAACCTGCAGACAGTTTTGTAGAACAGGGGTTGAACCACAGGGGTCCTGGGTTCTCTTGGCCTTCGGCCAATGAGATTGCAGCGGTTACCATGGTTTTTTGGGGGGGGGGGGAATTCACACCCGAGTGTGAAATTCCTTTGCTCTCCTCAAAACTACAGGTCAGGATGAGACCTGTGCTTGAAACAGTGAAGGCCTGATTCTCTTTGTCCACAGCACATGTTTAAGCCATATGATCAGACCCCAACACAAGACTGAGGCCTTGTTCAGACTGCCAGCCCAAATATTTTTTGGACATTTGGAAAGAAAAAAACCCACATGAAATGTGATTTTTGCAAATCGGATCCAAACCACATCTGGAGGTGGTGTGAAATGTGATTCCAAGATTTTATTTAGACAGAGGCGTCTAATTCCGGACACTCGTCACCCCAATTGGATTTCAAAGTGTCTTTTGCGTCACTCGCTCCATGCTGCGACTAGCAGAGAGCTATGGAGGACAACGCGGAGGAGAACAACAGTCCGTGGACAGATGCCGAAATAGTGAAGACCTTCATGACTGCAGGACTGAACGTCCTAATGTATACCAGCTCCAACTGCACCGCATATTGTTTTGGGGAAGAATGAATGGACCTCCATTAGTCATCAGAGTAGCTACGTCATTGCCCTGCAACCCATGAAAATAGCTGTGATGTGTCTTTGCACGTGTTTACCTGGGTCCTCTCCAATAATCGTCTCCAGCTGTCTGATCTTTGCCACGGCCCTCTGAGATGCCAAACTGTACATCAAGGGATTGTGGGATACCAGAAAGCAGAAGGGAATCAGTTCAAGATTGTGACCCGTGGAGGGCGAGCCTGCTGAGCCCTCAGAGGGTGGAGGTGTGGGAGAAGAAGGAGACGAGTCTGGGATGTCAGTCAGGAACATACAGCCTGGTGAGTGACTGAATGCCAAAGACGGCTCTGGATAGAGACAGAAAATTAGGTCTTAATACATTTCTTGAAGAAATTATGAGAAAGGTACGGAATGAATCCATCATATTGCTCACTGCTGCTGATTATTGCTTCTATAGCGGTCACTCCACAGGCCCAGAACACTGGGACATCGCCCGGCTGCAGCTGTACTTGCTCCCCATAGTTTGGTCTGGACAGGTCCTGTATTCCGAGGAGAGCTCCAAACACAAATAAAGCAAAGTTATGTTCTGCCAAATGAAGGTTATTATCCTGTGTAAATAGTAATAATACATAATATTTGTATGGCGCTTTAAAAAGTACTCAAAGACACTTTCCATGGTAAAGACAGAAAGAATAAAGGCAATAACAATATAAACAAGGCAGAGAGATGACATTATATCTGTGATAAACAAAAGACAAACATACATAAGTGACTTTACAGGTTAAAAGCAGATTTAAACAGATGAGTTTTAAGTGCAGTTTTGAAAGTGGCGAGTGACGGAGAATGTCTGAGGTACTGGGGGAGGGAGTTCCAGAGGGAGGGGGCAGCGATGGAGGCCCTGTCCCCCTAGGTCCGATTGCTTGGACAGAGTAGGGGGGGTAAGGAGGATGGCATCGGCGGATCTGAGGTTGCGGTTGGGAGCGTGTTGATGTCAGAAAGGTATGAAGGGACGAGGCTATGAAGGGCTTTGAATGTGATGAGAATAATCTTGAACTGGATTCTTTGCTGTATGGGGAGCCAGTGGAGGTTCTGAAGGACTGGGGTGATGTGGTCTCTGGTGGAGTGGGAGAGCAGACAGGCAGCTGAGTTCTGGATGTATTGTAGTTTGTTGATGATTTTGGTGGGTGAGCCGTACAGGATGCTGTTGCAGTAGTCCAGTCGAGAGGTGATGAAGGCGTGGATGAGTGTGTCAGCGGCTGAGGAGGAGTAAAGTGTGTGTGTATGTGTGTGTGTGTGTGTGTGTGTGTGTGTGTGTGTACCTGGGTCTCCTATGTGTACAGGAGGTCCATGTGCAAGCAGGTTGAGGTGAGTAACCTCTACTGCTGCATCCAGCATGCCAGCAGGAACAGGACGCATCGTGACCACTAGAGGGCAGCTGAACACTCCTGCAGGAATACATGGAACTGCAGTCTGGACACACACACAAGTATCGTAACAGATAAAATGCAAATCAAATGTGACAAAGACCATAAAGCTGAGTCATAAGCAGTGTGCTGTCCAAATGATCAAACACGATATTATTTATAATATATATACAGTATATATATATACATATGAAGAGAGAGAGAGAATATAATATATGTATTTCGCGTGCTCTATTTATGTCCTGATAGATTGTATTC
Source organism: Melanostigma gelatinosum (assembly GCF_949748355.1). Classification (NCBI taxonomy): domain Eukaryota; kingdom Metazoa; phylum Chordata; class Actinopteri; order Perciformes; family Zoarcidae; genus Melanostigma; species Melanostigma gelatinosum. Next base: position 2,373,717 of record NC_136649.1, on the reverse strand, counting down.
CATTTGAATACACTGTTTTAAATAATGTTAACAAACCTGAAACAATTAGTTGAGAAATAAACAATTGATTGACAGAAAAATAATCAGCAACTATTTTGATGATTGGGATTTCAGGTCTAAAAAGCTAGTATTTTATTTGATCTGCTATTTTATTGCATTAAACAGTGTATATCTTTGCTTTTTAGAGAAAACAAGGGATCTAGAAATATCACCTTGGTGGTGTAATCTAATCTTTTCTGGCACGTTTGGAACAAATCCCCAATGCATTAATCAATAATGAACATTTAAATAAATCCTTAATTGCCGCTCTGGTGTAGACCTCAGCTCTATAAAGAAATTATGATTGGATAAATAGGCTATCGTAACCCACAAATAGTCAGAAAACCAAATACATAAATTGCTTTGTCAATGTCAAAGACATGATGATAAGTGGGTCCTCCTTTATCCCCAACAAAGATTGTATAAACTCACGTCAATCAAATATTTATTGAATTTGAAGTTGACGAAATTAAGTACATGTTTTTGACCATAAAACTGTTTGTTAATATTATTTTCACAATATTTTTAAAACCCTACCAAATTTCATGTACCAGCCCAACACAATTTTTTCTAGCCAAGCTTAATCAAATGTAGCCCAACTGGGCGGAAACCAGCCCAATCTAGCAGCACTGCCAGTAAACCTATAGCTGCAATAAATCCCTGAATTGGTCCTGTCTACTTGTTTAATCTGCACTTGGGTCCTATCCTTGTCACCTTTATTCACCACACTGCGACAGGTAAATTATACAAAAGGTGTTTCAGTTTATTTGCAGCACATACAGCTTGGTAGATATTTGATCCATACCCTATACATGCTGACATTTGTGCCCTGCTCCACGTTCCTGACTGGGACTCCAGCTTTCTTCAGTTGGCCCTCAAAGCCAAAACTGCAGCCCAGATAGAAACAGACCATGTCTGACCATAAGCCATGATGTGCAGCCTGCTGCTCTGATGCAGTCCTGGGAGCACAATTTAAAAAAGGAGTGAGACTGGTAGGATTACAAAGTCAAGTAGAGAGATTTTCTTTGATTCCTTTGGGAGTGTGACAATGGCCGGCTGTACATGCTTTATGCTTTTTTGCTTACAAACAATGGTGCAGTTTTTTAAACATACAAAATATAAATTCGGCTTAAAATCTTTGCATAGGTAACACATTTCCATTAAAACATGATTGTCTATCTTAACCTAATTTTAACAATATTCATTAATTTTTACATTTTGGCCTACAAGCATGGGGCACCTGGGGTTTGAACTCAACCAAACTCCTTTTAGTGCAGTGGTCTGTTCGTCATTTTTTAAATACCTTGGCTGAGCACTGTAACTCTGCAGACTTGAGACTGTTTTCACCAGGCAACCCTCTTCATACACATAGTATTGAGAAATATCTGTCCTGCAGACACAGAAAGACAAACAAACAGTGAGGTGTACAGTCCGCATAGATTAAAGTGAAGCACCGAGATGTGAGAAGAGAAATGTAATGGATTCTATTATGCCTGAACAAACTATAAATACATTTAGCCACAAAATTATTTTAGCATAATGTTTGCATTTAATGTAATGGATGGTCAACCAGCCATCTGGGACGTTATTAACAGCAATGACGTAACGGCGTTTTCTACGAAAAGACATTCCTGTGTAAACTTCTGTTATATATTTGTTTTATAACATTTAAAGAACAAGTGAATGTAAAATGCCAATAAGTATTCAGTAAATACATGTCACGGATTTCTATACTGTTGTAGTTGTAGACATTTTAAAAACCCATTTGACTATTTTGGTAAAGTGTGTGATTGGCTGATGCCCTCCATGAACATCAGCTGATAGACATGTTTGTCCATCACCATGTGGTGGGTTGGCAATCAGTAAACACTTCTGCTGTCTGCACAGAGCAGCATGCTGAGTGGTGTGTGGGAAGTTGCACATCAATGTTTTACATTGAACATTCATTACCAGACACGAGTTAAAGAGAGCTAACATAAACATAAATTTGTTTACAGGGGGAATCGTTCCCATGGCTTATTAAGCACTGGAAAGGTGTTTTTTAGTAGAGCGCAGATCTCCGCCAGATGTGTCTGTAACGACCACTGCTTTGATTTAAAGAATACAAACAACAATTTACGAATGCCCCGTCTAGACCACAAGTGTATTCGACGTGTTTTTCACTCGCATGTCTCACACAACAGACATGCTCTTATTTTTCTTCTTAAGAAGCCCACTCTCGATCCAGAGGTGTTGGCCAACTATAGACCGATCTCTAACTATACTCCGTGTAGTGCGTGTGTGTTCTACCTTATGTTAGCATGTCTCGCAAGAGGCGGACAGGACGTCTCCCCTGACTGGCTGCGATAAAGGAGTGGCAAGGGGGCGGGATTTCTGCGACAGAAAACTTCAAAGTCATCGGCCAGATGATTGGGCAGGATGATGACGTTAGCTTGCTGGTAGCCTGACACAGACAAGAACAGTTTATGCATGTTATAACAGAAACAAATCAGACAACAAGATTGGATCAATCAAACAGGTGGATAGCAGACAGCCAGCAGTTGAGTGTAAATAAGAGACAGTTGGGGAACAGAGTTGTTGGTTTGACAGGCTAACTGAGCAGCTACATGTAGAGCTTTTAACTTGTGTTGCTGTCAGTGCAACTGTTGGCGCTATTTCATTAGTTTGATTATTTGTTATTGTTGTATTGATTGTTGTTGACACTAGGGACACGGAGCACCAGGCCGGGCACGTGTCTAGGTGAAGGGGTATAGGTAGTGGGTGGGTCAGTGTCAGGTGATGCACCAGGAAGAGACATGCTTTTTTTTAGCAGAGCAAGAGAGAGACTGCAGGACGAATGTTTGCAGCAAATGGCGACTGGACATTGGACTTCTGGAGTTACAATCCGACTAAAATGGTGCATCAGTGGCCTTTTGATGTTTTGCTTTGGATTATTTCTCTTTGACAAATAGCCACTACAGCAACATCAAAGCATTGTCCGATGTGACTTACATTCATTCTTAATATCATTTTCATAATTTTTCATTTTATTTTAATTTAAAGTTTTTAAATTGTTGTTTTCAATTAAAATAACCACTTTTGTAAGTCATGATTATACAGAAATGTAAAATATACCACGAATGGAATATCTTAATAAATAGGAGCCCAATAGTACATTTATCTGTAGAAAGTCATACTTTTCTCTAACTGACTGGATAAAAAGGACCCTAGAAGTTGGGTGTAATCATAGCTATTCTTATCATAGTTCCCTCTAATTGTTCAAGCCTAGGTTAAGATTGTACCAGTAAACCACAAATAATTCCAAGTGCATGGCTCCAGTGCCACATGCAACAGGACAGAGGTGATACACTGGTTCTTACCGTTAGCTAATCCAGTCGTGGTGCTTATTCTGGGATCTTCCTGTCTGATTAACAGCCTCAACTCAGCAGGACTCAGAGAATTTAAATGATTTGACTGCTCCATTACAGAACACGTGCTTCTGTTAGATGTTCCGACTGCTACTGCAATTACTTCCTCCTGTTGGGAACGTAGAGGAGCGTGTTTGGGTTATCAGCATCTAAGAAACTGAATTCTTGACATCAATAGAATTATTAATGTATGTAACAATTATTAATGATTATTAATAACAACGGGGCACCACCCTGCGAACAGGGACCAATAACCAAACGATAAAACTAAGTCTCATAATTAGTAGTCACTCATAATGTCAATAGTCTGAGTATGACTATACATTCAGTGACAGTGAAGGGTTAAGTTCGAGCACAGACTACTACATCCAGTTTTCATTACACACATATGCACAAGTAATCACAGACGACTGCTCTTTAAAGTACAACAGAGTTTATTAAATCAAAATAATAAATGATCAAATCAAGTAATATTGCAACCAACAAACACCATCATACACTTTTGTGTCTAATACCTACAGTCAAATGAATAAAATGGGGAAGGATATATGTATGTAAGTATGTGTGTGTGTAACGAGGGGGTGTAACCTATTCCATCAGTGATAAAAAGAGGAGGGGCCTTAGAACTACAAACCAAGATGGCGGACACGAGTGACCTAGACAAAATGGCAGAGAGGTTGCTGTGTGTAATCACGTGTGCCGGGACAATAGAGGGAGAGAGGTTCACCCACAAACAGAGGTTCTATGTGTGTGTAGGTAAGGGAGAGAGAGAAATAAAAAGAGAGAGACAGAGAGATCAAAGCTTCTGCGTGCGGCGAGCGTCGTAGTGAGAATGAGGAACGCTGATCTTATCTTGCACAAGTCTGCCGTTGTCGGTTGTGAACTGACGGCGCTTATGAACGATAGCCGCGATTCTACACTTCACTTACAGAGCCGATTTAAGGAAAATAGAGTAAGAACAAAATGAAATGAAAATAATCCCCAAACAAAACAGTCATAGCAGGAAGTACACAATGTAACGCATAGGAAGCGCAATACCTCAGTATAACGCGGCAGTGACTTAACACAACAAGATACGGGAATGACAACACACAAATGAATAACCTAGATTAAACTAAGGCTAAATTAAGCTAAACTATGCCCAGATATCATGAATCTTACTTTGAGAAGCTTCGTAAAAAATGGTCAGTCTCCGTGGAGGAATCGCTTGTTCCTCGAGGAGTGGGGGCTGCTTGTCGGCGCGGCGTTTGCGCTGGCGCGGACACGGTCCGTCGGTGGCGTGGCTCTCTCTGGAGCAGACGCAGGCTCGATCTGTCCTCGCTGCAGGGAGGACGATTTAACTTCGGCTGAGGCGACGTGGTCGGTTTGTCGCTTCCGGTAATCATCGGTGAGAGGATTAGTCGTCTTCCTGCCAGCTGTGTGCACAAAAAGGAGTGGAGATACGAATAGGAGCTATCCGTCCTCGCACACAGTCTGTTGTCGACCAGCGAATGTAACATGTGACCTGACAGGATTTGATGAGGCCGCAGTTTCCTCGTGGCCTTCTGTGGCCGGAGCTGGGGGTGTGGTTATCCTAGGTGGAGTTTCTGGCAGATCTCAGGTCAGGCTTAAATGAGGAAGGACACATGTGAGGGGCTCAGCCAGCCAGGAGGTGGCACCAGACCCCAACACTCCTATTCCATGGACAAACTGGGATATGCTAATCTCAGGTTTTTGCACGATACACACGTGCTAATCTCAGGTTTTTGCCTCTGGACCAAGTAAGAGCCACAGACGGAGCACCATGCAGACACTATGCAGACGGCAGTGGAAGCCATGCAGTGGGGGAAGAACTCCGCCTTTCAAGGACTGGTCCACTCTTGTCCGCTTCACTCGGGTTAATGTTTAAGTGGAGAATGTGGTCAATCATTTAAATGAATGGCTCAAGATGAAAAGGAGTCAGGAATGGGGTAAAGGGAGAACTATTAACATCGAGGATTATGACATGTGTATAAAGCAGGGGTCACCAACCTTTTTGAAACTGAGAGCTACTTCAAGGGTACTGAGCAGTATGAAGGGCTACTTGTTTGATACAAACTTCCTGAACAACAAAGTTGCACAGATCACCTTTTAATAATAATAATATATGTGGAGAGACTGATCACATGTCAATGTTAAATATTCCTCACAATAATTGTTGGAATGCTGTTAAGCATTCCAACTATTGTTATCCTGTTTCTTTATTCAACTTCTATTTCTTCCGTCCCACCTCTTCTTCTCCTTCATTTTTTAAGCTACAGAAACCGTTCAACTATTAAAATGTTCAGCTCTTTCACCAGAGGTGTGCTATGACTTTTCATATTTCTAACCTTTAAACTTTTTGAATGATTAAGCTTTTTATTTTTTCAATGGGATCTCTATGGAGAATATTTTCAAATGGCTTCAGGCACACAGGTGTTTGCGATTGAGCCAATTAGTGATGTTTATAAACACACAGACTCACAGACACACGCGCACATACGCTCCTCTCCCCTCCTCCACCCCCCCCCCACACACACACACACCATTTTTAAATAAAAGCCCCACAGAATGAATCCTAACTGAAATGCTTGTGATGAGCCTGTCATTTAATAACCGGTTTGTGTTTATCTAACATTATGATTCTGTCTCCTCTCCCCTTCTCCCCCACACCCCATTTCAAAATAAAAGCTAAATGAAACAAAAGAATGTCATGCCTACTTCCTGGCTCGCCTAAAAGTGTGTCATCTTTTTGGGAACCACACCTTTTGTTATTCTCAAAAAACAATCGTAGCATTGTATCAATGACACACAGACCAGGTAAACATAATTGCAATGCCAGGTAACATCTTGGATTTAACATTGTGGCCTGTAAATGATGACAATCTGGACTTTAAACACCTGTCGTGTGTGCATTAGGCTGATACAACTGCATCCACCTTACTGTTAGGCTCCATACTCAAAAATATTGGTAAGCAACTAGCAGAGGCCATTAGATATTCTGCTCTGCAGTTCTGTATGCTGAATTCTCCTAGTGCTCGTATAATTGTAATCTGTTGTCTGTATCAGCATCCATTCTGTGTAAATGATGAGAAAATCAATACTAAGAAACTGCACTTCCCTCCCACGTGTCTACTAATTGAAAAAGCAGCAAAACAACGTCTGATGAAAATCAATCCAAAGGGTTGAGGTTTAAAAGTTGTAGTTTGCAACAAATGCAATGATGATAAAACTGTATTTTTGTGTGGATCGGCTGAGCTTCTGTTTCTGAGATTAAACGAGTAGAAAGCAGCTTTCAAAACTGTCCCTGACTACTGCTGGTTTTCTGTCCTTCCACTCACTTAATTACCGTTAATTACAGTTAATTGCAGTTGTTTGGGTTCACCTTGGGATCACCTTGTGTACATCACTCCCTGATGAGAACCAGCAGGACTCCCGACTCCCGATTATTGAATCCGATAGTGACTCAAACACTTTCTGTGCACTTTAAAATCGACAGAGACAAAATTGTTTTGTATTTGGAAAGATAATGCATCGTTTTTTTGATAGGTGGCATTTAAAAAAACAACAAATTCAATGGTTAGTAAACCTTATTAACAGAATAAGTAGTGTGTCAGCGGAGTGATACCTGTATGATTGAATTTGACACACATCGTTGAACAATATATCAGATATTAAAGCAATATATCGATCAATTAAGTATAGAAGAGAGAGCTCTGACTCGCACTTGTTACATGAATTTGGGGGGTGACCCCTCACGATCTTTAATTCGATAATAAAAAAAATTGAAAAACGAATTAATTAATTTTCTTTTGTTTTGTTTTTATTATTTCTATTTGGGTTATTAAAACTAGATTCCTTATGTAAATGTTTTCAATTCATCTGGAAATAAATAGTAATAAGCAAATAGGAGGCCTTTCATGTGAAACGCATAAAAGATTGAGCAGAGTTATCTTCGTACCAACATTGATGCCCAGAAGGCAGAAGTTTCTGCCGGCAGTGTATCAACCCTTGCGATACACCAGAGGGACCCAGACTCCACGTGACCCGTGCCCGGCGGAGCTGGTCCCTCCCTGTATGAACCCCTGGTGCCGTAAGATTTGGCTAGAAGGAGAGGATACGTTTTAATCCGTTCCCTATATGATTTTCACACCTGACCGTGCGGGAGATATTGGGGAAAAGGGGTTCCCGAATTCTTCTCCCTGGTTTGCCTCGCGCACTGCTTTACTCTAAGATTGATCTTTACCGGGTTCTAATATTGTACCGAATATTCTTTAATTAATTGACTACCAGCCCGGTCGAAGGCTGGCTTACTGTCTTATCTGAATCGATCCGCAGTAACTCATATGGACAGTGTAGTCTGTCGCTCTGACTATCATTTGGTTTTATAAGAGTCCAGTTTTTACTGGTCTCTTCTATTTACTTTTGTTTAGATTTTTCTTAATCCTTTCGTAATTGTTAAGATCCTGCTTGAGAGCCCAAACAGATATAAAGCTCTTTCAAACGCAAGCAGGTCTATCCCGGTGACCTCTCTTAAACTAGAGCGAAACTAATTTGAATAAGTATCAGTATGGTTTGGAGCATGTAAAGAATGCCATCAGTAATGTACCGAGCTGGATCAAACACAACTTACCTCAGGGGCTGAAGGGGATCTGCTGAGGCGTAACCCCTCTCTGGGCTGGCTTCTCAAGAAAATATGAAGAAAAGGATTTGGTCGAAGAAACTAATTCGTTATTTATTTATTTGCATTGAAATCAAAGTATAATCTCTTGGTCCAAAATACAGAGAAAAAATCGTTAACTGAAAAATATAAGAAAAATCACTTAAGTATTCAAAAACCCCTTCAGAGTATTTTACAGACAAAGGATCTTTAAAAGCACTGACTCAGCCAGCAGACGGGCTGGCTGTGTAGCCTACGGAGGACAAAGTTAATGATTCACCCAGCGCAGGACTGGACAGAGTGAGCTTTCTCTCCTGACTCGACTTCAAAAAATCTTCTAAGTATTCTTAAAAACTCTGACTCTCAAAGTCCGGAGATCTGCAAAAAGTTAAAGTTTCACCTCCGTGCAGGCAGAAGCCCGCACGGGGTTCGAGACTCCTTCCAACTCCGAACTCCTCCGCTGTTTCAAAACTGCCCCTATTTATACTCGTCCGGGGCTGGGGGCCCCAAGCAGTTCACCCATAACTTGATTGATGACACATAAATCCCTTACTCCAGCGTAATCTTTGAAAGCCCGGGTAGGCCTTTGTTTTCATATGACCCCGTCAGCATTTCCAGCGACTTCACTGTCAAGGGTAAGTTTATTTATATCTACCCCAAGGCCTAACCAATGACCTTAACGCCCTCCTGTCCGGCACCTGTTCCAGGGCCTCTTTCTTTCCGGCCGACATGGTGGCGCCTCAGTCTTCGTTCTTTGTGTGAATTTGCTGGCTCAGCTCTTGGCACTTCTCATGAACCGAGAAGCCTGCCTGGGGGTGTGTGTGGGTGTGTGTGTGTGTGTGTGTGTGTGTGTGTATGTGTGTGTGTGTCCCACCGTACACATCAGTGCAGCAGGGGGTTTTGGACAACCGGTCTAACCGGTGCAATCTTATAAGAGCCTCCGAGTCATATGCCTGATTTAAACAAGGCTTTTGCCGGTAGAGACATCACGATTTCGCAAAACATCCACCGTGTTCAACACACTGTTTAATTAAAAAAAAGACTAACACTGCACAAGCTGTTGAGACACAGTCAAATCTTCTTTCAAGTTCCTGCAACCCATTTTAAAATACAAAATTCAGACAAGAATGATATAAAATACATACCCTTCTCATGAATTTTGAAGCCTCTTGAGTCTTAAAGATGCGGTTTCTGTCAAGTGGCGCAATGAAACAAAAGAATGTCATCACGCCAACTTGTTCGCTTCCTTGTGTATACTCATGAAACAAGGGTGTAGTTTGTTAAAAACGTTTTAGGAGTTTTACTTTCTGGTAAAAATCCATTGTCTTCTTGTACAGGGAGGGATCCAGTGGATGCCAACTTCCTGGCTCGCCTAAAAGTGTGTCATCTTTTTGGGAACCACACCTTTTGTTATTCTCAAAAAACAATCGTAGCATTGTATCAATGACACACAGACCAGGTAAACATAATTGCAATGCCAGGTAACATCTTGGATTTAACATTGTGGCCTGTAAATGATGACAATCTGGACTTTAAACACCTGTCGTGTGTGCATTAGGCTGATACAACTGCATCCACCTTACTGTTAGGCTCTATACTCAAAAATATAATATTCCTTTATTTGTAAGCAACTAGCAGAGGCCATTAGATAGTCTGCTCTGCAGTTCTGTATGCTGAATTCTCCTTGTGATCGTATAATTGTTGGAATGCTGTTAAGCCGTTAATTGAGAGGAAAACCTGTGTGACTCTCACAGAGGGGGCGTGTCTACAGCACCTGCCCCAGGTGTGTGTCTGTGTGACTCTCACAGAGGGGGCGTGTCTACAGCACCGGACTAAGAATCACTCCGCTGTGGTGAAAGCAGTCTCTGCAGTCTTTTCCTTCTCATAGAGGTCTGGAACAGCTTCACACTGAAGTGGGTGCGTGAGTGGACTTCGTAGCGTGGCTCAAGCATTTTAACCAGATTTAGAAATCCTTTGTTTTCTACACCGGAGTGTCCCCCGTCGCTGACATGCCCGATGTTTTGCCGTTGTCGTGTGTCTCTCTTTAAATAACGCCGACATACCGTAATGGTTTCGTCCACCACCCTCATCCGTCATTATACGTTACAGGGAAGACAAAATGTTCCCAAACTTGCGACTGAAATGACGCCGCGGCTTCTGACGTTCCTCCGCTCGCCATGACGTCACCGTTAAATGCTTCTAAGCTGCTCCGTTCACGTGAACACACTACTGCTTTATATCTGTTCACTGACACTCTGCATTGATATTCGGGGACTTGTTACTTGAAAAGGAACAGCAACAGTAGAACTTTACACACTATGATGATTACACTGTAAAAAAAAAAAAAAAAAATACTCTATTGATCCGCGGTTCACGAGTGATCCGAACCGCGAGGTGTGATCCGAACGGATCACGGATCGATCCGTGACACCACTAATAGAGACCAATGTTAAATTTTGCTTCAAAAACATCTTCCACAGAACACGGTACCCCATTTCTAGATTGCCAGTTAAGCCACATTTTTTACACTACAGACACAATTTTTACAAGATCTGTTTCTCAAGTCATCCTCCCTCTCAATTATTAATATCGGAGCAATAGGAGCTACGATTATGGGAGTTTTGATGATTTGTTTGAGAGGTGTTTCCCTGTTTTATCTCCATGAAATGGCTTCAGGCACACAGGTGTTTGCGATTGAGCCAATTAGTGATGTTGACAAACACACAGACTCACAGACACACGCGCACATACACTCCTCTCCCTCTCTCTCTGTGTCTCTCATACAGTCATTCAGGTCTTAGGGATCTTTAGAGGTCTTTCCCCCCCCCCCCCCCACACACACACGCCATTTTTAAATAAAAGCCCCACAGAATGAATCCTAACTGAAATGCTTGTGATGAGCCTGTCATTTAATAACCTCTGTTTATGTGTGTCAAACATGATGATTATGTCTCCTCTCCCACTCCCTCCCCCACCCAGTCCCACCCTTTCAAAATAAAAGCCTCATGGATTAACTGTATTTCAACATTTCGCTCAAAATTAGGCTTTTTTGTTGAAATAATGAATGCTCTTACTAATACTGCGACAACTACTACTACTGCTAATATTTCTAGTATTACCACTACCACTACAAATTTTGCTGTTGCTACTATTACTACTACTGCTACTGCTATTACTGCTACCATGAATATTATTACTACCACTACTGCTATTACTACCACTACCACTACTATTATTACTGATACCACAACTGCTAATACTGCTACTGCCAGTATGAATAACCAGTACTAATACTACTACAGCTATTAGTACGACTGCTGATACTACTACTTCTCCTACTTCTCTAATTACAAATACTTCGACGACAACTTCTACTACTACTGCTACTACAAATATCACTACTGCTACAACTAGTACTCATTCAAATGCTACTCATACTTATACTGCGAATAATACTTCTACTACTACCACAACAAATATCACTACTGCTGGAATTCTTTTAAGGTACAGAAACCGTTCAAATATCAAAATGTTCAGCTCTTTCAGGAGAGGGGTGATATGACTTCATATTTGTAATCTTTCAACTTTTTGAATTATTCAGCTTTTTGCATTTTTTTTTAAATTGGATATCTATTTTCAGCAATGTTTTTGAGATTCATTTCAGCTTTCAGCATTCCAACGCATTTTCAGCAGGAAATGCATTTTCTAGTTCCACTATTTCTTCCGTCCCCCCCATTTTACGTTGCAACTCTTCTTCTTCTTCATTTTTTAAGCTACAGAAACCGTTCAACCATCAAAATGTTCAGCTCATTCAGCTCATCTCTGCTATGAATTTTTCGATTTCTAACCTTTAAACTTTTTGAATTTTTAAGCTTTTAGCAACTTTCTTTTTGAATGGGATGTCGATGGAGAATATTTTCAAATCCTCTTAAACTTCTTCAACTTTCAAATCCTTCAACTTCCTCATACTTTCAGCTAAATACACCATTTCAACTTTCAACATATTGCCACATGATTCAGCTTTTTGATATCTTTTAAACTTTTTGAACTGCAGCAATTTAACTTTTATGATTTTTCAGCCCTTTTCTGACTTTATAATGGGTGTGTATTGCGCAGTTTAGAGTGCGTGATGTCACCGCTAGAGTGAAGAGCAGCTTGAGATTCTTGTGAAAAAAACATTTGTGTTTTGCCACTGTGTCCACAATCTTAGTCTTAGGGATCTTTAGAGGTCTTTCCCCCCTCCTCCACCACTACTTATTCTAATGCTATTAATACTTCTACGACTAATACTACTTCTACTTCAACAACAACTTCTACTGCTATTACTACAAATATCACGACTTGTGAAATTAGTTTAAGCTACAGAAATTGTTCAAATATCAAAATGTTCAGCTCTTTCAGGAGAGGGGTGCTTTGACTTTTCATATTTGTAATCTTTAAACTTTTTGAATGAAGCTTTTTGCAATTTTCTTTTTAATGGGATCTCTATGGAGAAAATCTTCAAATCCTGTTATACTTCTTCAACTTTCAAAGCCTTCTTCTTCCTCATACTTTCAGCTACAGACACCATAGTTAGACATTTCAACTAGAAGGTTTTTCAGCAGTGCAGTTTAAATGCTTTCGGGCTTCAACATTTTTCAGACAGATAGTCTCCCATTTCTTAATTTTCAGCAATTTTTTCACAATTAATTTCAGCTTTCAGCATTCCAACGCATTTTCAGCAGGAAATGCATTTTCTAGTTCAACTTCTATTTCTTCCGTCCCACCTCTTCGTCTCCTTCATATTTTAAGCAACAGAAACCATTCAACTATTAAAATGTTCAGCTCTTTCACCAGAGGGGTGCTATGACTTTTCATATTTCTAACCTTTAAACTTTTTGAATTATTAAGCTTTTTATTTTCAATGGGATCTCTATGGAGAATATTTTCAAATCCTCTTAAACTTCTTCAACTTTCAAATCCTTCAACTTCCTCATACTTTCAGCTCCAGACACCATTACAGACACAATTTTTACAAGATCTGTTTCTCAAGTCATCCTTCCTCTTAATTATGAATATCGGAGCAATAGGAGCTACGGTTATGGGAGTTTTGATGATTTGTTTGAGAGGTGTTTCCCTGTTGTATCTCCATGAAATGGCTTCAGGCACACAGGTGTTCGCGATTGAGCCAATTAGTGATGTTGATAAACACACAGACTCACACACACGTGCACATACACTCTTCTCCCTCTCTCTCTCAGTCTCTCTATCATACAGTCATTGAGGTCTTATGCTGCGTTCACACCGGTCGCGTTGATTTTTTGACGCGCGTCAAGATTACATACAAAGTCTATGCACAGACGCGATGAGACTGGCGCGCCGCGATTTTGCGATGGCGCGCACAAAAATCGCCAATGCGCGAGTTGAAATTTTTCAACTTCTGCGACATAGCCGATCAGCGTTGAGTTGCTCCCCCTGTCATCACTGGCTTCCTGCCGTTGTTGAATCAGGAAATAAATCCTGTAGCCGTCTGTGTTCACCCAGAGCTCTACGATACCTCATATCAACAGAGACCGGACCAAACTATGTGTATACATGTGTGTGTGTAAACCATACGGTACAAACAATGAATAGACGCTGCCGTATTTACGTCTACGTGACGTTATTGAGTGCTGGTGGAGCTGCTACGATGTTAGTATAGCCTAGCACCGATCCATCAGAGCTCCATTGAGAAGACAAGTAGCCTACAAATCGGCATCATTACGTAGTTATTTCGGAGTCCCTTTTTGTCGGAGAAGACAAGTACAAATCGGCATCATTATGTAGTTATTTCGGAGTCCCTTTTTGTCGGTTTATTTTCCGTTAAATCACAGCCAAATCAGTTTATGTTGTGTTCCTACAGCTGTAGTAAACAGCGACCGGTGGCTTGCTAGACACAGTGAATACAGCTCGATGAAATCTCCTCTGAACAATATTATGAACCAGATATGACGGCGTTTGGCATTCCGACGTTTGAGGGACTTCCACAACACGTACAAAGCAGCAATTGTCCTTATTCCTTTCATGGTTGAAAGCGGAAAGAAATGATGGCCAGGTGAACGGCTTCCAGTCGATAAACCACGCCCCCTCTCCGGCGTTACGTGATTTTGCGGCGTTTGGTGTGAACATGACCGGCGGCGCGTTGGACGCGATTTTGCAGTGCGTCAAAAAATCAACGCGACCGGTGTGAACGCAGCATTAGGGATCTTTAGAGGTCTTTCCCCCCTCCTACACCCCCCCCCCCACACACACACACGCCATTTTAAAATAAAAGCCCCACAGAATGAATCCTAACTGACGTGCTTGTGATGAGCCTGTCATTTAATAACCGGTTTGTGTTCATCGAACATTATGATTCTGTCTCCTCTCCCCTTCTCCCCCACACCCCATTTCAAAATAAAAGCCCCAGAGAGTGAATTCTAACTGAACTGCTTGTGATGAAGCCTGTAATTTAATAACCTCTGTTTATGTGTGTCAAACATTATGATTATGTCTCCTCTCCCCCTCTCCCCCCACCCAGCACCATCCTTTCAAAAATAAAAGCCCCATGGATTAACTGCATTTAAACAAGCTCAAAATTCGGCTTTTTTGTTAAAAAAAAAGAAGAATGCTCTTACTACTACTGCTGCTGCTAATATAGTATTACTACTGCTGCTACTACTACTTCTACTATAACTTTTGCTGTTGCTACTATTACGACCACTGCTACTGCTATTACTGCTACCATCAATATTATTACTACCACTACTGCTATTACTACCACTGCTACTATTACTTATACGACAACTGCTACTACTACTACTGCTATTCATGCTACTAAAAGTAGTAATACTACTACAGCTATTAGTATGACTGCTACTAGAACTACTACTGCTACTTCTTCTACTGCCATTACTATTACTACTGCTACTTCTACTACTACTACGATATTAAATACTACGACCAATACTACAGCTATTACTATGACTACTGATGCTACGTCTTCTACTACTTCTTCTAATTACCAATACTTCTACTACTAATAATACTTCTACTACAACTACAAATATCACTACTGCTACTACTCGTACTTATTCTAATGCTACTAATACTTCTACTAATAATACTTCGACTACAACTTCTACTACTACAAATATCACCACTGATGAAGTTTGTTTAAGCCACAGAAACCATTAGAATATCAAAATGTTCAGCTCTTTCAGGAGAGGGGTGATATGACTTTTCATCGTTGGAATCTTTAAACGTTTTGAATTATTAAGCTTTTTGCAATTTTTTAAAAATTGGATCTATTTTCAGCAATGTTTTTGCAATTAATTTCAAATTTCAGCATTCCAACGCATTTTCAGCAGGAAATACATTTTCTAGTTAACAATGATTGTGTATTTTTGTAAAAATGATCACTTCTAAAAAAATGTAGGAAATCATTAACAGTCATATCTTCACATCATGACTCGTTTGTACTAACCACTACCTTTGTAACATGTTTGAACAAATCATGAACTCTGTCCCATGTTTATACAAATGATCAGTTATGCAAGATAAAAAAACTCTTTCACATGTTTAAATGAATCCTATTCAGTGGCGGCTGGTCAATAGAGGGCCATGGGGCATGGCCCCACCATGAGCGACACAAAAACAAAAAAAATTACAATAATCATAAATTATACAAATTGTCAATATTTGTGTTTTTGAACTATGGAATGTACCCAGTAATGTGTGTAAAATATGATATCTGCGCAAAATATATGCTTTTCCTGCTCGTCCTCTCTGCCTGTGTGCTCTCTGCTCGTGCTCTCTGTCTGTGTGCACGACACTCTGAGAACCCGCAGCAATCGTTTTGGCCCAAAAGAGACGGGTCTATGAAGCAGTTTAGCCAATTGCTGATTCAAGATATAAATGAGTGACATACAATTTAGCCAATCAGCGCCCTCAAATAGATTCAGCTGTGGGCCAGAACGATCTGGCCCCCCTCGCTGCGCGTTCTCGTCAGGAGAAGTCTCTACAGGCCAGCGCGAGCACTCCTCCTCCAACCCCCGTTTGAGAGGAGAACTTTGGCGGAGATTCTGCAGCCAAAGAGCTGATATCAGATCAGCCTGACCTCACAATCAGACAGCAGACAGCAGGGAAAGGGAAGCAGTTCATGCGAAGCTTCTGTACTAGCTGTACACCAGACAGATTTGGCTAGCTGCATGACATCATGCTAATAATTTATTTAGCTTTTTAAAACAACGGGGACAGATCCAGCACGGACAGTTACAGGAGTGAGGGATGAGGAGGTAAGGAAACATGAGAACACCAGGGTAGGGAGTGAGGGATGAGGAGGTAAGGAAACATGAGAACACCAGGACACACATGAGAACTCTGTCAAGCTACATATTAGACAAATTGAACATCTTTTATTCTACATAGTTGTCCTCAGTCTCATCTGCTTAACTTGGTCATGGAGGCATCAACATGTAATCGAGATGTTAAATTAACAGTGAAAACTCATCATAGCTTAATTTAACATCAGTATTCATAATTACACTTCATGTTTACTTCTCCTGATCTTTACCTCCTATAACAAGGTCCATAGGGGCATCTCAATAAATAAACATGTTATATTATATTATATAAGTGTTATTTACTGATTGTTTTCGTGTTGGAATACATGTTAAATATTTAACTGCCAAGTAATAATGCGTGTTTGATGCTTACATTTTTTTTGCATTAAATCATACTGGGATGTTTGCTGAAATTGATAGGATGGCCCGACCTAGAACATTTTCTACCAGCCGCCACTGATCCTATTACATGAGTACTAATCACCACATTTTGGGAAATCTGGGTCAACTTTGCATTGCGTAATGAAGCCTGCATGCTGGCCTGTAGTCTGTAGCCACCAGCTTTTTTTTGGGTACCTTTTTCTCCACGAAGAAACTAGTAAAAAGTCTTGTCTATATCCGAGGGGCGGATCCAACCCTCCGAGGCACGCGAGCGTCTTTGGGAGCCTGCGTTCAAACCTCTAGTCTGGGCATTTTCCATCGTACTGCGTTGCCTCGCCTCTACCCCTGCCACCCACAAGTTGTTGCCCCGCGGCCTGTTCCGAGGACTGACAGACCTGACGACGGTGTGCGATCGCGGTGGGGGCAGCACGTCCGGTGCCAACGGGAAGCGCCCGCCATTCGGAACCTGAAAACCTAGGCCTCTTCCTTTTAAAATCGACATGAATGCAAGCGTTTTTGATTAAAAAAGGACAGAAACTACAATTTTTAGACGGAGCTCCATGGGGACCTAGTGCTATTTTTAGAACATGCCTTACGGGCGACTCACATGGTGCCCGCGGGGACCATGTTGGCTACCTCTGGTCTAAAGAGAGACAGAAGAAAATGTATGGAAACAAAATCTTTATGTAGAGAGAATGAGAGGGAGAGACAGTTGAAACTGTGGGTTTGCTTTTTTCGACAGTTGTAAAAAGGTATAGGAATCTAAAATTAGCAACTAAATCACTGTTCTCTGTGTTTGTTGTCTTGGCACTCTTAGACATGCCATCAACTAGTTGCTCCTAAGTTGTTTCTTGAACTGCAATTTTATTATTTTTGTTTTCTATATTTTACAGGTGATAGGGCACGTGGCACGTTGTTTCCTGTTTGGTTGAACTCTGTGAAGCTGCCCTGTAGTATTTTGGGCTCATCTGACTTAAAGGGGAACACCATCTAAATGAATGAATACCAATATGATATTTCCATTACCTAGTAAAGTCCAATCAACGTTTGTGAACATGAGCTCTTTCAAAGCCAGAAAACAGAAGGAAGTGTAAAACTTGTAATGTCATCAAGTATAAAGTGTGGAGCTGCTCACAGACTAAAAGACTCCACTAACACCAATGTTGTAGTGGTATGTAAATATCACATGTATCTCTGGAAATAATAATCACAATGTCACCAAATGTTGACTAGATGTTCACAGATGGTTATTACATACAATAAAGCAATACCTTTGCCCATCTCTGAAATGTATACACATGAAATATAGGTGAAAGTAATACATATAAATAATATATATATATATATATTAATAAAAAATCCAAAAGGTACGTAATTATATGTCTGTCATTATTTAATTAAGGAAACCAATCACCCAAAAATGTGATTTACCAAAGACTGTTATCTTATCATAAAAGTAGGTTATTTAACTATTTACTTCACCCTCTGATGCCGCAGCCCCGAATAGTGCAGCTAGCACTTCAACCTGACATACAATGGGCCCTACTGATGTAAATCAAGAGAAGTTTAAAAGATAACAGGTATGTTTATGCATGGCAGTGGCACTAATAGGCCATCACTCATTTTCATTTCCAAATTTATGTTTAAAATGAAAACATCAATTTGAATAGCTTGTATGATGATTATCATGCAATTGACAGACAATGTTGATATTGCCATTGGTATCAGCTGACAAGGTTTATGAATGTCAGTGACACGGCCGCCCTACTCACTGTACCTTGCACATGTTTAAAATAAAAACATGAATATATCAACCTGTGTATTATTTGAATAGCTTAGTATTAAATGCACAATAAAGAGGTATGTTTATACATGACACTAGGCCCAGTTTAATATAAAACACAATTGTACACAATATATATGGTCGGGGGTCCCTGCTCCATCTCTCTATCAGTTTGGGGGTCCTTGGCCTGAAAAACGTTGATGACCCCTGCTCTAATTGAAGGACGACCCTGCTCTCCAGTTTGCCACAGTCGCCCCAATTTTACCGAATCTGGAAACATCAAATCAATTTGTTTCTTCATACTATCCTATGTCTCTAATGATGTGCTGCATTTTATGATACTTATCAGGGTAAATGCAGTATAACCACCGCTTTACCCGGCTTTATCCTCATAAAGTGCTGGAAGTATCAAAAAGCTCAAGCTGGTAGAATAGATATCTGCACACTCAGTCTATGCAGAGAATACTGTATTTTTAGCTTTTGGTCTAAAAGGACCTTCATCAGAGCATACATAGTTCAGCCATAATACTTATCAGGGAAACTTCAGGAATTAAACAGTCAAACCATTGATCAATTCACCCAGTAACATATTTAGCTTCAATAATGGTAGCAATTAATAGTCGCAAAAAATTCTGGATCCTACACAATGGCATTCTCTATAGGCCCCTCCCCAAATCCCAAACCATTGATTCCAGAATCTTTGTGGGCGCTCCTTATATGTCAACATGTTAACAGGAAGGTTAAAGAGTGACCGGCAATCAGGCATTCTATCGCTAAGGGAATTTTAACAGGTGTGTTGCACAAAATAAATCAAACAGCAGAAGAGAAACCTGAGTGAGAGCAAATGATTCACAAGCACACAGAAGCAGCCTGAATGTGAGGAAAAGGCTTTAGACTTTGTAAATGGGGTTAAAGTAAATGGGGACGATATTGTTGATTGTCATAGTCGTCCACCAATCAGATTTTTAGTTTGACATGTTGGCCGTATTATTTGACATGTCAGAGCTGTCTAGGTGGCCTACAAGTACATCAGCATCAATGTGCGGTGTGATTGGTCAGTGGGCTAGCGTGACTGTTGTGAAGCTGAAGCAGCTAGCAGAACTTGGTAGTAGTAGTAGTAGTAAGAGTTCAGGTTGAAATATATGTAAGAAGATATGACATTGGCATGACATTTTTAGTATTTTGCTTGGTGTAGCTTTGTTTTTTTAACACTCAATGGCTGAAGGAGGAGAAACGGATTTGGGAGTTACTGACAACGCCTTTCTGGAGAAGGACATTTCCAGAAAAGCTGTAAGAAAGGGTTGGTCAACCCCACAGCTAGCAGCCCTGACCCAGCCAGGAAAAGGATTCGTACGAACGGTATTCCTGGCTAACAGCGTCAGAGAAGCGTTGAATATGTTATCGCTGGGAATGCGTTTTATTTGCAACTGAGCGTCTTGGTGTTTCAGAATCAGAATCAGCTTTATTGGCCATGTATGCGTGCGCATACATGTAATTTGACTCTGGTTACACATTACTCTCATCGTACATACACACATATGAAATATATACAATAAACAAATATGTACAATAAACAAGAGAAATATAAGAAAAACAAGGACATTTAACAGCTATATCCAATATAAGTATAAATATATCCCACACATATATATGTGTATGTATATATATATCAAACAGAGGTGGTGCAATATGACTTATTTGTTGTTCATGAGAGTGACGGCCAGTGGAAACAAGCTGTTCCTGTGTCTGGTGGTTTTGGCGTACAGAGCCCTGTAGCGCCTACCAGAGGGGAGGAGTTGGAACAGCTTGTGTCCAGGGTGTGAGGGGTCTGCAGTGATCTTTCCTGCACATTTCCTGACTCTGGAGGTGAACAAGTCCAGGATGGAGGGCAGGCTGGAACCAATGATCCTCTCTGCAGACCTGACAATCCGTTGCAGTCTGTTCCTGTCCTGTTTGGTGGCCGATCCAAACCACACAGTGATGGAAGAACAGAGAACAGACTGGATGATGGTGGAGTAGAACAGGATCAGCAGCTCCTGAGGCAGGTTGAACTTCCTGAGCTGGCGCAGGAAGTACAACCTCTGCTGGGCCTTTTTCCTGATGGTGTCGATGTTGGGGGCCCACTTCAGGTCACGGGAGATTGTAGATCCCAGAAACCTGAAGGTCTCCACAGCAGATACAGTGTTGTTGTGTATGGTGAGGGGGGGGGGGGGGGCAGTGTTGGGGGGCTCCTCCTGAAGTCCACTGTCATCTCCACAGTTTTGAGCCTGTTCAGCTCCAGTCTGGGTGTTTGTGCTCCGTGTTGTTGATCTGCTCAGCCAGATGTTGGAGCACCTCACTCACACAGGCCTGAGGTGGGATGTAAACACCGACCAGGATGAATGAGGAAAACTCCCACGGTGAATAAAAAGGTTTGGAGTGTTTGGAGCCGTTTGGAGCCATGCTACTCTAACCTCAGGTGGCTAACCAAGGCAGCAACACAACACCATAGCACGACAGGACACTTACAAGCTAAGGTGCTTTTGAAGACTTTTTCTGAGACCCGAGTGGAGGCTCGTCCTGTTCCCGGTTTCCCCGTCTGCCTGCCTTGTCTCGTTCCTGCTGGATTTTCCCCCCTCGTCTCTTGTCTTGTGCTTGGACTCCCTGTTGTGTTATGGTAACAATTCGTATTTGTGTTTAATAAACACCTGTTTCACGCTACTCTGCCTGGTCTGCGTCCTCTACCACAGTGGTTCTCAACTGGTCTGGCTGCGGGACCCACCATCACCCCTTAATGACAAGCCGGGACCCACCACCCTATTGTGGCATTCACGAGGACAGCTACGTGTTCTCTTCTCGTTTTCAACAGCTGTTGAAGGTCGCCAGTTAACAGGGTCCCTGGTTAAACCGTAACACCTGAGGAAGTGTTCGGGTTTGGGTTTGAACAACGTTTCGCTCACGAGTTATTGATCCGGGAAGTCCCAATCTGTGAATAGCGTTCTAACTTTACCGAACTAGTCTGTCAGTTTCTGTTCGTCTCGATACCGATCGGTGCTCAGACGATCTTCTAAATAGCTCGACGACACACTCCGACTCAGTAGAGCGAAGAATATTTAATGGCAGCTTTCTGGCATCGCGCTCAAGGCTGCAAATAACCTCAACTTGCTCCAGGGCATTGGACTTTGTAAGGTAAGAAAATAAAGACTTCAGAGCCAATGCGACGCATGAGCGACGTATGAGTTATTCCTCCAATGATGGCACTACAATACCCATATCAGATATTATTATTTCACAAAAGGGTGACATCACATTACCCAGAGGGCAGCAGTGACGGGGGAACACCTAGAGCTCAGATCTAAGTGAACCTGCAGCTGCTTTATTGCAGGACAGGACTATGAACTAAAGGGGTTCTTCACTGGTCTTCGAACCATCACAGATGATGGGTGATATGCGCCTCTTTTGTGTTTTTTGTTGACAGTCTGCTTCTCATTGAGTGGTAGTACCAGAGTACAATACAAGAAACAAGTAAAGGTGCGTTCACACCAAACGCGTTTATTTTTTGACGCGGTGCAAAAACGCGTCCAACGCGCCGCCGGTCGTGTTCACACCAAACGCCGCAAAATCGCCGGAGTGGGGGCGTGGTTTATAGACCTGAATCCGTTAATCCGTTCATAATATTGTTCAGAGGCGCTCCGTGGATTTTATCAAGCTGTATTCACTGTGTCTAGCAAGCCACCGGTCGCTGTTTACTACAGCTGTAGGAACACTAAATAAACTGATTTGGCTGTGATTCAACGGCAATAAACCGACAAAAAGGGACTCTGAAATAACTACGTAATGATGCCGATTTGTACTTGTCTTCTCCGACAAAAAGGGACTCCGAAATAACTACGTAATGATCCCGATTTGTAGGCTTCTTGTCTTCTCAATGGAGCGCTGATGGATCGGTGCTAGGCTATGCTAACATCGTAGCAGCTCCACCAGCACTCAATAACGTCACGTAGACGTAAATACGGCGGCGTCTATTCATTGTTTACACACACACATGTATACACATAGTTTGGTCCGCTCTCTATTGATATGAGGTGTCGTAGAGCTCTGGGTGAACACAGACGGCTACAGGATTTATTTCCTGATTCAACAGCGGCCATCGCAAAATCGCAGCGGGGTGAAAAATTACAAGTTGTTGGAATATTAACGCTCCAATCACGACACATCATCAGGTGGAGAAAAATGTGTTTTCCCTGTCAGCTAACGTTCCCTCTGATATAGTGACACAAAATGGATCGTTTTATTGAAACTAAAAAGTGATGCGGGAGACAACCCTGCACCAGTAAAGGCTCAAACGTTTGTGGTGAGGAAATATGAATACATTAAGTCTTGATTCATAATGTCAGGCGGTGATGGGGAGGGTAAGCAGAATGTTTGTTTTAGTCATGACAGCCGACAGAGGCATGACACATATTTACAGCCTAGTTTAGTTTTTCTCCTTTTTTGTCATGTTGTGTTTTTTTCAAATTTATTTGGGTCCTCAGACATGCTAACAATCAGAAGTGGGCCATGAGTTACAAAAGTTTAAGAACCCCTGCTTTATACACCAAAGTCACAGTAACAAACTAACCGATCGAGGCAGCGGTTGATCAGCCACTCACATGTTCTACGATGTCTGGTGGCTTTGGTGACAGCTTCAGTTCCCTGTCGGAAACATAGACTGTGTATCTGATGGCATGGTAAAGCATTGGAAATATACCGTACTTTTCGGACTACAAGCCGCTACTTTTTACCCCACACTTTGAGGCGTCGGCTTATAGTCCGGTGCGATTTATATACGGAGTTTTCCGTAGCTTTTCTCCACCACAACAACAACCGCAACTTCCGACTCGCTAGCTAACAACGACTCGCTAGCTTCTAAGCTAATTTTAACATTACCGCCAATGGGGAAATGCTAGCCGCGATTAGTATTAGCGAATATATAATATATCTTTGTACATCTTTTCATGCAGTCATACTTGCATTACAGACTAAGGTCTCTCACGGCTATCAAATGAAAAGCAATGAGGCAATAACTGTTGTTGCTCATAGCTCTGAATAGCTGTTGTGCTAGCAGCAACTGGCCAAGCCAGTTAGCCGTAAATGCTATTCAGAGCTATGAGCAACGTAGACACGCTGCATGAGAAGAGCAACTTTTTCTCAAGTCTGCCGGTGGATCCTAACAGCGCGGAGCAGTGTGAAAGAATCCACCATCACCAACGGGGTCCGAAAGGCTGGACTGTGCGAGATGAGGAGGACAGCGCAAGAGAAATAAATCATCTTGGTTTGCAATATAACTCTGCTGTCCTGAGTCTGCATTTGGGTCCTTGAACACACCACATCATGAACCGGTAGGTACCCGGTATGTACATGTCCGACTCACTAGCTTCTAAGCTAATTTTAACATTACGGCAAATGGGGAAATGCTAACCGCGATTAGCCTTAGCGAATATAATATATCTTCGTACATCTTTTCATGCTTCATGCAGACATACTTACAGTACAGACTAAGGTCTCTCAAGGCTACCAAACGGAAGAAGTAAAACGAAGCAGCGTGTCTTCTCATTAGAATCTAAAAGCAACGAGGCAATAACTGTTGTTGCTCGTAGCTCTGCTAGCTGCTAGCACAACAGCTCCGGTATTCAGAAGCTACGAGCAACAACAGTTATTGCCTCGTTGCTTTTAGATTCAAATGAGAAGACACGCTGCTTTGTTTTACTTCTTCCGTTTGGTAGCCTTGAGAGACCTTATGCTGCGTTCACACCGGTCGCGTTGATTTTTTGACGCGCGTCGAGATTACATACAAAGTCTATGCACAGACGCGATGAGACTGGCGCGCCTCGATTTTGCGATCCCGCGGCGCGTTGGACGCGTTATTGCAGTGCGGTGGACGCGGTGGACGCCGCAAAATCGCCAACGCGCGAGTTGAAATTTTTCAACTTCAGCGACATAATCGCGTGACGCTGTGGCGCGATAGCCTATCAGCGTTGAGTTGCTCCCCCTGTCGTCACTGGCTTCCTGCCGTTGTTGAATCAGGAAATAAATCCTGTAGCCGTCTGTGTTCACCCAGAACTCTACGATACCTCATATCAACAGAGACCGGACCAAACTATGTGTATGCATGTGTGTGTGTAAACCATACGGTACAAACAATAAATAGACGCTGCCGTATTTACGTCTACGTGACGTTATTGAGTGCTGGTGGAGCTGCTACGATGTTAGCATAGCCTAGCACCGATCCATCAGAGCTCCATTGAGAAGACCAGTAACCTACAAATCGGTATCATTACGTAGTTATTTCGGAGTCCCTTTTTGTCGGTTTATTGCCGTTGAATCACAGCCAAATCAGTTTATTTTGTGTTCCTACAGCTGTAGTAAACAGCGACCGGTGGCTTGCTAGACACAGTGAATACAGCTCGATACAATCCACGGAGCTCCTCTGAACAATATTATGAACCAGACATGACGGCGTTTGGTATTCCGATGTTTGAGGGACTTCCACAACACGTACAAAGCAGCAATTGTCCTTATTCCTGTCATGGTTGACGGCGGAAAACAATGGCGGCCAGATCGAGGCTTCCAGGACGATAAACCACGCCCCCTCTCCGGCGCTACGAGATTTTGCGGCGACCGGTGTGAACACGACCGGCGGCGCGTTGGACGCTTTTTTGCAGTGCGTTGGACGCTTTTTTGCAGTGCGTCAAAAAATCAACGCGACCGGTGTGAACGCAGCATAAGTCTGTAAGTATGTGTGCATGAAAAGATGTACGAAGATATATTATATTCGCGAATGCTAATCGCAGTTAGCATTTCCCCATTGGCGGTAATGTTAAAATAAGCTCAGAAGCTAGCGACATGTTATGATGTTCAGAGAAGAAGACAACTTTAGTACTGTTAAAAGCATCTTGCCGTTCAACGGGGACACCTGCGGCTTATAGACCAGTGCGGCTTACCTATGTACAAATTCTTTTTTCTTTTAAGAATCAGCAGGTGCGGCCTATATGCAGGTGCGCTCTATAGTCCGGAAGTTCAAATATAGAGTACACTTAAACTGATATTGATGTTTTTTAGGTGTGTAAGATAAGTTTTGCTGCTGCTCCCATCCACAGAACATTGCTTTGTTACCCTGCTGGTACTCCTGTTGTCTAAGGTCTGGCTCCTCACAGGGCTGGCCTGGGCTCTTCTCACAATGCAGCAAAGGTTCAAAGGCCACAGGGATCTGTTAATCAGTGTAAAATAATTTATCTCCACCCAGAGCAAGGCAGATTAATGAATCAGGCTACATAAAGACAATATCACCATTTACCGGTAATTTAAAACTAAAGCCATATTTCTTCTACTGAATAGATGCTGCCTGTCAACCAGCCATAATGCACGGTCAGACATAACTGGTATAACGGACCAATATGAATCTTAAAGTGTCTCAAATCTTGAATTATGTGTGGGAATGCCTTAACGGTTCAAAGTTGCCTTCAAGACACCATGGAGTTTTTTGTCGACTCCCAATCCAGTTAGTACATTTCCAGTTAGAGTTTTGATTATTCCCTTCACGTGACACATTTTACAAAAACATGCAATGAATTTACTTGTTGATGACACAATTCTGGACATTGGAAATGTCATGCCAAACCCCTGAGTTTGCGAGTAACATGTAGACATTTAGATCACCATCTAAAAGGGGAACCATATTTTGCAGAAGGAGTTAGAGTGTAATGTCCATTCAGCAGTACACGTCACAGAGCATCAGCAGAGTGCATCACATGTCTTCTCTCCTCCTCCACCTTGATGTCTCTCCACCACACCAATGCTCCCTGACATGTTCTGTCAATATCTGCTTCATTTCATTAAAGGTACAGGAGACTTCATTCAGATTCCTGCTTCATATGTATCTATATATAGGTAGTATGTGATGTACTGTGAAAAGCATATAGTGGATTTGCAAACGACACACATATGGCAACATGCAAACAAAGTACACAGCGTTAAGGCGACAGAGGAATCTTACAGTTATAACAGCAGAGGAACAATTCCCACCAAAAAAGACATGCGTAATGTCTAGTTTTTGAAATAGATTGTTGGACAAAAATATTTGACTGGAAAATGAGTTTGTTTGATTGATTTGTGGATCCTCCTTAAAACCAAAGTGGTGAAAATGTAGGCTTCTCCAGCAAGGACAGCGACTGCCTTATCACATGTATCTCTGGAAATAATACAGTTGAGATGCATATTTTTTTGTGCAGGGTACAATAAATTATAGTAACATTAATTATTAATACATAATTTTCTCATCTAAACCTTGTAGTAAATCTACAGCTGTTTGGAGTCTTCATACTGTAGTTGATGGCCCCGGGCCCAGGTTGTCCACCTTGCCTAACGATAAAGTCTGCCCCTGGTGTTTCTTCCCGTGATGCAGTGTATTTCACTGGTGTGTCTGACTGAGTCGCTGCGACTTGTATGGATCTTTTTTCATTCAAGAGCATGGTCTTTCAATTTGAGGGCACGACTCACTGATTTCACAGCCAACAGTTTTTTGTAATGCTTTCCACTCAAATAACCCCTGCTTTGCTCTGCTTCTGCTCAAACTGAATGCTTGTCGGCAGATATATTGTTGCTTGCACAGATATCCAGCGCTCAAGCTTCAGTCCTTCTCCCAGTGGCGGGCCGTGCATTTTATACCTGGGCCTTCAGTGCTGTCCTACTACAGTTGAACCACCTCCTAATAATCTCATTATGATGCCACAGCTACGGGTATTATTTGTTTCTAGGGGTGGAACAATACACGTATGCGTATTAAACCGTTTGGTACGAGGCTTACGAACCGAACAATACGTTTGAATCATACTAGTGCATTTGGGAAATATGTTTTCTGTCACGGGGTGTGGTAGAGCAGTGATCCTCAACTGGTGGGTCGCAGACCGTCGTCTTTGGAGCCTGTTTTGTGGAAACATGTGTTACGTAGAATAACGGGATACGAACTCATATCATTGAGTGGAAAAATAATTGGCGGGCAGAGGCAGTGCCACTACGGAGTCATACAATAATATCTAAAACAGTCAGCAGTCGGTCCTAAGAGCAGGGGTAACCAGATCAACTGGTGACCGCACTGCGCGTTTACCATGCAGCATTTTGAAGTGTAACACAGAGCACTTTTGAATACTACTGGTTTCCGAAACAAATCTTTGTCGCGCTGCAACTGAACGAGGTCAACGTTTGTGATGTTGTAATGAGGTGAAAATACACAATGTGGACAATAACGCATCAGAGCAAACTATAAATGGCAATGCCATAAAATGAAGAATTTAACCAGCCAAGAACAGCGAGATATCAAGTGCATTTAAAAATAAATATTCATTGAAACTTCCTCATTTCGTCCCTTACTTAGATACACATAGCATTCTCGTTATCTAATGATATTAATATATTTTATCTCATGGGAGTACACATGGGTTGCCACTGGGATCATGCAAAACTATACGACAGCAACAGTTTGACCAGAGTCACCTCTGACAACGTTTATCTGTGTCGGTTTAATGGATATTACCAATATACCGCAGTATTATTATCTTATATATTCATCTGTCCAAACAGTAACAGGGAGATGAGAAAACAAAGCTAACATAAAGAAGAGTTATCAAATATATACTGTAGAGTTTCATTCAGTCTCTGTAGCAAACAGAATGAAGGCTTCCTGTT
Source organism: Melanostigma gelatinosum (assembly GCF_949748355.1). Lineage (NCBI taxonomy): Eukaryota > Metazoa > Chordata > Actinopteri > Perciformes > Zoarcidae > Melanostigma > Melanostigma gelatinosum. The sequence continues at coordinate 2,345,406 of NC_136649.1, read as the reverse complement.
TACCGTCATGATGACTTTAAATCTAGTCATCCAAGGCCACCAGCAGTGATTAGAGCCAGCGAACTGGTGCTAGTCCTTTAAATGGAAACTGCTAAACAAAGAACCTCAGAGGGAATATGTCCTTTTATCGTTTCCCTCTCATTCATTATCTGTTGACTTTATCCAAAGGCAGTTCAGCCTATGCATGAACTAAATGCACAGGCCAGGACATTCATACACTCAACAGATCCTCAGGCACAGTACCAGAAGAATGAGGCTGCCCACTCATGTTGTATGCAGGGATATCATCTTCACTTCTCTTCCTTCACTGGTCCTTTATGCTGAGCACTGGGTCCACCAGTCTATTATGAACATGCATTAAACCTGCAATGGAAACCACAAAGGATACCGTCAGCATGTCCGATACACACAAATAGTTTGCATTATAGAGTTCTACAGGAATGAGTCAGCATTTTTGCACTTCCGGTCCCCCGTCTCAAAGACCGTGGGGTTTTGGTTGGATGTCTGAAATAAAGTCTGTGGTTAACACAAGCTAAAGGTATTTTAATGTTTTTATTCTTTTATGAGTCTTAAAAAAGGCGGTTGCTAAAATCAATTGGTGTTCATTTGAAGATTATCTTGTTTAACAAAACATGTATCATAAATGTTTGTTGCAACAGAGTTTATAGAACCAGTGTGATGCTAACTTCCTGGTTGACCTACAATAAACGTCATGTGTATGTTATGACACCATTAGTAACATGTTGACTGTACTTGAGAATAAGAAAGTGTACAGAGGTAAGAAAGTGTTTCATATCATTTAAGACCCCTTCAGAGCACTGACCAGTTTGAGATAATGATCAGAAATGATGACGCGTGTTCATCATCTGTGAGATTCAGTCACATTTGTTCTAATGGACAACAGGCTGGCCTTCTCTCCAGGATGCTCTAATGTGGTTGACTTTGTGCAGCCCAGACTAGTTTGGGTCGGTTTCCTGTTCACACTGAATTATTACAAACAAACTAAGAGGCACAAACATCAAGTCATAGGACTCTTTCATTGGACTGATTTAGTGAGGTCATCCTGCATTATCAGTGCTTTCTGGACCCACAGAGCAAAATCTAATTGTGGGGACTGCCATCAGGTTTAGCAGCACTATACTGAACCTGATGTGCTTATATATCTCCTCTGCTTCTCCAAAGAACTCACTGAGATAACGGACTATGGCATCACTAGTCCACACTGTAACTGCTCCTCATTTAACAAGGAACTGTAAAAATCACAACACACCTCAGTTCCAACTGCTTTACACTTTTTGAAAATCCCAGCCATCACATGCCGACGAGCCAACATGTTGGGACGGTTACCACATTTATTTTAATTCATTACATATGCAGAGATATGTGCATCACTTTTACAGAGCGCAGGAGTTAATATTAGTTTTTCTTTTAAATTCATTGGAATTTAAAAAAAAAAGAAAAAAAAAAAAACCACACTTCTCCAATCACGGAATCCTGTGACTTTCACACTCAGAACCAGAATGAGTCTGTCTGTAGTCACCATTCTGTAGCCTCACTCAATGTCCCGCCCACATCTGACCCATGCTGACCCGTTCAGTCAGTCGTCGCTCTTTCCAGAGCGGGATGATTGCTTGGCCCCCAGAAGAGCCACTTGCTGAGGATGCTCCGATTGCTATATTCTTGACCAATTACAATGTTTTAAATTCTGATCAGCCAATTTCAGTTTTTTTCCTAAAGACTAAAAAGTGGCAACGAGACTCCAGACTTACTTGAAGTTCAACAGGTCATAATTCACCATAGTGTGAAAACCTCTCCTGGATTTATTCAGGTTTCTCTCCAAAAAACTACATTTTACAAGATTACACTTGAACACAACAACAGCTTTATAATTTACCTTCGCCCAACACAAATTTTTACTTAATATATTGAACGTATCATATGTCAATGCAACCTCTGTTAATGTTAGCCGTTAGCCCCGTTATAAGCAGGACTGTGTTGGGGTGAGACACCGTGCTGTCAGCAGACGAGCCGGTTACTGTGATTACTCTGAGCAGCATGATGGGAATGAATTACGATACAATAAGTCTGATTTAATTACTTCTACACCAACAACATGTTCACTGACTTCAGGGAAGTGAAGACGAGTTTGGTTGTTACATTAGTACATCCAGCATCCAATGAGTCTGTAAAGACTGCAGAGCCCTGATGCCCCGCCCCCACACAGAGCACCATCGCTTGTTTTTTCAAAGCTTTTTAATATTGAATGTGTCGCATGTACAAATTGCGCCAAATTCAACACTGTCCTTGGGTCTCCATCAATACCTCCAAGTGTGACGTAGATCGGATGAACCATTCTCCAGATATGCGAAGCACACGCACGGTACCTTTGAAGTATTTCACCGTTTTGACTCGTAGCTCCAGGGTGGCATCCTCATCACAGACGAAGATGGTGCGCGGGTGCTGCTGGAATGCAGATACGGTCCACATGTGGTTCACTCCCTCCTCTATGGCTTTATACAGAGCAAAGGCTTTGTGTGCTCCAGTGATCAGAATCATCACCTGAGCAGAGAACATGGATTCAGGAAAGAAGGAACACGAAGAGTATATATAGTGCATGTATGGTTTAGAATATCTTAACATGGTTATATAAGATTATGTTACTGCAGGACAACGGAGGGATAAATGAACTGCCTGTTAATCTGACCTCGTTGGCGTTCATAACCGTTCCGACGCCCACAGTCAGGGCCATGGTGGGAACTCTGGAGAGGTCGTTGCCAAAGAAACGAGCGTTTGCCACGATGGTATCCTTCGCCAGGGTTTTCACTCGGGTCCTGGAAACAAGGCTGGAACCTGGCTCATTGAACGCTATGTGACCATCAGGTCCAATACCTACAGAAAGATACATGAGAAGGAACTGGTCAAAGACGGAGCTAAAGAGAAGCTTTAAGTCACCCAAGAGATGAAACTAGGGGTGGGAATCAGCAGAGGCCCCACAATACGATAAAGTCATGACACAATCCTAATTGTGTGGTTGAACATTTTGCAATATGTTGAGTATTGCAATCTATTGCGATCTATTACCTTTTTTCAGCTACAAATTATGCAGTTTCTCTTTTTTTACACGATTCATGTCACTTCAATCATTCTTATTGCAGACGGACTGCCCGACCTTCCACCTTTCTTTAGCACAACTTCCTGTCAATCCCGCTGACTTTACCCATGACTGCACCAGAAAAATAATCAGCGCCATCTAGTGGACTGAAAAAGCAATTGTTACCAAAAGGTTTCATTTATTTGCAAAATGAAGTTTATTCAACAAAAGATTGATATCTGGCATCCGTGTGTCGGTACAATATTGCCAGACAAAATATTGCGATACTATGCTGTGTCAATTTCTTTTTTTTACCCCACCCCTAGATGAAATTATACCTGTGGCATCTACAACTAACGAGATACGGCAGACAAAACAACGTGTAAGAAGCCTGTGTGTCTGACCTCCTACGAACAGCTCGATTCCTCCAGCCTCTGCGATCTTCTGCTCGTAGGACTGACACTCTGCCTCCAGGTCCTCTGCGTTTCCATCCAGGATGTGAGCGTTGGCCGGATCAATGTCGATGTGCTTGAAGAAGTTGTTCCACATGTAGGAGTGGTAGCTCTCGGGATGAGCACGAGGTAGACCTGAGGAACAAGAGGGTCAACTTTTTATTTTTACTAAAGCACTGCAGTACCATGAATACAGCCTTCAGAGGAAGACGGCAGATATTTGGTTCCGTCTTAAGGGCCACAGAGACACTCGAGCAGGGGTCTTCAACTAAAATTCCAAAAGGTCCAGATTGAGAAAATCTCCTCGGGCAAAGGTCCGAAACATTACAATAATATCTAACTCGTGCTATTTAGTGCCATATAAAATATATATATATATATATATATATATATATATATATATATATATATATATATATATATACACACACACATATATATATATATTAATATATATATTAATATATATTAATATATATATATATTAATATATATATATATTAATATATATATATATATATTAATATATATATATATTAATATATATATATATTAATATATATTAATATATATATATATTAATATATATATATATTAATATATATATATATATATATTAATATATATATATATATATATATATATATATATATATATATATATATATATATTAATATATATATATATATATTAATATATATATATATATATTAATATATATTAATATATATATATATATTAATATATATATATATATATTAATATATATATATTAATATATATATATATATTAATATATATATATATATATATTATATATATATATTGAAGAAGCCTAGTAGTAACAACGTCTGTGTAGTCAACAACTGTCAAATCAAATAAAGAAAGTACACATCAATTATATTTTAACAATTATTATTCTCAGTTTTTAAATGTAACTGGATGGATTATAAATAATACATAGAAATACATAAATAAATGTTCTTCTCATTTCAAGTAAAATAATGTCTGGATTAAAGAATAACTGACATAACAGAAAGCTTTTGAAAAATGTGCATTAAAATAAAGTAATTCATTTTAGAAACATTCATTTCACTGAATTCTCCTGCAGCTTTGAATTCACTTCATTCATTCAGAAGTGTGAAGTGATGTCAATCAAAAAGTCACAAGATAATATTTTTGTCTTCTAAAAAGATAAATCAGTGAGCAGGACTTTATCTGTGGTTATTAACACTTGTTTCAGCTCTATTCTCTCTGGTAACATCATTGTTGAATAGTGAATTCATGCGTTAGGATTCTGGTCATATTGGGCTCTTAGGTTTATTTTCTGTGTCTTCATTCAGATGTGAGTGGGTACGTTTGTTCAAAGCAGTTGTGCTTTGTCTCGTAGTGAGCTTCATTTGCCGCTTTTATCAACAGTTACGGTTTCTGAACATGTGAGACATGCTGGTTTTAACTGCCTGTGGGAAGAATTAACATAGAAGAGTCTGTTCATTCATGCTTGCAAATTCTATTCTCTCTGAACACGTTTCTCTTTTTGGAGAACGTCATGTGAGATAACCTCTCTGATTAGCGCAATTTTCCTGCTCTTGTTTCTATTTCCTCGTCTCTCCCCCGTGTGTCACGGTGTGTGTAAACCTCGCTCAGTCAGGAAACCGCTGCATCACGTGATGTGATTTACAATGCATTGGTCGGTGTCTCCTGCACCGCTGAACAAGTACCGTAACGGCTGTATAAGATGCGCCGCTTAAAAGTAAAAACTCGCTGCCTAATATGCATGATTCCGAAATATCGATTTTAGGTCCTGGGTCCGGATGCAACTGCGTATGGGTCCGGATCCGGACCGCGGTCCGTCAGTTAGAGACCTCTGCACTAGAGCTTTGGGGCCACGAGGATGTGGAAGGTACACAATTAAGAAAAAGGCTAAAAATAAAACACTGCATGAACCTCAATGCAGGACTGCTGTGTTGATTCATCTAAATGTTACTCTTGCAGCCAGATGAAAGCTGCTTCTATGCCAATTGTCATAATGTAACATGTATCTTTATTCTATTGAATGTGTTTTTTATTGTGACGTTCAGTTATGATGCATCAACTCCCTTTAGAGTTTAAGGAGCTGAGAGACCCTCAGCTCCTTAAACTCAAGATTGAAGACTTTTCTGTTTGGTGCCTTCAATTGAACCACATTCAAGGATATTAATCAATTTCTGCATTGAACTACTGTATTTTATTTCTTACACTGCTTTCTAGTGTTTCAATGAATGTTCTTCATTGTTTTTAAACCAACTTTTCTTTTGCCTTATGTTTTGATGCTTTTAATGGTTCTATGTGAAGCACTTTGAATTACCTTGTTGTTGAAACGTGCTAATCTATCGCACGCTAAGAGCAAATTACCCTGCTGGTCTAGGACACTACTATCTGAAGACTACAGACCATAGACTGTCTATAAGAAGTAGACGTAGTCATCAGGATGTTTTTTCGCAGCCAATGAATAGAAGTTACCATATTTGGAATGCGGAGCAGTGACGTAAAGACGCCGTATACGGCTCTGGTAGCGGCTGTGAGCTGTCAATCCCATTAGCCACGCCCTAAAAGGAGCATCATTTACTAAATGAACATCATGCTGTATTGAAGAAGACTTGAAACTAGAGACTGAGACCATAAACTCATGTTTACAATGTTTACTGAGGTAATAAATCAAGAGAGAAGTAGAGTCATTTTCTCACAGACTTCTATACAATCAGAGGAGTCGTCCCCTGGTGGACACTAGAGAGAATGCAGCTTTAACACGTGAATAATAATCTTATAGGTGTTTCATCAACAGTTTTGATGGGGAAAATGTTTTCAAGAGTAAAATAATAGCTGTGATTTAACTGCACGTGGGACAGTTGGGACTGTTAGTACACTGGCTGTGGTCAACAGTGAACAGTGTGATGAGAGGGCACGTGAGCCCTTGTTGCTGTACTTTATCTCCTTGAAGCAGAGGCTGCATTTAGCTTTTCTGAATATCAATGTATTTAAAACAATGTGACAGGAGGAAGCTGTAATCACATCTGTTTAGACCTCCACCTTTATCCAGGCCCAGCTCAGCTCAGCCCTGCATCAAGCTGCGCTCCACAAAAGCCTCCTCTCCCTGAAGCTCTTTGACCTCATCAGCTCATCAGTATCTGGGCCAGCTTTGGAAATACACGAGGGCAAAAATGCCCCTAAGAAATATAATTTTGCCCCTGATATCACAAGGAGAGGGGCAAAAAATGCCCCCGGAAAAAATGGAGCGCTTCTTAATCAGACCTGTGACTGCGGTCAACTCAGCAGACACTCACATGTCAGTGCACCTATATGCTGAAATATACGGTAAACGCATTTAAACGGCGCAGATCGGGACGAGCGAAGGACTTTGAAAGTTAACGGAAAGATTAACGAGACAACATCCGGTTTCTTCAGACGAACATCCGGTTTTCAGAATAAGATGCCAACAAAGTATACATATTGCATCATGGAAATTAGATTAAAATAATTCTATTCACATTAAGTATAAAATGTGCTACCCTGCATCTCGTGAGTTAAAGGGAAATACACCTAAATTGTGCGTAAAGTGTCTTTATTCTTTGATTTGAGGGTTGCTGGAAATGAATAATACCTGACTGACAGTCAATGAAGATATTTTACTCAGCAAAAACTCTGAACTGAATTTGTACCTTCAAATGGCACATTTTTGAAATGTTTAAGGTGCTATAAAAAGTCTGCAGGTATGAATAAAGTTCTTGAAATTAAAAAATTCTGCATTTCCCCCTGCGCCCCACCTGCAATACCACTGCGCCCCACAGTTTGAGAAAATAAATACTGCATTACATGAATCTTGCATGCTTCAAAATGGTGGTAGACTGATTATTATAATATGCAAAAATGTTCATTTACATTCAGCAATGTTCTGTCTGATTTCTTATGAAACAACATGTTGGCATTATATATCGGGCATAGGCCATCCTCGTCTCTAAATATTCTCCGGCCATTGAAATACCATATATATCGACCACTTCCTTTAAAAGCATTCGTTGAATCGTGTATGGAACAACACAAGAGTGATAATATTTCTCGTTGAAAGAGGATGTGAGGTGATAACCTGCCTCAACTTTAAAGCCAGAGCACTTTCTCTTCAGTGTCAACTCCTTCAATAACCTTAAAATACAATTATGCTGTATTTTGTCCTCCAACTGCCACAGATATCATTTACTTTATTATTATTTTGGACAGAGCATTTGATTGCTGTCAGGATGTAATGAGATGAAATTGAAGAAGACTACCTCCCCTACCTTTAATTAGTCAGCTTTTAACTCACCTACATATTCATCCATGTTGAAGGTCTTCACATATTTGAATGAGATATCGCCACTTCTGTAGTATTCTATTAACTTCTGGTAACATCCATAGGGAGTGCTCCCTGAAAGCAATGAGACACATTAATGTTGAGAAAAGTTACAGAAATAATGTGCACACAGAAGAACACTATGGTTTGTGTGAACGGTGCTCACCTGTAGGTAAGCCCAGAGTGAAGTGTCTTTCAGCGGAGGGCTTGAACTGGATGATTCGGTTGCGGATGTATTTAGCTGCCCACTCACTGGCCAGGTCAAAGTCGTCCAGAATGACCAGCCTCATTGTGTTGGCTCGCTAAATCAATGTGAAGAAAATAACAAAGTTCTATCTTTACAGGAGTCACACAGTAGCAGTGTGAGAAAACACGGAATGTGTTATGCTATGCTAACGTTAGCTGCTTATCAAAGTTATTGCAGTACAATGCGTGACTTCTCTAAAATACCGTCTCAACTATAGCTGTTATCTACTACTGAGGCAGGAACAGAAGTGCCGTCACAGTTAGCGGTCATTGTCCAGAGTGTTTGCTCTTAAGGCAGTTGCTATTATTAGCAAGCGAAGCAACGTGAACAGGAGCGGATTCTGACAAGTTTAGTTTCAAGTTGTACAGTTACTGCTGACAAGTCGGTGGATGATACTCTGCAACTATTAGTTAGTTAGTTGTTAGCCGTGACTACACAGTTAATCACTTATGCGTTTTTACCTGCTAAGAAATACGCTGTTTGTTGGAAGAGTAGTCACGTGTCTCACGATGTCTGTTTTGTCACGTGAAACACTTCCGGTCAGGTGATTTTGCCGGTGAAGGTATGGAAGTCCGTGTGGGCCAAAATAATTAATAATAGTACATTATGATTTATAGAGATACATTTAATGAAATCAGTCACAATGGTATGACTGAAATCGTAAACATATGTATAAATAGTCAACTGATTAGCTGTTGTATCAGCATTCTTATTAACATTGTCCTTTCATGTGGCAATGTCACTCATCCCTGCAGCAACGGGCAATTTTCTTCGGAAACAGTCAACAAATACTTTACTTAAAGGTACAGTGTGTAGAATTTAGTAGAATATATAAGCAGACATGACATATATTATCAAATGTGTTTTCTTAAGTGTATAATCACCTGAAAATGAGAATTGTTGTGTATTTGTTCCCTTAGAATGGTATATATCTACACGTGGAGCCGGTCCTCATCACGGAAACAACCGTCATGTTCCTACAGTAGCCCAGAAGGTAGAAAACAAACACTGGCACTGAATAGGGCTATTTGTGTTTACGTGTTTTCACATTGGCCACAATATTTGTCCCACACGATTGGTAGCCATCTACAACCTCAGCGCTAGGGAGCGCCAACTCCTACACACCAGACCTTTAAAGCAAATTATCCTTGAAAGAAGTTTTTTTAGTTCATTACTTTCATCATATTATGAAAAAATGTGTAGCTTTCCATTATTTAATAAATGTTTAAAACCTCTTAAGCTCGAGCCCTATTTTTAGGCCTCTGCTCGAAAATGGCATACCCATACTAAGGAGACCACAGTTCTGTAGCTGCAAGGTCTATTTTAATAATTGTTGATGCTATAATCAGATAACACTTTGAGATTGTTCAGATGGGTAAATATTGTGTATATGTTGCTGGTTAATATTGTGCATGAAGATATTACACAGCTCAAATTGAAAATATTCAGGTTCACCTGAAAAAAAGCACCTTTATTGATATTATGTTTTTGATATAATGCAGCTGGCTGCCTAAAAACTCTCCCAAATCATAGCACAGCCGATCAGTAGTTGTTGAATAAAAGTTGGCTGGGATAAAGTGAAGAATAAGAGGCTTTAGTAGAGAGGTCACGCGAGGTCGTCATTTTCGAACCAGCTGTTGCAGCTATGGGAGCTTTGAAACGGATAATCTTCGATGTTATTGTACTCATTTTTCATAAAAGGTGACCAAAAACCAACGATTATTTTTTGGCGAAGGACACTGATATGGCACCGTTGGTCACTCACAGCTTTCTACTGGTTCCACGGAGAGAAAAACAAAGGTATTCATGCGTTCGGCGTCGAATGCTAATGCTAAAAAATGCATTGGTTAGCTCGGTAGCCATTAGCTTCATGCTCCAAAATCGATGTGCAGTTAAATATGAAGGCGATTTTTGGCCACAAATTTGTCCTTTTATGCCACATTTTCTAGATGCTTATATTAGTAGTGTATAGTTGTGTTTGGAGTGTGTAAAAGGTGACTTATATGATAGTGTTGCCCATACGTTGCTGTTTAATTCGGTAAAAGAAATGTACAAATCCACAATATTGGCGAACAATAAGGGCATTTTCTGAACAATATTTTCAGGGGGGCTGAGCCCGAGAGCCTGCAAATTCGGGGGCGTCGTGTGCAAGAGCATGTCTTTTTTAAATAGTCCTGTGTTTTGTTGGGACATAGATGTGATGGCGGGATGATGGGTTGTATAACTAGGGCATCCACGCTCTATTTCTGGCATGTTTGGTCTTTCTCCAGCAGCCAGGTACATCTGGAATGATTTGGACATCTACGGTCTGGGTCACTTAATTCATTCCAGAGTGGGGACATTAGTTCAGGACAAAATGAGACATGTCCAGCAGCCATGTTCTGCACATTTTCTAGTGCTTACATTGTTGTAAAACCACCATAATGTGCACTTAGAAAATGCCTTCAAGTGACAGAAAGCCGTGCATAGAGGCCTTCAGTTCTTATTTACTGTCGTACTGTCCGACACCTATGTAGCCCTATGCTGACAAACAAAAGACGATCATTTTTGACCAATCAGAATTGTTTTGGAGGCCAATGCTCTTTAATGGAACAGTGCATAGGATTTAAGAAGATTTATTAGCAGAAATGGAAAAATAATTTACAGAACTACCGGTATATTCTTATTAGTGTATATTCTACTGAAACAAATGAATCGTCTTTACTTAAAATGAGCCGGTTATATCTACACAAGAAGCGGATCCTCTTCAGAGACCGCAGTGTTTCTATTCGCCTTGAAACAAACCAAACACTGGCTCTAGAGACTTTCATGTTGTGATGTGACCTGAAGGCCACCAGTTTTACAACACACCTGGAAAGGGAGGGGTGTTGTAAGAGGATTGTGTGAGGGGATATTATTTCATCCCCTTCATCTTGCACTCATGTTTTCGTGAATGAATCTTGCGGACCTGAATCTTAGACGGACTGCATTTATTCAGCGCTTTCACCCCTCTATCAAGACGTGCAATTTTATTTTCTAATATTAGTAATGTTGTAATTTTGCAGAAAATGCATCACACTATTTAAACACCGGAATTAACCAGTGTAGGGCTATTTAGTTCATTTGTTTCGCTCGTTTTCTTTATAAAAAGTGGGCAATAGGCACCTAAGATTGTTGTTAATGCAGGTACAGGACCAGCATGCACCTGGGAGGGCTGTCTTTTTTTAAAAAAAGTTTAAAAAAAAAATCAGACCAAGAGAGGCAGCAGGAGTGATGATTTCTTGCAGTGGATAAAGAAACCCAACAGCACACTCTGGCAGTGTTTGGACAATGGACTTCTCTTGTCGGTCTACATAGCTGTGGTGCACCAGTGGGAAAATAGACACTAAGATCAGTTTTTAGTCAATCTAATAAATGATATGACAACTCACAAATAAAAGACATCACACAGATGCCATAGTCAATGTAAAGCTTTAGTGACTAGTTAAACTTGTAAAAATACATTTTGAAATATGCCTTATTGCTTTAAATTTAGAAAACATCCAGTAATGTAATATGAAACACTGTGAAAGTGTCTCTTCTGCATAGACTATTTTCACTTTTGAGTATTTTGCTGTTAATCTTTTTGTTCTGTGGATTTTAAATGCTTGACTTTATCTTGTGTTTCTCTTTACATTGTGTCATTGCTACTTCTATTTTAGTAAAGATCTTCTTTCACCACTGCTGATGAGTGTCCTCATTTTATCCAGAAGGTGTGGTTAACCTGCAGAATTATCAGCAAGTCTTTGCCCATTACTCTCCCTTTTTGATCATTTTGCCCTCTCTATGAGCAGCATTACTTTTAGGCTCTTCTGACAACCAGCGGAACCCATTAAACAGTCTTCTGTCAGCATGAAACCCTGAAACATGGGGACATCAAATCCATCCTAAAAATCAAGTTTAAATCTAAAAACAAGATCTGTAATGTTTAAATAAAAAGCTGTATCCAAAGCATATAGACACATTGAATATACACATTTAGCAACATATTTGTGTTTAAAATGTAATCTTGTAACATATTGTTTAATAGGGAAGATCCACAGTACACTTTTCAATGTATCAGAGTCAGTGTTGGGAAACAGCTGGTTTCCATCTGGGATGTGGAGTGGAACTATCAGAGGTAGACGAGTGAAGGTAAAACATGTTCCATATTCTTCTCTGCAGCAGAACAGGATGGTCCCAGGTTGTCATTGGAGACGGGAGACTTGGATGCAGTTAGACTGTTAAAATGTCCATTTTACTCTTTGTTCTTGTAGTCCTCCAGGTGGGCCAGGATCCATCCAGATGGTCCCAGAATGACCAGGGAGAAAACGCTCAATCCAATGATAGTTTCCTGGACAGACAGGGAGGATTCAGTCAGCCGTCACATAAATCAAGAATTCAAAAGTAGTGTCTCTTTTATTTTAAAAGTACTGCTATATGAACAAAAGGCCAATAACATTTGGTTTGCAAACACTTTAAACAAATAAGGTGCTTTTTAACAGAAGAATTCCCTTTACACAGTAGCAGTTAAAATATTTATTGTATATTGTATATATTTTATGAAAACAACAAAAAAAGAAATGTGTGTTGAAATAATATTCTCTGAATACTTTAAGCCAGTGATTCTCAACTGGTGGGTCGCGACCCAAAAGTGTGTCGTGGAACCGTTTTCAGTCCTTTGCCTGAAAAAAAAAAAAAAGTGTGCTTTTATTTTGAAGGGGATTTTTTATGAAGCAGTTATTCACACTCCTTAACACTATTTGAGGATTAATGCCTTGTAATGCTAATATACACACGCCATTTCACAGTATAGAAGAACACCCACAAATGCTAATTGAGCGAAACGCAAGTACGACATGAGATGTGGATTTTCTTACATTGAGGACAAAAGAGGGCAAAAGCCTTAGTGTGTTTTGTGCAGCGAGGTTCTGGCACAAGAAAGCATGAAGCAGTTTCACTAGTTTACGTGAAACGTGTGTGGGACGGGGACTGACAGGAACAATTTCTCTGCACAAGAGAGCTCCCTACACTACGACTGCAGAGGACATCTTCAGCTCAGGTTCAAACTGCACCATCTTTACATTAAATACATTTGAGAAGTTGAAAATTTGGGTCGCGGCTTGTCATTAAGGGGTGATGGTGGGTCCCACAGCCAGACTAGTTGAGAACCACTGCTTTAAGCCACTATAATTTAATCGAAAATCTTCCCCAGATTGGATTTAGTACGTGTTGTGGAAGTCCCAGATATCAGGAAACTAAACGCAGTCTTGTCTGGTTCATAACAGTCCGGAGGAGCTCCGTGCATTTTATCGAGCTGTATTCACTGTGTCTCGTGAGCCACACGTCGGCTGTTTACTACAGCTGTATGAACACAAAATAAACTGATTTAACTGCAACAAACCGACAAAAATGGATGCCGCAATAACTACGTAATGATGTCGATTTGTAAAAAGTCTGACTTCATGTTTTGTTAGTTCTCTCCACAAGACGACAAGATAAATAACTTTTAAAATACTTGTTTTCGAGAGTCTGGATCTATCGGTGCTAGGCTAAGCTAACATTGTAGCAGCTCCATCAACACAACATAACGTCACATAGGCGTAAATACGGCAGCGTCTATTCATTGTTTGTACCGTATGGTTTACACACAAACATTTATACACATAGTTTGGTCCGGTCTCCACTAATATGAGGTATCGTAGAGCTCTGGGTGAACACAGACAGATACAGTATTTGTTTCCTGATTCAACGTCACGACGTCAGTGATGACAGGAGCATCTCAACGCTGATAGGCTATCGCGCCACAGCGCCCACCCCAAATGTTTTCATTGGTTGAGACTCATGATGACGCCCATCCCAAGCCAGTCCTGATCAACATCCCGCCCCTCCTGTGACCCATGGTCTGTCTGTGTATTCAGAGCCAGTGAGCAACGGACTTTCAAAATAATAATAATGAAAATTAACTGCGTTAACACGCGATTAAAATAATTGTCCAGGTTAATTAATTAATGCGTTAACACGATAATAACGCGTTATCTTGCCCATCACTAATTTTACGCCATAGTTTTGTATTAGTTTGAACTATTTTTCCCTTTAAATGTGCTGATGTTAAAAAGCGGTATGCAGTCCCATCAGTCTTTGCGCTCATACAAGAGCAGCAACACGTGTGCTTTATAACATAACTTTATTATCTATAACATGCACACGTTATTGGACACGCTGCATTTGTAGCTTTTCAATAAATAGACGACAAAGACAGACAGGCCGACGAGTATTTACAGTAGTATTTACTATATCACTGGATACTAATTATTGATACATTAATGAGTTTGCCACTTTAAAGTTGCAGCTGGTAAAGTTCGAGCTAATTGTTTACTACTTTATTATACTTAATAATTAGGCTATATAGTGCTTATTAATACATCATAGTCTAATAGTTGATATACATGCTCCGTATAATGAGCCAAGAATTCAAATACTTAACCGGACATGCAGCAGTTTAAATTCAGTTATTTGGGTTAATTAGATACGTTGGCTTTTATAGCGAAACACACACGTAGACCTAACAGAGCTGACTTTACAGATATCAATTTTGACCTCGCCAGCCAAGGACAGCTAAGCTAATGGCTGCTAGCTAGCAATGGAGTTATCCAGCGATAAGACTTACAACTGTGCCAATCTTTTCCTTGGCTGGGCCAGCGTAGAGATTAGCCCGCTGAATGACGGTGTTTCCCCGCAGGACGGGAGCAGCGCGGTTAGCAATGGTCCTCAGGAGCCCCGACATGTTTCTCTGCTAGGCTGAAGCGATGTCTTCTCGAATGAAGAAGCGACGATGATGTAAAGCGGAAATGGATCAATGCAAAGGTCGTTTCTCTTCTTCTCTTCACAAGAGAATAATAGCGAGTCGTACAGTGCCACCTACTGTCCTGGATGTGGATGTACATGGAGGTGTGACGGGTCTGTCTTCTTCAGTGGTGGAAAGTAGATTTACTCGAGAACTGTTCTTCTATAAAATGTTGAGGTTTGTGTCCCTTACTTGTGTATATCTATGTTCTTAACAACTATATTTTAAGGTAAAATAAAATAAAATAGTAATTATAATTAAATTAAAAACACAAGACAGACTTTAAAAAAAGTTGTTATTAGTGATTTTTTTTTTACTTACGGTATCTTCCTGCCAGCATCTGCAAAGGTTTATTAGTGTGATGGTTAAACGAGGCAAGCTAAAGTATTATTAGAAGGTCTTCTAACTATGGTTTAAGTCTCCTGCTCAGATGCTCAGAGTGAAAGTTGAAAATGAAAGCAGACCACCAACAGTTAGCCACGTCTTTATCAATCTGCTTTTACACCCCTTTTGTTCTCTGCTAATGTGTCAGATAGATCTCCTACAGGTTTCATTCACTGAGACAGATGTTTAGGCAAAACTTGTGCTGAACTCTTGACTAAACAACTTGTCATATTGTATATGTGACAAACCGTCTGCGGGGGTAATGAGTGTCCACCTGGCAAAAAAGCCTTCACACAATCAGACACTCCCTTTCGTGGGGGTCCGATGCAGTGGGGTTTCACCTGTCCGTTTCCTTGCCACGATCCCTCGTAAGCTCATGTCCGTGTGGAAAGCTAAACTGAGGCTCAATAGTGAGTAGCCTAGTTGTAAAGTAGTGTCAGTAGCAGTGGCGGGCCGTGCATTTTATACCTGGGCCTTCATTGATGTCCGACTACAGTTGAACCAACTAATAACCTCATTGTTGGAGCTATTTATTTGATGTTGTATTTTGTTATTTATTTACAAGTAGTATTGTTTAATTATTGTCGATGTTTGATATATTAAGAGTGTTTTTTCTCTTTAATAGTAATTTGTTGAGTTACATTATTTTTTGTTGTTTGGTTAATTACTGTGGGCACCTGTGGCATATGTATGAGTGGAGAGATAGGACCAGCATGCTTATAGTGGGCTTATCGTTTTTACCAGCACAGCACATCACAGGAGAGACAGCACGACAGGAGTTTTCTTTGTTCTTTTTTCTTGTTTGCTTGTTTTTGTTTGCTTTATTTAATAAATACGAAAATCAGAATCCTGCATGGAAAATCATCTCTCTTCTGCCTGCGTAAAACACCGACCACGGTGCATCAGTGCCGTTTGATTATTGTTTGTTTAATTTTGATTTAGTTGACAAATGGCCACTACACTCATTATGACGCCACAGATACGGTTATTTGTTTCTAGGGGTGTAACAATACACGTATTCGTATTAAACCGTTCGGTACGAGGCTTACGAACCGAACAATAATACTAGTACATTTGGAAAATGCAGAAGCTTAAATTGTGGGAAATATAATGTTTTCGGTGGACTGCGCTCAAGTAGGAGACAACGGACTGTGTGACCTCTGAACCCGGGACAAAAAACCCCAAAAATAAAACAGCTGAGGCACAGCACGTGAGGCTACTACGCTAAACTAGCTTAACGGGAAAACAACAGCAGCAAACAAGCTACGAACTCTCCCTGGAGAGTTTAGCTGTTCCCTACTGATTTAAACAGGGCTAAACAATCCCCACATAATCCCCATTTCTCCAGACCATAATTCTTACTTTGTAAAAGAAAACAGCCCATGACGGTATGCTTCGTAGTTAACGGACAATGCATATAGTCCAAATCAGTATAATTAACACAATGACAACAACAAACTCACAAGAACCAGTCACATTCATATCAGTAGCTGTAAACGTTTACTGCTTTGGGTGTTAGCACTCTCTGAAACTAAATTTTGACATTACGAGTGAGGGCCTCGGGATTAGGTAAAAATGCAGAGTCACCTGAAGGCCCTTTCCATTACCGTTTGTATTAATTAATCATTATTAAATAATCAAAGTAACTGCCACACAGTGAACCTGGGGCCTTGGGGGCCCACGGTGCCCCTCTTTGCCAGTTGTTAATCCAGCCTTGGTTGTATCTACAGAATGTGAAGTGAACAGTCTTCAGTTTGAGGCTCAGGCATTAACTCAACTACAGTTTTGTAATGTCAAAGCTTATTGGCCAGAGCCATGCAACTCCACGTGCGTGTTAATCCTCTCTTGGTCAGCCCTGTTGCATTCTGCTAACTGGGGACACCACCACTCCACAACAAAACCCAACAGATTTTAGTTTGACGAAGCATTTTGCAACACCGACTCTCTAACTCTTATCTCTCTTTTATTTTTTTATTGCCTCTCCGTGATTTCCGTAATTTTCCTTCCAACACTGTTAGTGGGAAGACCATTTACTTAAATTAAGGGCCATTTTAGTTTTGGTCTTTTTTTAACACCTCGGAAAATGGGGATTGACTCTGGAGTCAATGTTTCAGATGATGTTGCACTTTACGGGGGAAAAAGTGCCTTTACCCAACTGGAGCACAACATAGTGGCTGGATATCTTATCACTGCAGGTAACAAAGATGGCAGTAGAAACAGAGGATGAATAATGTGAATGTTGTGAATTCTCTGATCGATGTTCTTCTGTCGAAAGTCAAAGTGTGTAACTCTCTGGAAGCATTTCAGGAGCCTGCATTCAGTCTTTGTTCTAACTTTCAACACATCTTACAGTTATGTGTCAAACGATCAATAGTAAGCCGGAAGGAAAAGGGAATTTAGAGTATTATTGGCTGCGTGACAAATTCATTCATCCTAAAGAATGAGATTTTTATCAAAACTCAGTTTTAAAAACACGAGGGTAAAGGAAAACATGACTGTTTCCAGGCCATTGACGGGGAAAGGAAACTAGTCCATTGATACCTTTTGAAAAAGTGTCCTGACAGCATTATGTAACTGATCTAGGTCTTGGCACTGTATTCCAAGACCTGTTTCTGAACTTTGCATTTCTCTCATGGCAACTTCATTAAGACTGAAAGTGACTGTTTTTCTTAATTAGCATCACCATTTCTTTTCTGTCTTCTCTTTTAAGATTCTGTCCATCTTGTATTGATCGTGGTGTTTTGCGGTTTGAATAAATCTTTCTTGCCTGAATTGTTTAGCTTTGCTCGCATCAGAGCACCCTTTTTTGTTTACATTCCCAAAATGAATGAGATTCACAGAAGTTTTTCACAGCAGATATTTCACTTTTCCAGCCAAGTTGCCAGGAAAACATGTTGACATTTTACCTTTCTGCAAACCACAGATATGCTGAATGTCGATGTTTCTGCATTCAGTCAGAGTACAATGAGCGTTGATCCAATCAAGTGAAGTGGTATATAGAGCAACCGGTATTAAAAGCTGCGTGGTATGAAAGTTACGTGGTGTAATAATGAGAATAACAAGTGAGAAAGTCAAATAAGTGTGCATATAGCTCAAACAAACACAGCACTCTCACCTAGTAGACCATTGTTCGTGTCCTGTGTGAAACCAAAAGTTACCATTGACTTTATGCTTCTTGAGTAATATTGTTCGGCATGTTACGTAACGTTGCATGAAAGTGTGCTCAGTGCGGTTGTTATATATTTACGTTGTTATGTTGCGCTATAACAACACAAATCATGATCTTCTTTACCTTAACCAGTAGTTTTGTGCCTCTCTGTTGCGGCTCCCTGAGGTTCCCAACTGGTGCACCGGATCCGGACCCAGGAACTAAAAACCGGTAGATAATTCGGAATTATACATATTGGGCACCGAGTTTAAATTTTAACCGGCGCCTCTTATCCAGCCGTTACGGCACTTGTTCGGCGGTGCAGGAAACACACCGACCAATGCAGTGCAAATCACATCACGTGATGCAGCTCAGCCAATCAAACAACTTTCCTGACTCGAGCAGGTTTACACACATCGTGACACACAGGGCTGAGACGAGGAAATAGAAAGAAGAGCAGGGAAATTGTGCTAATCGAAGAAGTTATCTCACATGACGTTCTCCAAAAAGAGAAACGTGTTCAGAGAGAATATAATTTATAAGCAAGAATGAACAGAATCTTATATGTTGATTATTCCCACAGGCAGTTAAATCCTCTACCTCTGTCAAGCGCTTGTCCCTGCAGGTGGCTGATCATGATTTTCAGACCCCCGCCCTCGGTAAACTATCAATGGATAAATCCAAAAAAAGAAAAGTCATGGAGGAAAATAGAGAGTTTAACTCTGCGTGGACGTCTTCACTTGCTTTCACTGCCAACGATGCTGGCTTACCTGTATGCTTCCAGAACAAACACACAGCATGTGCTGAAAAGTGTCACACTGGAGATGAGCGACAAAGAGCGATTCCTCAGCTGCTGCAGCAAACTCTCTTCTTCATAAGAGTTTGATATTGTTATATCAGGTAGAATTGCAAAGAAATGTCAAGAATTGTCTTTATTCTTGTTCTATATTTTCATAAATACAACAAACTATAGTTTTTGTATATATAATATAATGAACTATATATACAACTTTATAAGCTGTGATATCAAATAGCTTTTGTGGCTCCAGACAAATTTTATTTGGTGGAAAATAGAGCAAAATGGCTCTTTGGATAGAAAAGGTTGCCGACCCCTGGCTTAAACCTACCCAATTCTTTCACAGCGTTAACCATGTGTCATTACGCGTTTCTGCAAGTGTGATACAAGGCTAATATGAAACATATGTGAAAGCGTATTTTTGATTCACAAACATCCACATTCAACGTATTCTGTGATTTGCAAAAAAAGTACAATGCCAACATCTTTTCTGGTGACTGGGTTGACTTGTCATAGGGGGAAAAGCACAAATTAGTGACACTGATGATAGCTCGGCGCCAAGAATCATTATAATGTAATGCAGCCGGCGGTTTTCATAGGTGGTCAACTACTGGCAGCAGATCATATAATTATTACAACAAATGTTAACGAATAACCATAACAATGGAAAATCAATAGATGAGTTATTGACTTGACTTGAATACAGTCTTGGAGCCATCAGAGGAAATGTAGCTTAAAATGCTTGTGTTTTCTTTACCCCTCTGTTAATGTGATTTAATAAATACAGGATTAGAGGTGTTGCAAGTTTGACTTTTACCTCACACTTTGCCTGCATTTTTCTTTCTCTTCACAGGTGTCATAAGTTTATTAAGCAACATTGTTGTGCTGCTCATGTTTGTGAAGTTTAAGGAGCTGCGCACTGCCACCAACTTCATTATAATCAATCTTGCTCTTACTGACATTGGTGTGGCTGGTATTGGCTATCCCATGTCAGCTGCCTCAGACATCCACGGCAGCTGGAAATTTGGCTACGCTGGTTGTCAGGTTGGTGGAATGTGTCTTCACATATATATTATTTTACTGATAGAGCAACCTACATATACAATAAAAAAGTAATGTAAATGGAACCACATTTAATGTTGAGATTAGGGGAGGTGAATGTTCTGCCAATTTCTTTCTTCTTCAAGGACCCATACTGTATGGCTAGTCTACACTGAATGATGAATGATGAATGAACACTTGCAGCCTGGTTAACTGTGTGAACAGGTTCTACCAACCCCTCTTACGTGAACTGCTTCAGCAGTATTAAAAATGGGATAATAGTTTTTAATTATTCCATAAAAAAACAGACTCTTGTTTTGTTTCATTTCTACTGCAGTATATTGCTGACACGCCAGAAATGGAAAAACAGATCAGTATCACATTATAATGTGAAGTTTAATTAAGGTTATAATAAGATGTTTTTCGCATTTAAGATATTTTCATGTTATGATAAGATAGTCTCATGTTATAACATGATCACTTACACTGTTTCACGATTCACGTTTTAATGTTATAACAAATATGGCTCATTTACACAATTTGAGTAGGTTTCACTTTGTGCTTGAGACATATCAAGTTCTAACGTGAAACGTTTTACACTATGACAACAACTTATCACATTATAACGTGGACGGTTTTACGTTATAAAAATAGGTTATCATGTTACAACAATAGGTTATCATGTAATAACAATACGTTATTGTGTTATAACATTAAATGTTTTATACAATAAATTATCACTTTTTATGTGAAATATTAAACATTAACAAGATAACTAGTTAATTGTTAAAACAAGAAAAGTGTCTTGATATAACGTGATACGTTTGTATGTTGTAATAACATGACAACATTTTGTTATAACAAGAAACTTTTCACATCATAACGGGATAATTATGTTTTTCTTTTCCTGGTGTGAAAAACAGTTAAAAATGCTTGTTGGGCAGTTTTTGTAGTCACCTTTTCTACATATTTTTTCAAAATGTATGTAAATATATGGGAATTATATCATAAGACCCAGTCAGAAGGGTCACCAGCCTTGTAGTTCTCCATGTCGTCATGATTTCTACAAGCTTTAAAATGTCACACGAACTAACGTGACTTTTTCTGAGCCAACCATAACAATCGACTTATCTACAGGCTGAGGCACGTTCTCATCAGCTGCTACACTGCACAAGGCCATGTGTTTGGAATCTTTTGGCAGATTATGTTTCCCCTCAGCCTTTGTTATTGCACAGCTATATTGTGCCATAGATGTTATTCTACAGTGAGAATCAGAGCAGGGAAAGCAGAGTGTTTTAACTGGGCAGTGGGGGAATCCTGGCTGTGTACCTTTACTACAACTGATTTTCCAAATGTT
This sequence comes from Melanostigma gelatinosum, assembly GCF_949748355.1. NCBI lineage: Eukaryota > Metazoa > Chordata > Actinopteri > Perciformes > Zoarcidae > Melanostigma > Melanostigma gelatinosum. Next base: position 2,323,680 of record NC_136649.1, on the reverse strand, counting down.
CACATCTATTCAGTCAGTCGATACAATGCCCTCCAGTGTGTCAGATAGTACTGATCAATGTCAGTTTTCCTCAAAGCACAACGGACGATACAATAATTGTATCCATCCAGTGTAAATCAGGCATGCTGAACAATACTGCTACAATAAACCAGTAGCTTGCGGGGTGTGTATCTATCTTCCAGGTAGCCAGTGGTGCCGTTTATTTGTGCTGTAAAATCAACGATGGGAAACCTGAGACTTGCTTGACTTATCCATCACAGTGAACATACTTATCTGCATTTAATGTTGCCTTAGTTACATATCAATTTGTATCAGTTTGATAGCATTGTGTGGTTCATTGCAATTCTTTAAACAATTCCATTTGGATTTGTATACAATAATACTGTAACTTTTCCCAAAACATAGGTGATGGATTCTACTCAGCAACGTTGGAATGAGTTTAGATTCTGTACAAGTTGATTTGCACATTTAGCACATTTAAAATAAGAAAGAAATTGGCAAATATTTACATAATTCATTTTATCGTCTGTTAAACACTTGCTAGTTGTAGTTCATCTCAAATATGAGGACATGCTGCATTTTTTGTCATGAATCAACATCAATTTAATATCTTTGTGTTTTTGACTTTTGGAAATTTGGATGGGCACCTTTTCTGAATATTTTCAGGATTCAAACTATTTTTTTGACCAAGCGTGTATTTGATTAATCCGAGGTAATCGCCAGATGAATCAGTAATGAAAAATAATCGTTGGTTGCTGCCCTAGTTAAAGTTTTGAAAACCAATGGCTTTGTTTAAGGTAGTTAGAACATATTGAAAGATCAAAACACTTTACTTCAACTAAAGGATTAGTTAACGTGCTGGGTAGGTTGGCCTGGCGTACCACCTTTCAGCCCCCGGCTGCTACGGAAAACCTAAAAACCTAAAAGAAGAAAATATATGCAACTAGTTTTAATCATTAAACCTCAAGGAAACATCAAGGCCCATTATAACTCCACTAACATTATCATTAACTAACTATTATTTGTAATCTTTGTGTTTTTGCGACCAGATCTATGCAGCTCTCAACATCTTCTTCGGTATGGCCAGCATCGGCCTGCTGATGGTGGTGGCCATCGACCGATACCTCACCATCTGCAGACCAGACATAGGTATCTATTTCCTGCACTTCTGCTCGCCATGCAAGGGTGGAATTTCGACTGGGGATGGGGCGACACATCCCCCTCACTTCCTATTTATATAGTTGGCAGTGTATTCTCCCTTGATGAAGGTTACAATGTTAGAGAGGTGTTGATCCAACTGTGTGATCATTTCGGAGGATGTAGATTAGTTTAACTGTAATGCATCATAGAGTGATGCTCTGTTTAGCCTTTACCAAACCAGTATCTCCACACTGACCCTCCTGAACTTTCATTGTGAATGGACATGTCATTTGTCTCTCCAGGGCACAAAATGACGATGCAATCATACAACCTTCTTATCCTGGCAGCATGGCTGAATGCTGTGTTCTGGTCCTCCATGCCCGTGGTGGGCTGGGCTGGTTATGCCCCCGACCCCACCGGAGCTACATGCACCATCAACTGGAGACAGAATGACGCGTGAGTTATCAGCAGACTGCAGGTGTCACTGCATACTTTACACCTGGCAGAAACTATATCGTTTTATTCTAAAACTACTGAAAAAAATTGCCCACTTATAATGACAATTAAATACTGCTGCCACTACTAATACTGCTACTGATTACAAAAACCCAGAAAATAAGCACAGATTAAAACCGTAAAAAAACAACCATAAAACTATACTAAATATATCTGTGATACACCCCAACAACAATAGAAAAGCACACTAATGCCTCACTTCCTGGCCTGGTACAACTCTGCTCGACTCCTCACTTTTGGTACCAGGTATTATGTCTCTATTCTGTTCTGCACAGAACTATTCAGGGTACTACTGCAGGTAGTACCCTCTCTGTAGGCGGGACTTTCCGGTGAATGCCGTAGCAGCTCCTGCATGAAACTGCCATGACATCATTTTCAATGTGACACTCGCTGGATCATAGAGTGCTCCAGGGATGACGTATTGTTGAAGGCCAGAAGCAAACATCGCCCTGGTTTCTTCGACAAAAAGCCAATGGGAGTTTTCCATTGGATATTGGATTATTGCAGAAATGAAGCCCTACAGCAAACAAATGATACTAACATTTACTGCAGTACATCAGGTTACGCTGCTGAAATGTAAAGAATGTCTTAGCTTAAGCCCTTCATAAATTCATCTGATTACTAGGGGCCTTCAGTCATGGAGCAGACACAGCAGCATCATGAGATACAACTAAACTCACAGAAACAACAGTTTCAACTGAACAAACGAGCAGGAAAGTTTCCGACCAATTTATGTATCACAAGCATTGAACAAATATTGATGCAGTTTACAGTAAGATATTCCAGTAATTCTGGATAGTGCTGGAACAAAATACACTGGCCATATTTAGAACATTTTAAATAGTTTGGCTCCAGTGAGTGAAGCCAGGAGAGAATATTATACTGCTACTATGTTGTGCTATTACTATTACAGCTGTAATTATGCTCTAAGGCAACTTTGAATTGATTGGAAAGATTAGGATTTTAAACTCTGACTTTTAAAAGGCAGCCAGACCAAAGATAAAACATAATCCAGTATATCAATGTTTGAGCATGACACTAACTAACTTTTCCTCCACAGCTCCTTCATCTCTTACACCATGGCTGTGATCGCTGTGAACTTTGTGTTGCCTCTGTCCGCCATGTTTTACTGCTACTACAACGTGTCGGCCACTGTGAGGAGATACAAAGCCAGCAACTGCCTGGACAGCATCAACGTCGACTGGTCCGATCAGATGGATGTCACCAAGGTGAAAGCTGAACTACACTGAGCCATCGAGCTCACTCTTCTTTCCTCTACTCTGTTCCACTATATGTTATAAGTGTTCCACTCATGATGGCTTTGTCGTAGCCCATATTTTTAGCGGTTAAACAAACTTGTTAAACAAAGCATGTTTTGGTTCTGTCTCACATGCATCTGTATTCAATTTGAATCAATATAGTCTTTATGGTCCACTTTATCAGCGTAACGATGACCCAAAATGTTTTTTTAAGTCCATATTTTTGTTAATCCATCCGATAAAAATCGTCACAAACAGAAAACTTGCGCACTGAGTCTGATGCATTTTTTTGAATGCCATTTGTTTTTTTTACTTGTAATACAAGACAAAACTGAATTGATTAATAATTAATTAATTATTTTAATTATGAATGAATGACATTAGCAAGAAGCTATCGTTTAGCTGCCGAGAGCACAATGATTACCATCTAACCTTCCATCCTTTGTTTTGTGACCATCTCCGATTCCAAGCTGTTCTGTGATCAGCTTCTACAATCTGTTTTTTTAAATCTGCGTGACTCTGTTTGTCGTAAAGTGCTTTGTGCTGGGAGATGAATGAACCCAGTGAATCAGCTCAGATACCATTTTAAATGCTGAAGTTTTCATTTCGGGCAGCTCTGAGCGGCCAAAGAACTCTGACGGATGCGAAATAACGCAGAAAAATCGAATTTATTGAGAACACTTTAATGGTGGACGATGTGTAAATGGGATTTTCACAACATGACGTTGCATTTATTTTCGAACGTGTAACAATTTTGGATGAAAAATACGGACTTGGTGTCTTAAAGTTCTTAAAAGGACAATTCTATTCTGTTTCATCTTACACATGTAGTTATGCTATTGGGCTGTGAGCAAAAATGTGGCTTCATTCAATTTACTCTCTCCTTTATAGTACATACAATATTTTTGCCTGTATTATATGAAAGCTGTGTTGCTGTGTTTGTGGCCGGCAGATGTCCATGGTGATGATTGTCATGTTCCTGGTGGCCTGGTCTCCGTACTCCGTGGTGTGTCTCTGGGCCTCCTTTGGTGACCCAAAGACCATCCCTGCCCCCATGGCTATCATCGCTCCACTCTTTGCCAAGTCCTCCACCTTTTACAACCCCTGCATTTATGTCATTGCCAACAAAAAGTGAGTGTTTTTCTCGTCATTATGCTTTGATAATAATTCACGTGTGTGTAGATGTACTTGTTGCTTGTGAGAGGCAGTTGTGAGGATAGAGAGGGGGTCATGGGCCCATAATGAGACTGTGGGTCCCTGGGCACAGACATATAAAAAGGCAGTACTCCTGTTCAGTAATCAATGAGTAATGTTTTAATGATGTACTGTATTTTAAATTGATAATGAGTGGATGATCTCTTCCTGCAGGTTCAGAAGAGCCATCATAGGTATGGTTCGATGTCAAACCAGGCAAAGAATCACCATCAATACCCAGGTTCCCATGACAACCTCCCAACAATCCCTGACCCAGTGAGGTGAAATCCCATTGTATTAAAGTATCCTGGCATTAAAACCATTTATAGAAGATTGCTATGGTGAATTAACATGGATCAGTGTCAGTGTTTCCATCCCTAATAATCTGTGGTGTTAACTGTCTACATTCCACTTGCCGTGACATTGTAGTCATTGTGTGTGTTCTGGTAAAACTGACAATGCAACTCTTTCTGTGTGCGGACTGCATTCTTCAACTGCTACAGAAGCATCCCCTTTGCTTGGAAAAGGCCAAAGTAAGACATTCATTTTTGTTTTCACATGTGCTATCTATGCCCATACAGCAGTGCCACCTCTCTCATCAGATACAATAGGATTTCATTTAGTGACACTGACATTGTAGCTCACATCAGAATCCCAAGAAAGTTTATTGGACACGTAGAAATTAATTTTGATTCTGTGTCACTACATGTATTATTAGGCCCTGTTTACACCTGGTATTATTATTATTATTATTAATGCGTCTCCAGGGACCGCTTGTGATTGGACCCCACTCACCTCCTCTATATGCACGGACATCATTTCTGTTTGCAAAGACCAAATGCATTGTTGTTTTTAACCAGTTTGTATTTTGAATGAATTCATTCACTTATTTGTGCCGAGCAAATAAAGCAGTTAGCTAACTGTAGACTGAGAAAATATTTCATTAACTGTGAAGGACACCGGTGTTGTATCAAATACTGTTCACTAACAAGGACCACGCCAATAACACTATGAGTTTCAAGAGGTTTATTGCATAATGGAATGATTGTTAGATTTAAGAAGCGGAAGGGGTCGAGGGGTGAATGGATGTAGGGGTAGAGGGATGTAGGGTAGGAATGAAGAGATGAATGGATGTAGGGGTAGAGGGATGTAGGGTAGGGGTAGGAGTTGATGTAGGGTAGGAATGAAGAGATGAATGGATGTAGGGGTAGAGGGATGTAGGGTAGGGATGAAGGGATGTAGGTCAGGGGTAGAGGGATGTAGGGTATCATCAGTATCCCAATGCTACATCAAGAAGTATTTACATTTCATTTCTGCTCATGTTTTGAATGCAAAATTCAATCTCCAATATAAATATTGACTATAGTGGTTAAGTGAAGTACTTACACTGCTGATTTGTTGCTGCTGGGGTCAAAATAACATGAAATAAAAGTGATGGTTCACATAAAGTAATTTCAGTAAATATTTATTCATTCAACTCTTCACCACCAGGTTACCCATCCAACACTTCCATGATTGCTCACAAATACAAACAAGCAGAGAGGCAGAATGCATCATGATATTATAAGGGTGGGTCTGATAATCATGGCTGCACTGTGCTGGCGATAGAAAACTCACTGTGCAACAAGTTAAATCTACAAAAATATATTAAAGAATTTGTAATAAATGTTTACAGGAAGAAGAAGAAGGTGGCTGCATAAATATCCTTCATGTGATGAGCACCAGATCAGAAATAAAGTGAAAATGATCGTCAGTAGAACTAGCCCCATGATGGGAGAACAGCTGTGATGTTGAACTGTAAGAGTCAGTTTACAATAGATAGACAGGAACTCTACCCGTTCATAACTCAATGCCTGAATGACTCACTGTGTGCAGTGGAGTGGATGTTTTGGATACCTAAGAAAATATCTCTTTAAAGCCCAGAACTTTTGAGGACAGCAATCTGCAAAATGGGACTTACATTTAGTAGATCAGGTGACATGTGAATTTTGATTACAAGTAAGAATGTGATTATTTGATCAGCGTTAGCCCTTCAAAAAGACCACAAACTCAACCGAGCCTCATCCTGAATGCGCTGAATAGGAAAAGGCCTTATGTATCTACAGGGGACTGTGGATGCTCTGGTCTTGTACAGGTACGGTATTCCTGCAGTGGTTCACACGCTGGTGCCGCTTCAGGCGATATTGTTCTCCAGCCAGCCTCTGATCTCATTGTCATTCCTCCGGATCCATTCGATGTTGTTCCTCACCGTCTCCAGCGCCTGCTGCCGAGGCATCTCCCCGGCACCGGCGTTTGGATTTAAACTGAAGAAGTGCTCCATCTGCAAGGATGGAGAAATGTGTTTCAAGAGGCCTGAAAACAGGTCAACCTCGACTTGCTTTGAATCAAAATCAAACATTTTATCCCCTTTTTCAGCGATCACTCGATAATATCCCATCCTTATGGCACCTTAATTCATAAATGCAATGGTGAAAAGTTTTCACAATGAGGAAAATTTATCAAAATGTCTATAGAAACTCATCCATCCACCCGGAGGGTTTAAAACACACCTTTTGGCAGAATCTTTAAACATTGAGGCAGGCAAACGGCACAGCACAGAAGCAGTGTATTCAACCAACCAACCAAATCTATGTTAGGAAATGAGATAGATTCTGTGAGGGGTTTTGGGAAGTTTCTATGGATCTTTTCATTAATTTTGCCTGCATAAACCTTCACCATTGTAATCCACTTTGAAAGACTTTGATACAAGCTGACCACAGTCAGTGGGCGCAGTCACCTTTGAGGCCTACTGGGAGTATTTATTACTTTTGTGAAAGATTTTAGTGGAGTATTTCTTTCAGAAAGAATCATTAGAACTGTGCATGAAGATAAACTACCCGCTCTTCAGTCAAAATAACTAGATTGTTCAAATCAATAAGCTGTAAAGATACCATTATTTGAAGAATGACAAACAAAGTAGAAGATAGTTGCACAAAAAGGACAGTGCCAACCTTCGATAGCTGGAGCTCTGTGTTGTAGGTGGTGGTAATCTGACCCAGTAGGCGACCAAGGTTCCTGTCATTGATGGTGTACCTGTTGAGAAAGAAAATTAATTACGGTCGGCGACCCCTCTCCTGTCGTGCCCCCTCCCACCCCGCCAGAGCATGCACATGCATTTCACCCACCTCTCTCAAATCCCTCTTCCTCAAGTATCTCGCCAGTATTCAACCGTTTATCTCGCCAGTATTCAACCGTTTATCTCGCCAGTATTCAACCGTTTATCTCCAGCAGCACCCCCTCCTCCCATCCTCCCATAGCCTATCAACACACGCCCTTCAATTTATGTTCCTTTCCCAAAAAGATGTGACAAACAGAGAAGGCCAATTCTTTACGGGTGTCTGGTATCCGCCCCAGGAATAGTTGCCCCCCATACCCCAACCACACCTGCGGACGGACTAGCAAAGCACCCCTGTACACTCGTTAATAGATATAGGGTAGAGGGATGAAGGGGAGCAGGGTAGAGGGATGATGGGATGTGGGGTAGGGATGAAGAGATGAAGGGATGAGGGCTAGGGGTCGAGATAGAGGGATGTAGGGTAGGGGTAGAGGAATGAAGGGATGTAGGGATGAAGGAATGTAAGGAATAAGAAACAAGGAGGGTTCGTAGGAAGGAGGTTAGGCGATCGAAGGGGGGCCGTTGATGTCTGGCAGCTGGCGGGAACGGAGACTTGTAGGGACTCTGGCAGTGCAGAGTCCCCAAAGATAGCTCCATAAAGACTGATGCCGATGGTGTTTCTGGTGTCGTTCGGGTTGGAATGAAGTCTTGAGGATGTGGTCGGAAATTCCTTGGCTTGAAGCGGTGGAGGCGGCGCTGAGGAGGGAGCTTCGGGATATGGCTGGTCGTCCGGAAGGGTTGAGGAGAGCCTTTGTGAAAGGTAAGCGGTTTTAAGATGTTGTTTGTCTGTCGTGCCTCGTGTTGAAGCGTATGAAAGCTGAGTCAGGGAGCATTGCTCGTCTGTCTTGTGTTGTATGAAAGCTTGAAGCTGAGTCGGAGAGCGTTTGCTCGTAGAAAAAAATACATTTCCCATTAGCTGATTTTCTCACTGCACAGCTACTGTCTTCTTCAGTTGCTCTGCTTTCAGCCTGCAGCGCTGCTTCCAGCACAGCTTGTTTTAAGTATAGCTTTTATCCAATCAGATTTCACCTCTATGTCTCTAGGTAAGAAGAGAGGCCCGAGGCCCTCTAGGTAGACTTTGTAGATTAAAGTAAATGGGGACGATATTGTTGATTGTCATAGTCTTCAACCAATCAGATCTTTAGTTTGACATGTTGGGCGTATTCTTTGACATGTCAGAGTATTCTTGGTAGCCTGCTACAAATACATTAAGGTGCAGCTCAGCATTAAGGTGCTGTCACGGGACATGATGAGGACTCAAGCGCAGACAGTCAGATGAGTCAACCCCAGAGCTAGCAGCCGTGACCCAGCATGGAAATGAATTTGTCCAAACGGTATTTCTGGCTGACAACGTCGGAGAAACATTGCACATTTTATGGCTGGGAATGCGTTTTATTTGCAATTGAGCGTCTTTGTGTTTGGAGCTGTTTGGAGCTACGCTACGCTAACCTGAGGTGGCTCACCAAGGCAGCTACACGACACCATAGCACGACAGGACACTTACAAGCTACGGTGCTTTTGAAAACATTTGCTGAGACCCGAGTGGATCTACAACTCAACGAACACGATCGCAGGAGGACCTCTGGCTGGAACTGAACCGCACTGATCTTCTGTACAACGCGGTATTAAACTCTTTGTTATAGAGAAAGGAGGATGGACTTTGTCTTTAACTGAACAGCATCTGTGGTAAGTGAAGTGCTTTTGTGTTTTTATATCTGCAGTAGCGTTACTCAGTGGCGGGCCGTGCACTTTATACCTGGGCCTGCACTCGTAACAATGAAGCTCAACACCTACAAATACACTATGAGTGCAGATACATGAATACCGGCATGACGGGATGCGGCGGCATTAACGAACAATGAGTCAAAATCAATTCAGCTAAAACATGCATTCCACCACACACTCAAGAGCACGGGCCATTCAAATATTATTCATATTAGAGGGAACAATATTACCCATATCATGAAAACGACACGATAGACAAATTAACACAGCAGTAACTCTCCTATCACTCCCTCCAGGAAATACATGACTCCATAGTTCTTGTTACTGACGGATTTATTTGTCTGTCAACACAGAGAGGGACAATTAGTCCACTTGAAAGCACATGAATCTTCAAAGTAGATCACTTAAAAACTTAAACTTAACTTTAACTTTAACACTTTGCACGGAGTATATAGAACGCTGCCGCTTCGCGCGTCGTCTTGTTGCTGTGCACCGGCTAAATGTGTCCCCCACGCAACATAGGCCGTAACAATAGTTCCTATCACATATAAAACCAAATGAAAATCCATATAAGTTGTATAAATAATAATATATAATATAAACAAGCATATTAAATGATGACATAGATCATATTTATGGCAGTTAAAGCTACTGCAGTTAACTTACCAGAGCTGCTGTTCACTATTTAGCTGTTCATCCTCCTTTCTTTGTTAACAAAGAGTTTAATCTCACGGTTGTTCAGTACATCCGTGCGTTTTTAGTTCCAGTAAGAAGTCCTTCTTGACTCATGGCTGCCAGTGAAGACAGTTGAGCCTCCCCAGTTGTATTTCTTGAATAGGTTTTATTGCGTTTGAGGCTGAAAATGTCCGCTCGACAGAGGCAGCAGATTTTGGGATTGTCAACATGTCAGGCTAGCTCACTGACCAATCATGTATGGCTAAGCCAGCTAGCAGGCTCTGGCACGTCAAAGAATACGCCCAAGATGTCAAACTAAAGATCTGATTGGTTGAAGAATATGACAATCAACAATATCGTCCCCATTCGCTTAAACTGCAAAGGGATTCACTTGTGAGTCTGCAGGCCTCGGGCCTCTCGTCTTACCTGGAGACACAGAGGTGAAATCTGATTGGATAAAAGCTCTACTTAAAACTAGCTGCACTGGAAGCAGAGCAACTGAGGAAGACTAGCTTTGCAATGAGAAAATAAGGTAATGGGAAAAATATTTTTATAAATTGTAATACATGTAGTGTATTTAAGAAAAATTTTTAAATTATAAAATAGATATAGCTTTGTGATTCTGTTTAGGCCAGCAGAGAAGGCCTTGCAGGCCCTGACGGCCCACCACTGGCATTACTACTGTTAGATTTGTCTATCATGTAATTTCTATGATATGGTTAATATTGTTCCCTCTGATGTGAATAATATTTGAATGGCTCGTGCTCTTTAGTGTGTGTTGGAATACGTGTTTTAGCACTGCAGTGTTGCTGGATTGATTTGTCATGCTTTGTTGTCATATAAATACAGTATATTTAATTTAATTTATTTTAATTTTATTATACTATATTGATCCCATTAAGGGGGAAATTTGTCTCTGCATTTGACCCATCCCTGTATATAGGGAGCATATGAGTGAGTTTGTTCTTGTCATTGTATTAATTACATTAATTTTGACATCATGCATTGTCCATTAATGACGAAGCATCCCGTAATGTGCGTATTCATGTATCTGTTTCCTTTTACAAAGCAAGAATTATGGTCTGGAGAAATGGGGTTTGTGTGGCGATTGCTTTCGCCCTGTTTGAATCAGTAGGTAACAGCTAAACGCTGCGGGGAGAGTTTGTGGCGTGTTGGTTTTCCTGCTAAGCTAGTTTTGCATAGCCTCCCAGAACACACGCGCCTCACCAGAGTACATACAATGTTTTGTTTCTGGGTGGGCGTGTCAGACAGCATGTTGCCAGGTTGCCAGGTCCACCAAAACATTATATTTCCCACAATTTAAGCTTCTGTATTTCCCAAATGCACTAGTATTATTCAAACGTATTGTTCGGTTCGTAAGCCTCGTACCAAACGGTTTAATACGCATACGTGTATTGTTACACCCCTAGAAACAAATAATAACCGTAGCTGTGGCATCATAATGAGGTTATTAGGAGGTGGTTCAACTGTAGTAGGACAGCACTGAAGGCCCAGGTATAAAATGCACGGCCCGCCACTGCGTTAAGGTACATGTTCGCCACTGCTGTACAAAACCATCCCGATGAAGAGTTTGTAACCCGAACCCTAACCCATACACCGGCGACACCCTATCGGTTAAACAGGTCAAAGATGGATTTGTGAGTATTATTTTCTCTATAATACTCCGGTAAAAAGAGGCATCGATTAAGACGTATCTTCCCCACACATTCCAAGCATCAGCAGCGTCATTTCTGGTCTTTGTTGCACTGACCTGTTGACCAGGTAGTCCCAGTTGAGTGTGGTCCAGTCCCAGGTCATGTTCTGCCCCAGTGGGTTAAAGGAAACATATCGCACCACAGTGAACAGATCCTGACTCCTCACCACACTCTCATTTTTAGAAGCCTCCAGGAGCCTGATGGGAACAAAGGTTATTCTCTCCACATAAATATTCCTCATAATGATTTTAAAGATGATCTTGTGTGTAAAATCCAGTCATATTATCAGACTAAAAGTAAAAGCGGTGCGACAACACAAAGGAATGTCCCAATAGAACGTTATAAACTAAAAGTTTACAACTTACATCAGATACTGTTGAAACTTTCATGTTAAAAATTCTATATATTTATATATGAGATATCAGTTTCATCTCACTCTATTGCAGTGAATTGATTTTCTCATCTAACTGAGGGTGAGCGGGCAAAACATAAGACTCTCCCTATGAGTCCAAAAGTGTCTGCAAAGCAGTTTGAAACAGTCCATGCAGAGGAAGCGAGAGTCCCCGAGGCTGAATCCGTTCACCACATCACCACCCAGTCCAGTGCATTGTTTAAAGGAAAACCATGGTTTATTACAACACAGGTTTTACTTTCATAGGTCTGGCGAGAAGTAGTCATTTTCTCATAGACTTCTATACAAACAGAGGAGTTGCCCCCTGATGGTCATTAGAGACAATGCAACTTTAAGACACTTCAGCATTGTCTTCACTTCTCAGAACTGGAGGTGGCCACCTGATCTCATCCCAGCCAAAGTGATAAAATGAAAGTGTTTTCAGGTTATCAGGTCAACCACTCTGTATGATGAGTTGTTATTAATCACCTGTAGAGAAGTTCCACGTTCTCCACAGAAGCCAGTCCATACAGCAGCTTGTCCTTCTCTTGAGCCAAAGAAGTGTCTTCGTACCGCTGGAACATGATGTTCCACTTTGCTTTGGTGCCCGAATTCTTCATGCCATATCGATAGACCAGCAGCCTCAGGTTCACTGCCACGCTGCTGCAGGTCGAAAAGCCAACAAATGTTGATGTCAGGTTCTGAAACAAACAGCTGTGTTTAAAAGGTATTGTTTGAGGCGTTGCTTTTCTTGTTCTCACAGAAAACTGGTGAAATGTTTACAGGGTGGCCATGGCATCCCTGCTTAAATGTTCTTGCTATTTGAAACATTATTGGTAAATGTCAGGTGTGGGTGAAAATGACTAAATTACATACTATGACACATGATATTTTGAAAAATGATACCTGATTTCCCCACTGATCCACTGGTCGAAAATGCGAGAGGCTTCGTTCAAAGCTTCCTGATCTCCCATCTGACAGGCGATGCTGAGCGCCGTCTCCCTCAGTAACCTGCCACACACAGCCAGCAGAACACATGACACCCATTTCACATTGTGGTAAATTTGCGCATTGGGTTAGCATGGGGTTAGCATAAAAGAAGGACACGTGTTGGTAACAGTAACGGGATTGTGACTGCTCGGTCTGTACCTCTGTGTCTGTGTTCCGCTATCAGTCCATCCAAGTTGCGTTGTGAGTGCTTTAACATGGTTACGAAACAGTTTCTAGAAAAAACAAACAACAACATGGTTCTTAATTAAGACAAGACATTACAGGCAGAACCAGTTTTCATGCACTAGTCAATTTTGAGATTTTGGTCTATTTTGCTTTCACAGCATGTCTTCTCCCAGATCTGTGGGAAACATCCAAAACATACATTTAGGTGTTTCTTTTACCCCTTGGTGTCTGTGGATCTCTCCTAAATTCACCTAAAGTTACCATTAGATAGTGCATTATTTGCACATTTAAACATACCATTTCAGAAAACTTGTAATACAAAAATAATTGTCTTAATGTAAGTAATTAACTGGGCAAGTTTCATATTTTTTTCCTCTGTTCACCTGTAGTGTCTTCAAAATGTACGTAAACTTTCAAAACATATCTTTAAAGGCTGCTTTCTCTAAATGAGTTTGACTCTGACTCAGAGCCAGAAATCTCCACTTCAGTAGCTCTTACATACACCAATTAGGGCCATTGAAGGTGAAATAATATTAATATAAATACAATAAAAATGTTTTAAGAAATCTTATGTATGAATTTATTTGTCGGCTTATTGACTGAAAATGTCATCATCTTGGTTCTATTTCATCCTTACTGACCGCCAGAGGCAGTGCTTAACACTGGATATCTTCCATCGCGCGCATGCGCAGGTCGAATATTTATATCAACAAAGTCACGTGTGACCTCGGATGACCCCCGTCGTCTATAAGTTCCGGTGTCATCCTGAGCTCAGCCCTTTTTTTCTTCTCGCGTCGCAGGTTAGCTACCATGGTAGCATAAACAAGGATGTGTCTACGATCAAGACATATTAGAGCTCGTCGCTGTAGCCTTGTGACTACCAGTCGGAGTTGCGGTTCTCTCGCCCTCCAAAGGCTGCGACGAGCTGTCCCTCTTCGGAGGGACCGGTGTGTTCGCCGTTCGGACATCGAGCCCCGGACTGGTGGACGGCCCTATCATCGGTCGTCACCAGTCTGATAAGGGCCAGCTAAGTCGTGATGACAGCAATCGGTAAGATCGATTAACATTGTTTTCTATAACAGTTGTTTGTTCCACGGTTGGCAGAGCGCTTCCGCTCTAGTTAATCGAGTGGCGCGCTAACGAGAGCGTAGAATTACGCTGTCGGCCCGCCCTTCACAGTGTTACGGCTATCACAGTTAGCAGAGTGTTCCTGCTCAGGCAAACTTTGTGAGACACTAGATCGGCATTGGCGTTGTGTACATGGAGATTTAATCTTTACATCTGACGTAATTCGCAGTTAGCAGTGTCTTCACTCAGGCTAACTTGGATGCTAGCTGGGACTGCGTCCATCAACTTTGTAAACCTTACGGCCGTCACAGTTAACAGAGCATCCCCGCTCAGGTTAACTCAGTGGGAAGCTAGCTAAACAGAGCTGATACTGGGGCTGTGGCCATCAACTTTGTATCCTTACGGCTGTCACAGTTAACAGAGCGTCCCCGCTCAGGTTAACTCAGTGGGAAACTAGCTAAACAAAGCTGATACTGGGACTGCGTCCATCAACTTTGTATCCTAACGGCTGTCACAGTTAACAGAGCTGTCACAGTTAACAGAGCGTCCTCGCTCAGGTTAACTCAGTGGGAAACTAGCTAAACAAAGCTGATACTGGGGCTGTAGCCATCAACTTTGTATCCTTACAGCTGTCACAGTTAACAGAGCGTCCTCGCTCAGGTTAACTCAGTGGGAAACTAGCTAAACAAAGCTGATACTGGGGCTGTGGCCATTAACTTTGTATCCTTACGGCTGTCACAGTTAACAGAGCATCCCCGCTCAGGTTAACTCAGTGGGAAACTAGCTAAACAAAGCTGGTACTGGGGCTGTGGCCATCAACTTTGTAGCATTACAACGATCACAGTTAGCGGAATGTGCTCGCTCAGGCTAACTCGGTGAATGCTAGTTATACTAAATCAACATTGAGGTTGTGCCCATTGATGGTTTTTACGCATTACGGCTGTCGAGTTCGCTCCGGCTAACTAGACTAAGCTAATACTCGGATTGTGTCCATTGATTGTTGTAAACATTATGGACATATCGGTAGCGGATATCAGTTAGCAGAGTGCCCTCGCTCAGGCTAACTGGTAGCACACCAAGAGTTACAGCACCTGTCCAAGTGAAGAGTGTCCTCGCTCCCCTCTCACTGTAAGGACTGTGGTTTCTTTTGTCCGTTCTCACAGTAGCAGAGTGCTCTCGCTCAAGCTAACTGGTGGGGCACCAATATCTGCAGCAACTATGCGAGTGAAGAGAGTGTCCTCGCTCCCCTCTCACTATGAGAACTGTTTTCCTGACCTGTTCCACAGTGGCAGAGTGCTCTCGCTCAAGCTAACTGGTGGGACACCAATATCTGCAGCAGCTGTCTTAGTGAAGAGTGTCCTCGCTCCCCTCTCACTGTAAGGACTGTGTTCTTTTTGTCCGTTTTTCACAGTAGCAGAGTGCTCTCGCTCAGGCTAACTGGTGGGTCACCAATATCCGCAGCGGCTGGCCAAGGGAAGAGTGTCCGAAGGATCACTCGCCACTGACTGCCCCCTGCCTGTTCTCTCAACATTCAGCAGAGCACTCCCGCTCGGACTGATTTGGAATTCCGCATAAACTAGTGGGACAAGGGTTCCACCAGAATCGCGGCCATGTTAAACTCTCCCGGCTGTAGGACCTGTATAGCTCCTCTTCAGCCGGAGGACGGCCCTGACCTCTTGCCCTAGCAGGGAGAACCCAGGCAGGACCTGCGGCATCACGCCTTGAGCAGTAAGGTCTGCTAGGCTGGCCGAAGTGGAACACCTGATGCGGGAGGTCTACCTCCCCCTGTCAGGGCAGCTGAATCCAGACCAACCTACCCTGGTCATTTGTATGGCGCTTGCACGCCGGGCATACACAGCAGCTGGAACATCCACCTGTGAGTGCCTTCTTCAGGCACCACAGTGTGTTACTGCTGTCCTTTCCCCCTGCAATCGCAGGGCGTGAACATACTGCCGTACTTAGACGACTGGCTGACCTAGGCGCCGTCCCGGCTTCAGGCGCCACAGGACACTGCTCGCCTTCTCTCACGTGGCCCGGTGGGCCTCAAGGTGAACATGGAGAGGAGCTACCTGAGCCCTTCCCAGAGCATAACCTTCATTAGTGTGGCCCTATGAGGGCCTGTCTGTCGCCCCAGTGCGGATGGCTGAACAGCCTTCACTTGGATGCCAAGTGGCACAGATACAGGGCAATAATATTATCGAAACAGTGTCTATTCATCTATTCACTATCCCCATGGAGGGAGTGCATATCTGGCGAACAGTGTCCCAGGAACCGAGCCCCAGGGGCTCGGTTCCATTCCACCAGGGGATTGTCACAAAAGATACCTGCCTCTCAAGGCGGGGTGCAGGGTGACAGAACAGGACAGCCTGGGGGCAGTTGTCTGCTGAAAGACCGCAGGTCCAGGTTCTAGAGCTAGCGCTCGAGCACTTCCTTCCATGTTTGAAGGGAAAGCATGTGCTTGTCCGGTGGACAGCACCTCTGCTGTGATTTCCCATGAACTATCGATGGGGCACCAGATCTGCAGAAGTTGCTACGGGGATCACCGTGGCCTTCTGACTTGGGAGGCCCCTCGCCTGACCAGCCTGTGGGCAATGTACCCACCAGGAGAATGGAACAAGGTTGTGGTTTTCCTGTTCCGTTACAAGCCTCCACCGTGAGAGTGGCGGCTGCATCCAGACGTGTCGACCCACTGCCCCCACTGGGTCTCCCTGACAGAGAGGACCAGCCCTCTGGGTCAAGATGCCCTGGCTCACACGTGGCCAGAGGATCTTCTTTATGCCTTTCCACCATTCCCTCTGCTTTTGCTATAAGCTTGTCAGAGTTCTTCCCCGACAGGAGGATCTCCTGTCGCAACTAGAGGGTCGGATTTGGCATTCCAATCCCTGCCGCCTTCAATTAGGGGTCATGGGAGGGCCCGACTGGATGCTGAGTGGCTGCATAGAACCAGTCTGACTATTCTGAATGCCAGTGCGCGGTCTACCTGCCTGCAGTACAAGAAACAGGTGGAAGCTGTTCTCCGACTGGTGTGCGGCTCAGAACAAGGTCCCAGTACAGCGCCCCGTGCCTGCTGTACTGAGTTTCTACAGTCCCTCCTGGATAAGGGCCGGTCTCCCCTGCATGGGACCTACCCTTGGTACTGGACACCTTATGCTTGTCCTTTTGAACCCCTGGCACAGGCGGAGCCTAGATGGCTATCAGCAAGACAGTTTTCTCCTTGCTGTCAATTCAGCTCAATGTGGGGGCGAGCTGCATGCCCTATCAGTGGAAGAATCATGTCTGAGGTGGAACTCAGATGGCTTGGGTGTCACTTTCTGGCCTAAGGCAGTGTTTCTCCCAAGGGGGTGGATACGTTCACATATAAACCGGCCTATCCAGCTGGCAAAGTTGACCCCCCCCTCCCCCATCGGGAGAGGAGAGGTCAAGGCTGCTGTGCCCAGTGTGGGCCCTCAGAGCTTATATGGAAGCCACCGCCTGCATAGTCAGTTATGGTGAGCCTAAGAAGGGCTGTGCTCCTTTAAAAAAAAGAAAAAACAGCACCTGTCCCACTGGATAGTGGAGGCCATTGCCGATACATACAAGGCGAGCAGCTGCGCTCGGCCATCCGGGGTGAAGGGTCACTACCAAGAGTGTCTCCACACCGAGGGCAAGCCTGAGTGGTGTGCCTGTGGGGGATATATGTGCGGCGGCCTCATGGGCATCACCGAGCACATTCACCAAACACTACAGAGTTAACGTTGCCAACCCTCACCCACTGGGGAGGGTTCTTGGCCAATTTTCTCTGCCGGAGCTATAAGAGGTAGTTACTGTGCTTCCTCGTGACTCTTTTGGTATAAGTCATCCAGTGTTAAGCACTGCCTCTGGCGGTCAGTAAGGATGAAATAGAACGAAAGTTACGAATGTAACTACGGTTCTATGAATCCTGGATGACCGCCAGAGTTCTTGGTCACTCGGAATCCCGTGAACTCGCGAGAAGATTCCATAGGACTGAGCTCAGGATGACACCGGAACTTATAGACGACGGGGGTCATCCGAGGTCATACGTGACTTTGTTGATATAAATATTCGACCTGCGCATGCGCGCAACGGAAGATATCCAGTGTTAAGCACTGCCTCTGGCGGTCATCCAGGATTCATAGAACCGTAGTTACATTCGTAACTTTCGTTTTAACCAACATAAGGTTTAGTAGCACACGCTACCTGTCCCTGCTGTGGAGACATTGGTACAGCTGTGTAAGGCATTGCTAGGCCTATGTACTTTTATTGTTCTTGTATATCATTTTATGTATTTGTTTGATATGGACCCTGAGTCTGAAGTAAAGTTTGATTGATTGATTGATAATAACAACAATAATAATAATCAAAGTCACAAATTTACAAGAAAAAAACATTTTTGCAGACATCCCTTCAGTCTGCAAGGTTGGATCGACCTCATCACATCATAGACCCAGCAGACAGCAAAATATATTACCTATATTAGTGTCTATTTATGTTCATGAAAGAACACAGAAAGAACATGAAAGGAAACACTTATATGTATCTTTCAGGACCTTTGCCTTGCTCAGTGGTCATCCATCTTCCTTGCTTACTAATTTGAATGAAATACAATCACTCACATTACCACATTTTTTGCACAATTTCAGATTTTTTATGAACGTAATTTACTGACTTTATCTCTGATTCTTTTCAGCGAATATTTAACCCCCTCATCTGGCTCTGTAAAAAAAAGGCTGCTGTGTTTATTTTGCTGAGGTGGCTTGTTTTGATCACAGATAAACATCAAGGTTAATGAGGTTTTAAACTCGAAGGATTAGCAGCTCCCTCACCTGAAACAACGGGTAGAGTGCAGCATTGCCTGACAGCATGTCCCTGACATATGTGATAGAGGAGGCCACACGGTCCCAGACTATGTAGTCAGTCTCATTAGTCAGGTACTTGGTAAGATTGAAGGCATTGCCGTAATCTATAACATCTGCCCTGAAACAGAGGGATGAAACAGTCGTTGGCATCTCTGTATATGATGTCATCAATGTTGATACAGTGTGTTTTGGGCTGAAATCTTACCTTGCAAGAGCAAAAACATCATCAATGTAGCTTGTGCGATCAGCTGCATCAAACTCCTGTTGAAGACAGAGTCAAAGAGAAGGTTACCATCGCAGTAACAGTGAGTTTGGTGTCTGTGATGATAGATCATTGTGTCATTAAAGGCTCTGGCTCTCGGTGTTCTTACTCTTCCACTACAAGCTAAGATGTTGGCGTCAAAGGTAAAAAGCATAACGCAGAAAATTCAGCTCAAAATGTTTAGCTGACACGTATGTGTCTGGTAGTTTTAAATGTAATACTGGCTGAATGTAGATTAATGGTGCAACAGAGATTTCAAGAATAAAGTTGTACTATCTTGAGGAAAGAAATCCAAATTGTACAAGAATAAAACATGAACATTTTCTTGAGAAAATGTCATGATAAGAAGTCATAGTATTGTGAGAAAAAAGGGTTATTTTTGTTGTTTGAGAACATGCATGTTATGACAGGTTTGGCTGAATTACATTTTTTGTCTCGTAAAGTTCTGACTGAATTCTTATGATATCATTTTTATCTCATAACTTGTCTCATACTTAAAATATTGTGACAGCCCCCGGGGTGGACAGGGGGTTTCACGACAACACTGACCAATAAACACAACCAGTCGGCAGATAAACGGTTCAAGTGAGGTTTTTACTGAAGGTAGAGAGTGGAAAGAGGTAGGATAGACACTCAAGAACACAATGTCCGCTTTCCAGAGGGAGGGTCGGGGTCCAATTCCACGGGTCGGTGCACAACGGGTATTCCTCAGACGGTCCAGGGCGCGGGCAGGAGCAGGGTAGTCGTACAGGCAGGGGTCGTGAGCCGGGCGGGTAGTCAGACGTTCCAGGGTGATCCAGGGGTAAGGCAGTCTTCTCCAAGGGTTTCTCTGATTAGCTACTTCTTCTGCTTCCTCTTCTACTCCTACTCTCTCCCGGTTTCCTGTTGCCTGGGCCCTTTTGTAGTCCCCTCCTCCTCCTCTGATAGGGTGTGGTCGCTCCCTCGTCTCTCCTCCTCAGGTGTTGCTTGTTGGGCTGATGGTGGTTTGGCGCTCTTTTCCCTTCCCTGACATGGGGGCTCCGCCTCCATGTCAGGCAATATCGTCCCTCTATCACTACCCCTCTGGGGTTGCCCCTCCGGCTGCCACATACCCCCCCCCTTAAATCCGACCTGGGGGGAGGACTGCTCCAGGAACCTAGGGCGTCCCGTCTTGACAGGGCGTCCGCGTTTCCATGAGCGGCCCCGGATCTGTGGACAACAGAGAAAGCATACGGCTGAAGGGATAAAAACCAGCGGGTGACCCTGGCGTTATTGTCTTTCGTTCTGGACATCCATACCAGGGGGGCGTGGTCCGTGACCAGGGTAAAGTGCCGTCCCAGCAGATAGTACTTCAATTCCCCCAGAGCCCATTTGATGGCCAAACATTCCTTCTCGACCGTGGCGTATCTTGTTTCTCTAGGTAATAGTTTTCTGCTTACGTATGTGATTGGGTGCTCCTCTCCATCCCTCAGCTGGGACAGGACGGCACCCACCCCGGTCTCGGAGGCATCCGTCTGTACCACCAACGGTTGGGTAAAGTCCGGGGTCACCAGCACTGGTTCGGAACACAGTGCTTCCTTCAGCTTCTCGAAGGCGTCCTCGGTCTCTGCCGTCCAGACGATCCGATCTGGCAGCCGGTTTTTGGTTAGGTCCGTCAGGGGCGCTGCAAGGGCAGAGAACTGGGGAACAAAACGTCGGTAGTAGCTAGCTAGCCCAATAAATGCTCGTACCTGTTTCTTTGTGCGGGGGCGGGGCCACTCCCGGATCGCCTCGACTTTCCCTACCTGGGGCTTGACGCAGCCGCGGCCGATGGTGTACCCCAGGTAGTCAGCTTCCCGGAGGCCGAGGCGACATTTCTTGGGGTTGGCTGTCAGCCCCGCCCCTCGCAGAGCTTTCAGGACTGCTTCCAGTCTTTGGAGGTGAGCCCCCCATTCCTCCCCGTGTACGACGATGTCGTCCAGATAGGCTGCCGCGTATTCTCGATGGGGACGAAGTACCTGGTCCATCAGTCTCTGGT
Source organism: Melanostigma gelatinosum (assembly GCF_949748355.1). NCBI lineage: Eukaryota > Metazoa > Chordata > Actinopteri > Perciformes > Zoarcidae > Melanostigma > Melanostigma gelatinosum. Next base: position 2,302,553 of record NC_136649.1, on the reverse strand, counting down.
ACGTGGGGGGGGCTCCGTGGAGACCGAACGGCAGCCTCTTATAGTGGTACAGGCCCATGGGAGTAGTGAAGGCCGTTTTTTCCCTGTCTTCGGGGGCCACTGCCACTTGCCAGTAGCCTTTAGTCAAGTCGAGGGTGGTTATGTATCTGGCCCTCCCGATGCGCTCTATCATTTCGTCCACCCTGGGCATCGGGTAGGCATCAAATTTTGAGATGGCGTTGAGCTGTCTAAAATCATTGCAGAATCTGACTGAGCCATCTGGTTTCGGAACCAACACTATAGGGCTGCACCACTCGCTAGTCGAGGGTTCGATGATGTCTGCCTCCAGCATACTCTGTACCTCTCTCTCTATCGCCCCCCGGCGGGCTTCGGGGATGCGGTACGGCCTTAGTTTTACCTTCTTCCCGGGCTCGGTGATTATCCGGTGTTGCACCAGTGTGGTGTATCCGGGGTCCGGGGAGAACACGTCTCGGAACCGATCCACCATTTCCCGGACGTCCTGCTTCTGCCGGGGGGTCAACTCTTCTCCCACGGGTACCTCGACTGGCTCCGTTTTCCCTGGGGGTGTAGAGAGAGAGAAACAGAGCATGGCATCCCTACTCACCCATTTCTTGAGAAGGTTAACATGATAGATCTTCGTCGGGTGCCTTCGACCTGGTTGCCTGACTCGGTAGTTTACCGGCCCCAATCTTTCCATAATTTCATAAGGTCCCCTCCATCGGGCTAAAAACTTACATTCCGCCGTGGGCACCAGGACCAACACCCGATCCCCTGGGTTAAACACTCGGGGTTGTGTTCCCCGGTTGTACACGCGGGCTTGGGCCGCCTGTGCCTCGGCCATGTGTTCTCGGACTATGGGCCAGAGTGATGCCATCCTCACCCTCATCTCCTCGACGTGGTCCACCATGGTGCGGTAGGGGGAGGGTTGGTGTTCCCAGGCTTCCTTGGCCAGGTCGAGTAGTCCCCGGGGTCGTCGACCGTACAGGAGCTCGAAGGGCGAGAATCCTGTAGACGCCTGGGGCACCTCTCTAATGGAGAACATAAGGAATGGCAGCAGTTGGTCCCAATTCTTACCGTCCTGGTCCATGGTCTTTTTCAGCATTTTTTTCAGTGTCTGGTTGAATCTCTCTACTAGGCCGTCCGTTTGGGGGTGATACACCGACGTCCTCAGTTGTGTCACCTTCAGCATGCCACACAGGTCCTTCATGATCCTAGACATGAACGGGGTCCCTTGGTCGGTGAGAATCTCCTCCGGTATTCCGACCCTGGAAAACAACATCACCAGCTCCCTTGCTATGCCCTTGGTGGCCATGGAGCGTAGGGGGATGGCTTCGGGATACCGGGTGGCGTAATCAACAATAACCAGGATGTACCTGTGTCCCCTGTTGGTCTTGGGTAGGGGCCCCACTAGGTCCATCCCGATCCTGCTGAAGGGGACGGTGATGATCGGCAGGGGCACCAGCGGGTTTCTGTGATGGGGTTGTGGGGCCACTTGTTGACATTCGGGGCAGCTCCGGCAGTAATCTTCTACGGCTTTTTTTATTCCGGGCCAGTGGAACCTGGCCCTCACCCTTTCCAGGGTTTTCTCCACTCCTAGATGGGCACCTAGGAGATGGGAGTGGGCTAACTGTAGGACCGAGGGTATAAAAGGACGTGGCACCAGTAACAACCTGAGGGGGGCCCCGTCCCTCATTACTACCTGGTATAGGAGCCCGTTATATATGGCGAAATGTGTGGGAGGGAGGTCTCTTACCCCGTCCAGTGGTCGTCCGTCTACGGCGGCCACCTGCCGAAGGGCGTTGGCTAGGTTGGGGTCCTCCAACTGGGCCGTCCCAAACCTCCCTGTGAGGGGCCCGGGTAAGATGGGCTCCTCCGGGTCCTGGGGAAACAGCCCGGCCAGCTCCTCTTCGTCGAGGGAGGGGGTATCTGCTTCCTCGGGGATGGGCGGCGCCTCTCCTTCGGGCTCACTGGGGCTGGAGGGTCCGTCGTTCTCGATGGCTGTGGCATAGACGTCATCGGGGTTGGGGTGGGTGGCCTCCACCAACGCCCGGGCCACGGCACTGGCGACTCCTTCCGATAGGGGAGAGGTGGAGATCTCCTCCCCCAGCCCACAGATGGCTTTCTTTTTGTACTTTCGGGGAGGGGTCGTACCTTGTTTCACCACCAGGCTGCGCCAAAGCTCCTGGAACACGGGCAGGTCTCGGCCGACGAGCACCTCTACGGGGAGTCCTTCCACGACTCCTGCAGTGCCGATGTATCTACCCCTCGTCGTGTAGATCTCTAGGGCGGTGGTGGGGTATTCGCGGGTCTCCCCATGGATGCACGTGACCGCTCGGGTGCCTGTTAGGAGCGGGTACTGAGCATACGTGGGTCTCACCAATGTAATGGCGCTCCCGGAGTCCACCATCGCTGAGGCGTCGCGGCCGTTGACTTTGACAGGGGTGAGGGGCATGTGGTCCTCGTGAGTGGCCCAGCATCCTGTAATCAAGCCGCATGGGCGACTCCCCTCACTGGCCGTGGGCATGGGTGCGTCCTGGCGGTGAGGGCATTCCCAGGCGATGTGCCCGATCTCGCCGCAGTGGTAGCACCTCCTCTCTTCCTGTCCAAACGCCGGCCGACGTCGGGGAAAGCCTGGGGGGAAGGAGGGAGACACATATTTATTTTCCTCCGTTTTAATTTTTTCTTTGCGGGTGGGCCCCTCTAATGTCTGGTTTCTTCCCCCACGCACTAAAGCTTGTGCGGCTTGGTAACCCTCCATTATTTCCACCAGGTCCTCGATGTTTCGGGGGTTTCTCTGGCCTGCCAATTTTTTTGCCTCATACGGGAGTGATCTGATGTATTTGTCCATGACCACGCGATCGGTGGGCGACACCTCGGTTGGCTCTGCGTGTAGCCAGGCCGTCGTAATCCTTTTGATCTCATGCATCTGGGCTCGCGGAGAAAGTGAGGCGTCATATGACCAGTCATGAAATCGTTGGGCCTTTAAGAACAGCGTGACCCCGCATCGCTGTAACGCTTCCGCTTTCAAAACCCGGAAGTCAACTTTTCCAGCGCGCTCTAAGTCCTGATACGTTACTTGCGTTTCATTGATCAAAAAGGGGGCTATTAACTCTGCCCAGTGATCTTCTGGCCATTTCTCGCGGAGTGCCGTTGTCTGGAATATTTGGAAAAAAACTTCAACATCGTCCGCTGCCGTTTGTTTGAGCAGGAAGCGCGCTGGATTGGCTTTCTCCACGGTATGTTGCTCCTGTTGGTTTTGTAACATGCCCTTGATTTCGCTTTGCATGGCCTCCGCGCGTTCTGTTTGCACTTCCATATATTTCTCCATTTGGATTTGCTGTTGGTATTGTTGTTGCTGCTGGGATTGGAGGATTTGCATTTGTATTTGCATGGCTTGTTCGTGGCGCTTTTGGGTTTCTTGGTTGCTAGCGATTAGCCCCGCTAGCAGCTCTTGAAATGGCACCGGGGTGGCCATGCTTACTGGGTCGGTTGGTCTATCGGTCAGCGTTGCCAGAACCGGGTTGTGCCCACATTCTCCACCAAGTTGTGACAGCCCCCGGGGTGGACAGGGGGTTTCACGACAACACTGACCAATAAACACAACCAGTCGGCAGATAAACGGTTCAAGTGAGGTTTTTACTGAAGGTAGAGAGTGGAAAGAGGTAGGATAGACACTCAAGAACACAATGTCCGCTTTCCAGAGGGAGGGTCGGGGTCCAATTCCACGGGTCGGTGCACAACGGGTATTCCTCAGACGGTCCAGGGCGCGGGCAGGAGCAGGGTAGTCGTACAGGCAGGGGTCGTGAGCCGGGCGGGTAGTCAGACGTTCCAGGGTGATCCAGGGGTAAGGCAGTCTTCTCCAAGGGTTTCTCTGATTAGCTACTTCTTCTGCTTCCTCTTCTACTCCTACTCTCTCCCGGTTTCCTGTTGCCTGGGCCCTTTTGTAGTCCCCTCCTCCTCCTCTGATAGGGTGTGGTCGCTCCCTCGTCTCTCCTCCTCAGGTGTTGCTTGTTGGGCTGATGGTGGTTTGGCGCTCTTTTCCCTTCCCTGACATGGGGGCTCCGCCTCCATGTCAGGCAATATCGTCCCTCTATCACTACCCCTCTGGGGTTGCCCCTCCGGCTGCCACAATATATAGAAAAATGCAGAAGGACCCCTGTGGCTTCGACTCCGTTCTATTCAATGCAGCAATAGAAGTGCACACCCGGTATAATGCTGCTGGTTTACTATCATTCAACACAGCACATGCTGAAGTGAATGTATGATTTTGGTGTCAATGCTCAACCTTACACAACACTGAAGCCAACTAACTGTCACCAGACTTTTACATCAATCTGTAACTTCCCAGTGGTGTTCCTGATGTATTCAAATTCAAACAATCCCAAAGTACTTACGGTCCCATGATGTTCTGCATGAGGAAGCTGCTACTTATACAGTATATAAACATTCCTATAGTCAGTGTATTACCCACAGTCACTTATATGGCGGCCGGCACGCTCTCAGTTTGGAGAAGCAGATTGGAGCACTGGCGCAAAAGCCAAGTAATGTACTGCTGTGGTTTGGATCAGCAAGTCACTCAAAAACACAAACACACTTATCGATTACAAAACATCGTTCTGCTGCTCCCATCCACAGACACTTTACAGACCTCTATAACCGGGAACTGCAGCACTTTTAGTGCTCTCTTCAAATCACAAGACTCCATTGACAAAAACATTGTCAATGTCATTTTACTTCACAGAAAACGGGATTGTGAACTAAACCTTTCAGGTTTTTCCAAAAAAAGGACTCAGGTAGTGCCAGTGCTCACATTATTTATAACCCTACTGATTAACTCACTTTGGCTAACCTGCATGACTGGTTTTTGATTACGGCTGAGTGGCCATTTCCCTTTGAAAAACACAGACTTGAATCAAATGCAAGCGGGACAGCAGAAGACGAGGGTGAGCAACCTTAACAGCAGTCAAACATACCAAGACATAGCAGAAATACACACATCTAAACCTGAAGATATGCCAGGTAGTGTGTACATTTGCAGTGTGCTTCTAGATCTCTGAGAACAGCTCACCAAGTGGTTGTCCTGAAGCTGTTTACTGATGGTGTTCCACATGTGGCCGTCATGGTTGACCCTGTAGAATCCAATGTGATTGTTGTTGACCTTCAGCAGGCCGTCCACTGAGGCCGAGTAGTTACTGAGGACATGCTCTGAAAACCAACAGTCATTTTGAGAGTGTGAAGGAAAAATTGCTGCACTGGTCAATTTCTGCTGTAAAATACAATTTCTGATTTGAGTATTATGAAAATAGTCCTTTTTTGGCAAATGCAATCCATCTTCTCATCCTCATAATAAGAAAATTGATTCAATTTGACATAAGTCATTGGCTGAATTAGTCCGTACTTTTTAAAATCATTTTGAATGTTTTGAAGATGATATCAATATACTTAAGCTGAGCATACTACCTGCGCTGCTCTTGTCAACCATCGCCAACATATATTTGTCGCTCTTCACAGAGTGCCATTTGACTGGAATGGTCCACTTGTACCTGCAAAAAAAACACATTCTTTCTTATTCATACACCGATGTACCAAACCTACACATATAAAACAACGACACAGTTGTGTTACACGTCATGTCGGCATCTGCGACTTCCCACAAGTCGGTTTATACAGAAGTTTTTTTGCAAAAGTTAGCCTCGCTACGGCCATTGCAATGGCAGCAGTACACATAAAAATGCCCGCCGTTCTGACCGTCCTGCTATGTAGATTTGAATGGGTGCTGAGCAGGAAGTGTACTGTGGCTTTAATGGAGCTTTTTCACTGAAAACAGCTGACTGCCAGAACAGTAAAGTTGAGGGCTGTAAAAAAAAAAAAAACTGTGAAGTGAAAGCTGAGGGGAACTACATAGTTGGTGACAATTTTATCTTCTTCGTATCACTGACCCAAGAGGTGAAGGAGGCTGGCTGGTATCAGCTTTAGGATCCAGGAGGAATCGCCTTTGGCTCAGTTTGGCATCCATCTCTGAGACAGACAGGTCCAGCACAGGATAACCCATCTGTTTGGTCCATGTATCCATGATGTCTGCAACCGGCAACCCACTCACCTGGTCACAGAGAGGAGGAACCGGCTACTGCTCAGAAAGATTCACAGACAAAACCTAAAGCAATGCTCCACCATTTTGGAGAAACATGCTTAAGTTTTCTTTCTGAGAGTGAGATGCTGAGGTCATAATCAATCTCACGCCTAGCTTAGCATAACGACTGGACAAAGGAGGAAACAGAAACAATATATATTAAAAAGAAACGCGCTTTATCACATTTGGTTTGATTTAAAGCTGCAGTCGCTATCTTTAATAAAAACAACTTTTTTGTCATATTTGCTCAAACTGGTACTATAGCCTGACAGCAGTATACGAGTCTGATACTCTGTGAAAACAGCTGCCTCCTTTTAGTGCTTCTCGTGGCACCGCGCCAGAAGAAAATCATCCAATCCGACCTGAGGACTTAATCTAGCCTTGGAAGATTCAAAAGCGATAAAGTTCAAACATACATTGGCGAGAGATGCCCAGAAGTTGGCAGTTTTGGCATTCTTGAAGTAGTAGTCTTTCAAATATTTCTGGTGGAAGGAGATAAAAAAAGACTTTCATCAATCATGTGATGGAAACTTTAATGAACATGAATCAAAAGAGCTGCATCCATTTGTTAAATATCTGCCGTGAACCTGCAGCCGACTTACTCGACAGCCGTCTCTGAACACGTCTTTGCCCATCCAGTCCTCCAGCATCCTGAGAATGGACGCTCCCTGTATGAAGTTGGATCATTTTATTTACAGACAGTATTTCGCTGCATGATAATTCATTGTCTGCATCCAGTAGTCGTACCTTGCTGTACGAGATGGCATCAAACACGGAGGTGATCTCTGCTGGGGTCGACACGCTCACGATGATCGGGTGAGAGGAGAGGAGGGCGTCGTCCACCATGACGGGAAGCACGTCACTGATGATCATGATGTCTCGCTGTAGGCCACAGGAGGGACACAAGGGAAAGTCTTCAGGACCGACCGGTCAACTGACAGTGGGATGATTTGTGGCGCCGTTAGAAGGAGAACTCACCATGCCCCAGCTGGGTTCAGCTTTCTCCACACCGATGTACTCAAAGAAACTGGCAAAGCCCTCATTAAGCCAGAGGTCATCCCACCAATCCATGGTCACAATGTTCCCAAACCACTGGGAAAAAGATAACTGATGTGAGCTTTCGAGGGTCCAAACAAAGGAAATGATGTGGAATTTACAGGGAAAAAACCTGCTAGGGGTTATCAAGGTGAAAAAATGGAACCATTTTTGCCCATTCTTAAGATGGCCTGCAGAGAGAATCAGGCCTGTGTTTGAGACGGGCCTTCAAGAACACATTGTATAATATTTTAGTCGGAAGGCTCCCTGTTTTCTGACCTGCAAACCCAACATATCCTCCATGTTGTCTGGATAAATTCAATACAATGTACATTTTTAGAACACCAGTTCAGGGTGTGCGGCCTCAGGGTGTTCTCCTTCCCAGGTCAAACCGCCTCTTTTTTTGCGCCCCCTCTGCGTTTACCGACGCTCGCAGACCTCGTAGACCTGACACAGACAGGCCACAGCAGGATGAAGCGTGCCTTGGACGGGTTTGTGAGGAGGTGTGGATGTGCTTAGTTGTGCTTTCGAACGTAACTGCGATGAAACAATCAGAAAGTAACGTTTTATTTTTCTGATTCACGAGTTTGTTCTCACTGCCTCTCTTCATTCCTTCTTCAGCTTGCTAGACCACCGCTGTGCTCTTTCTCCCTCTTTCCCTCTCTGTCTCTCTCCGTCTCTCTCTCGCTCTCTGTCTTTCTCTCTTCCTTGCTCTTTGAGCCAGAGGGGAGGGGCTCATTTTGAATACTGTGTTTAACAGTGGTGGGCCGTCAGGGCCTGCAAGGCCTTCTCTGCTGGCCTAAACAGAATCACAAAGATATATCTATTTTATAATTTAATATATTTTCTTAAATACACTACATGTATTATAATTTATAAAAATATTTTTCCCATTATCTTATTTTCTCATTGCACAGCTACTGTCTTCCTCAGTTGCTCTGCTTCCAGTGCAGCTTGTTTTAAGTAGAGCTTTTATCCAATCAGATCTCACCTCTGTGTCTCTAGGTAGAACAGAGCCAGAGGCCTGCAGACTCTCACCTGCAGCCAGTGCAGATTAAAGTACATGGGGACGATATTGTTGATGGTCATAGTGTTCAACCAATCAGATCTTTAGTTTGACATGTTGGGCGTATTCTTTGACTGTCAGAGCCTGCACGCCGGCCAATAATGACGTCAGCATTACATGTTGCTCAGTGTTCATCTGTAGCTTTCCCGCGAGTCGCAGAGTGTGCTGTGATTGGTCAGTGGGCGAGCACGTGACTATCGTGAAACGAAACTTAACAGCCAGCAGAGGCTGATGGGTAGTGAATCACATCACGTGATGCAGCTCAGCTAATCAAATATGAGCATTCTGACCGAGTGAGCTGCACCATGATAGAGAGTGCTGAGAGGAGGAAAGACACTGCAGAGCAGTACTCAACGTTAAAGTTGTGAAAGTAAAATCCTATGATAATCTCTTTGGGTCGCGGCTTGTCATTAAGGAATGAAGGTGGATCCCACAGCCAGACTAGCTGAGAACATTATATTTTCCTGAATTTAGGCTTTTGCATTCTCTAAATGCTCTAGCATTATTCAAATGACTTGTACCGGATGGTACAGGGTTATAGCCTTAAAAATGTAGCTGTGGTGACACAATGTGGTTATAAGGTGGTATTTCAGCTGCAGGCAGCAGTGAAGGCCCAGGTATAAAATGCACGGCCCGCCACTGGTGTTTACAAAGAAAATGTGACTACATATCATACTTTAACTCTACACTATACAGGTTTAAGGTTAATTGTTCAGTAAATGTTAGAGGGCCTTGAAAAGCTTGCCACCCAGAACACTACTTCACACAAATGAAACACATGCTGATCCCTTATTTGAAGATCATAAAACTTTATTGACTTCCCCAAGGCCTCTTATCTCCCATCACAGCAAAACAGCTGATATCTCGGAAAGACATGTGCATCATAAAAAGATTGAACGATAGCACATAAAAGATTTGAAACATTTACAATTCTGAACTGTGAACCCTTTTTTTTCTTTTGTGTGAAATAAAGATTAAAAAAACATCATACCATGTGGTTGAATTGTGACACAAAAAATATAACTGCTCTAAAACTGCTGCATGAATAAAATACACAACTAAAAAGAAGTTGAGTAATTAAAGTAGACAGCGGTACCTGGTGAACCAGCTCGTGGGCGATGACACTGGCCACTCGTTGCTTGTTGTAGGACGATGACTGGTTGACATCGTACAGCAGGTTGGTCTCCCGGTAGGTGATGAGGCCCCAGTTTTCCATGGCACCAGTACCAAAGTCAGGGATGGCTATCTTATCTGGATAAAAACAGCACAGAGAGTCCACTGACGTAACAGCTTATCACAAATTTTTATTGCATTACTGCCTCACTAATGCTTGACAGTGATATAGTATCTTCAAATTGCCGGCAATATTCACATCAATTGTTGGAATGGATGTTCTTTATCACACTTTGCTGAATTTTCCATTAACAGATTTCCCACCATCAGTTGTTTCCATGATGTTCACCCTGGAAGATTGGATTGGGTAATGTCTCTATTAACTCCTACACTACTTTCAGTTCATTCAAGATTCTGTGCTTTTTCTCAAAACACTTCAATTCTTTAGTATAACAGGGAGCATTGTAGAACCCACAAAGTTGTCCCAACTGCATTGTGTTCTCACTGACTTACAGCTGCTCTTCCTAGAGGTACTGATCAGTTCATCTGTTTTTAATGGAATCCCCTTTAACTTCAACACTTAAGTTAGGACAGTTGCTCACAATGTTTTTATATTTCCTTTCTGGTCAACATACTTATATAACTATTTGCATATCAAAAGATTGCTCCCAATAAGCTAGGGATGGGTTAAATGCAGAAGTCACATTTCATATATGTGTATATGTATATGACAATAAAATCCTAACTAACCAGCGGTAGACCATCAGCTCCTGTGTTCAGTCAGGTAAAATGGTAAAGACATGTATGGATAAAATGATGAAGTGATATAACGGCTTTAGTGCCCCGTCAGAAAGAGCTCTGTGGTGGCAAGTTAAAGTGGTGAGGGTATTCTAAGGCGACTGTGGATAAGTGGAGAGCAGGGCCGTCCTTCAATCAGAAGATCAGCCCGGCTCTGCTAGTCGCATGTTGATGTGTCCTTGAGCAAGACACTTAACCCCAAAATTGCTCCTGTAGCTGTGCCTACGGTGTAGAAATGTGATAGAATCTGAATTGCAAGTCGCTTTGGATAATAGGACGATGACACTAAATGACTGGAATGTATTCTAAAGATAGCGTCTTTTTAGACCTCTAACCTACGTTTTTCCGCTGCTCCCATCCACAGCCACTAAAGCCACGGTCAGACAGATTTCTCATAACATCATTGATTAGCTTAATTCGGTAACCAGTAGAGGCAACATAGTGTACAGATTCCGCAGGGTGGGGATGCTTTTCTTGGCACGTGATTAAATAAAAGCATCGAAAACAACTGCGATGGAGAACAAGCCCCCTGTGGAATAAATCTGCAGACACTAAACAAATGTAAAAGTCCTTGCAAGGGGCAAGGACTTTTACATTTGTTATTCTTATCAAAAAACAGACTGTGACCCAAAAAATAAAGTGTGTCTCACTGTGACCACTGTGGTGGAACACTGTGAATCTGACATGCTTAACCTACTATACATACTGTATAGTCTGAACGTACCCAGTTTTTGGATAGAGTATGTCATGTTGAAATATTCCTCAAAGTAGTCAAAGATAACTTTGGTTGTGTCGGCTGCATACGTTGCAGTTCCTAACTGACTTGGCTGGGCGTAGATTCTCAACTATAGAGGCGGAGAAAGAGAGAACACATATGTTTGCATGCATTGACCACAGTACTTTGCCTGACAGTATAAATCGAATAGTATTCGTTACTTTCAACACTACTTGTCGTCATGAGACGGCATCGAAAGTGACACATAATGGCAAACTCACAGGAATTCCTCGGGCGGAAGTTCTTTCCACATGGCCAAACTGGTGCACAGCGAAACACACCAAATAGGTACTCATTGGAATGGACTTATGGAAGGAGGTCTTCACTTTATTGCCAGGCAGTTGTTGAGGGTTGCCCTGGAAAAGGCAGAGGGAAAGGCTGACGGGTTAATGTGGGTGTTACACAGACTGTGGAGCTGGGTGGATCCCCTGTCCCCCAAATCGAGATTCACAAGATTGATTCCTCTGCTTTTAGTATTCAAAAGTGATCACTCCAAGCCTGGCCGCCTCATCCTTTGTTTTTTTTCTTTTCCCTTCCTTCATGGGAAGGTTTGAGTAATTATGCTCTTTCCACCTACAGCAACCGTACAGCAGTCCAACATGTTTGTGAATTGTTTTATTGGCAAAGAAACTCCGTACATACAAGAAATTGAAAGTTGTAAGTGTTGGTAGTTATTAGTGACGCTTTGAATTTAGTCGATAAACACACGGTTTCCGTCCAGAACGAAAATCTTAGATAAACCCTTGATGAAGCTCAGTCAAAATGATTGAACATATTGAATCTTGAACTTGATCGAAAAAAATAAGTGCATTACGTCCAGAGATCAGTAAAATATTAAGGATATCAATATATAATAATATATATTATATGAATGAATGCACACAGAAGGTTTCACACAAGTGATTTGTATATAAATTACTCCACAAAAACATTCTTCAATGCACTCAAAAATAGTTATCATCATATATAAATGTCAACAAAATCCACTTATAACTAATATATTTCTAAAGCACACAGAGATATTTCTAGTTTAACTAAATTAAATAGAAATCTACAAATATATGTATTTAAAAAGGATTTCAAATTTTCATCAACATATGTGGATGTTTTTACATCTACAAACAAACTGTTGTACCTGCATTTACAAACTGCTTGTCATGTGTGAACTTCATTTGTGTGTGTTTTTTTGAGATTGTGCCCCCACAAAGGTATGCTATGGTACACGAACAGTCAGGTGGGGAAAGGGGTGGAATGCAAATGGTGGAAACTAGTCAAACAGCTAACGTTAGCTTTGGTTGTCCAAATATTTGAATTGAGCACCCCAGCTAAGTGTTGAACCAATCAAATGTGGGCCTTTTCAGATGTGAGGGTTCAAGGATGATGTCATATGCTGTACAGATTGCAAATGAAATGTTAATGTTTGCATCATTGACTTGAGTCCTACCTCAGGCGGCATGTTGGACAGAGCTCCGTAGCTAGCATTATGAGTGATGGAGATGTTGTAGGTGGCCTTCTTGTTGGGTTCATCGAAGCAGGGAAATGACTTGCGAGCGTCCGTTGGCTCGTGATCGGTTGCAGCGATCTTCCTGGTGATCAAAAGGACAGATTATTGCAAATGGGTTTGAAACCTGGTGCTCTTCATTGTTGTTCTTTTCCTAAAGTATTTAACCCCCAAAGTGAAATACTTTCAGATGCAAGTTTTTCTTTTCAGATTGAGACCCCTTATGGTATTTTACATCAGTTACTTCCCCTGACCACAGTTTATTAGGTAATAAACACTGAGGAACCAAAAGACTCAACCAGGGCAGTGTTTACTGTAAAAGTAAAGACCTTTACCAAAACCTAATATTGAAAGTGATACTCCAAAATCTGTCTTTTGAGTACATTTTTTAATTTTCATGTTGGCAAAAGGGTTTCAAAAGGTCCATATAACCTTTTTAACCTACTTCTGCAGCATGATCCACCTCTCTGTAGTCCATCCACAGGATGAGGTTGTGTATTTATCCAATGAAAGAATGACTGGAACACATTGGGCGTGCAGGACTGAAGTGGATTATGTTTCTGGAGGGGTTTGAAAGTTTCGACGGACGGATCATTTTTTCCTCTGCAGTGTAAACATGTGTCTCCGTTGGAATCCACTGTAACAGACATGAACTCAAGCTGAGCCCAGCTGCAGAATGCAATCTTTCTACAGCCTCCTACAGCTGAAGAGTGTTCAAAAGAATACTCCAAAGATCCAAGATTCAACCAACATGTACGTTAGTATTAACTCCAAACAAACTGAGCCAAGATTTCACTCAACGGGAGCAGCAATGTGTCATTATTTGGTCAAAGTTCCATAGTTGGACAAAACAACTCAGCACTTACTTGCTTTTCTTGGAGCGTTCCACCATGTCTCCAGTCCCCATCAGTAGATGGAGTTTGCTCATGGCCATGGATCATTTAAATAGCTTAGCAGCTGTTAGGATTTCATCCATAGCATTTCCATGTAAATTACATTCGCTGATGAATGCCATGGGATACAGTTAGAGCTCCAGAAAAAGTCTCTAAGTGGCCCTTCAGCTGAGAGTTATTTGTCAAACTATTATTTCCAAGGTCCAAAATGAACCTTCAAGCTTGGACTTGGAAGCGCTGTCACTTTTTGTTTGATATGTTATTGTAATGTGCTTTTTATGGGACAATGACAGCGATTCACAGTCAGACAGATTGATTACCCAAAAACGTAATTTCACATGCCAGCAGCTTTTTGAAAAGTAACAGGTGTATCAGGTTATATTTGGGGAAAATATGTATCGAGCTGTGCAAATCAGATCCAGATTCTTTCATTAAATGACCAACCCAGAACATTACACATGTTGTTATCACTTGAAAGCTACTCGAGGGGAATTAGGGTTTGAGTAGAAAAACCCTGCGTTCAATTTTTATTCTTTCCGAAAATGACCTTGGAGTGGATAAATATCTTGACATGTCCACTGACTATTCTTCTCCAGAACTTTCAACCACATCTCTGCACCTCACATAAAGATAGTAAGTGGATTTGATATTACTATTTGTGTTGCACTTTGCCTTTGTAATATTCCAATCTATTATCTACACACTGTAATTTAGTCCTGAGCATATATGAGGACATTTCAAATGTTTATTTATGTCAATGAATTTGTGTAAACAGACAATAATAATACTTCGTAGAACATATTTGTAATTATGTAGATAGGTATTAGAATATACACATGAACAAATCCTGACAGTATAAAACATGTATTAACTGTTTAAAATTTAAACAGTTAATACATGTTTTATACTGTAGCTATAGGCCGGCTAGCAGGAGCTGACACATCAAAGAATACACCCAACATGTCAAACTGAAGATCTGATTGGTTGAACACTATGACAATCAACAATATCGTCCCCGTTCACTTAAAGTGCACATGGATGCACGTGTGAGTCTGCAGGCCTCTGCCTCTGTTCTACCTAGAGACACAGAGGTGAGATCTGATTGGATAAAAGCTCTACTTAAAACAAGCTGCACTGGAAGCAGAGCAACTGAGGAAGACAGGAGCTGTGCAATGAGAAAATAAGATAATGGGAAAAATATTTTATAAATGATAATACATTTAAGAAAATAAATTAAATTATAAAATAGCTATAACTTTGTGATTCTGTTTCGGCCAGCAGAGAAGGCCTTGCAGGCCCTGATGACCCACTACATGTACAACTCATTCACAGGTGAATTTAAAACTAATATGTTTTCAAAACACATTATCACTATCATATACTACTGAATACAGTCAAAATAAGTGTTTCTTTAAAAAGTCAAGCTGCGATCACTTTTGCTTCGCACATGTTGTTTACTGACTTACTTGGTGACCCCGTCCTCGGTGTAGACGACCCTGTAGAACCCCACCACCGAGCCGTTGAGCCAGCCCCGGAAGTCCAGGCTTATCACGTACACCTCTCCTGGGCTGGTGGCAGGCAGCTCCTCCGTGGCCTCCACCACCACGTACTGCTGGGGAATGTATTCGAAGCAGCCCCTCACTGCCACCTCCCTCTGGCCCGCCTTGCTACTCATCATCCTCAGCCTGGGCTGGGTGCTGACAAACGTCTCCCTGATGTGGAGCCACAGATGACGTGTGGGCTTGCTGACCTCCACGTGGACTTCCACGGTGCCCGCGTAGGTGTCCTCCACCAGGTCTGGCTCCAGGTGCAGGTTGTAGTGGACCGGGTTCACGTAGCTGGGCAGACGGAAATCCCTCCAGTCACCGCTGGAGTCAGTGGAAGGCACACAGGGCCCTCTGGCAGGCAGGGGGGGCTGGGTGCCCGACCCGGAGAGGCCCACCCCGAGGCCCACCGCGAACGAGCACACCACCACCGTCACACAGATGATGATGACATGCTTAGTGCGGATGCAGTAACGCTTCTGTTGCTTCTCCATCTCCAGGCTTTCGACCATGGTGACTTCCAAACTTCACTAAAAAACACCACTTTCTCCTGGTTCTTAAGCTGACCTGAAATTAGAGCTGCATGCTGTGGGCTCTCGCAGTATTTAGATTAGCCGCGTGAGCGGATCCAAAGCTCGCCTCTGTGGTGCTGAGGGGGTGGAGGGAAGAAAGAGGAAGCGAGGGGAGAAGAGGAAATCTGTGACAGGAATCACGCTGAGGTAGAGATTTATTCTGTCCTCAGTGCTGCCGAAACGCCTCCTCCTGTTAAACATCTACAATCTGCCTGTAAATCAAGAGCTAAAGTTCAACTTTGTGTGTGTGTGTTGTGCTTCAGAAATGCTACATGTTGCTCTCTCTGTGTGTACGCATGCAAATATAACATGAAGTCAGTGCCTGCAACCAACATTTTATTGTGTGGGTTTGCTGTGAATCCCTGACAGAGTGATTTAAATTTCCAAGTAAGTTGTTTGTAGAGTAATCTGTCCTGCTGACAGTGGGGACTCCAATAGGACTGCACTTCCTATTGCGTTTGCTCTTTGGGCAACATAATAGCAATTGCAACAGAGTGACGTGTGAACAGAGAAGCAAAACACAGTAGTAGGATTAACTGTAGAAATGTTCTTTTTTTCTTGTTTCATTAGCAACAGAGCCTGAGGATGATGATGATGATGACAATGGTCATGTAGGTGGTCAGTTGTCTATCCAACAAGTTGGGTCAACACTGCTTCAACACTTGACACAGTGGTGACTGGAAGGTCACAGATGAGCCTTTCACCTCTCTTCATGACCCTTTCACCTCTCTTGCACAAACCACGTCCAACTTCAACCTCAACCTTCATTTTGATCTCAACTACACATCTGTAAAGTGTCGTGACAAGCCCTGTCCACAGGCGGAAACTTAAACACCTGGCTGACTCGCACTCAGTGTCTCTGTTACGGCTGGTAATTATGATATTCATGTTTGTTCATTCGAAGTCTCCTCGTCGCTTTACACACAGATGTGATGTTTTTGTCCCTCGGGTAGGAGCTTGAGTGGAGGTTTTGTCTGTCCGATCAGGTTGTTTATGGACAAACTGAAAATGCACATACACAGAGAAAAGCGTAATGTGAGATGATGGAATACAGAACCCAGAAATGCTGGTGGTTTGAGGAACCGATTTATGGCTCTGAAGCTTCCTCATATGCCAAAACACTTTACATTTATAAAACTATATGAGGAAGGATTTCACAACAACATGGATTAAAAAAATATCTCAGCAGCACCATTGTATCCTCCATCTGAACAATCATTATTCTTTACTTATTTACCAGGGACAGTGCACGTTAATCAACATTTCAGTTTCCACCTCAATGTGCCAGACTTAGCAAGAGAGAATATTTTGTCTGTAGTTCCTCTGCAGGTTATTACAATTTAGTTGCCAAATATTATCAGTACAATTCAACAGCAAAGATTACATTACAACACTGCAGCACAATACAACACAATACTATACAATATAATAAAATACATTACAAAGGGAGCAGATTTGTAAAAATAATGAGAGTATGTATTCATTCATGTGCAAAATCCCTATCAATATTAATGTATATGTACATGTAGGCTCTCGGGCTTAGGGGGGGTTGCACATATCGTCCAAAAAAGCCCCATATTGACAGGGAATATTGTACATGTGTACATTTTATATACCGGATTAAACAGCAACGTATGGGCAACACTATCATGTAAGTCACTTTTTACACACTCCAAACACAACTATACACTACTAATATAAGCAACTCGAAAATGTGGCATAAAACCACGAATTCCTGGGCAAAAAATCGCCGTTATATTAATTGCCCTTCAATATTTCAACACCATGCTAACTGCTACACAGTTAATCCGTACATCGCCTAGCATTAGCATGCGACGCAGAACGCATAAATGCCTTCGGTTTTTCTCTCCGTTAAACCACTATAAAGCTCTGAGCCAACAACGGCAACACAACAGTTCCCTTCACCGGAAACAATCGTTGGTTTTTGCTTACCTTTATGAAGAAATCACAAAAATAACGGCGAAAATTATCCGGTTCAAAGCTAGAAACATTGTTGGCAACAACATCCTGTCTGCTTCTGATCTGTTTCCTGTAGAAGGGGGTTCAATCTAACTTGCTGGACCCGTGGATGTGTGGTCAGACTTTTGGCGAATGGAATTTTACGCTCGGGGATGCGCGGCACTCTTTGCATCTTTACTCGCTGAAAATTCTGTCAATCAACACCCGGCTTCGACTCCCGCCTTCCTGAGACTCTGACGTGTCGAAGGTGGCTCATTGACTAAAATCGACTGATGATAGGCTGAGCTACACTCCCATACACACACAGCAACTGAGAAAATCCCAACGGATGAGATCCAGAAACAGGCTCTGAGAAGACCCTGGCTCTCAAAATCTGAATCAGAATCAGAATCAGAACCGTTTATTGCCATTGTATGTTGAACATACAAGGAATTTGACATGACGGGAGGTGCGTAACATTTAACAACAATCAACAATGCAAAGTAGAAACTAATTAAATTTACAGAAAATATAAGATAAAGTGAAATATAAAATAAAGTAAAGTAGAGTGCACAAACGAACAGATAACAGGACTATAAACAAGTGAGGTGTAAGTGTAGTGTGAAAGTGTCGAGTGTGATAGAAGGGATACAGGGGGAGTGACCGGTGGGAAATTGTCCTGGGGATGACAGAGTCAGTGGGGGTCCCGGGCTCTGTTAATGAGCCCGACTGCCGACGGGAAGAAACTGTTCATGTGTCGTGAGGTCTTGGTCCTGATGGACCTCAGCCTCCTACCAGATGGAAGGGGCACAAACTGTTTTTGTCCAGGGTGAAAGGGGTCAGCTACAATCCTTCTTGCTCGCCTCAGGGTTCTTAAAGTGAACAAGTCCTGGAGGGACGGCAGATTGCAGCCAATCACCCTCTCAGCAGAGCGAATGATGCGCTGCAGTCTGCCCTTGTCCTTGGCAGTGGCTGCAGCGTACCAGACCGTGATGGAGGAGCAGAGGATGGACTCAATGATGGCTGTGTAGAAATGCACCATCATTGTCTTTGCCAGGTTGAATTTCTTCAGCTGCCTCAGGAAGTACATCCTCTGCTGAGCCTTCTTCGTGATGGAGCTGATGTTGAGCTCCCACTTGAGGTCCTGGGATATCATGGAGCCCAGGAAGCGGAAGGACTCCACCACGTCGACGGGGGAGTCACACGCAGTGATAGGGGCTGGTGGGGCTACGTTCTTCCTGAAATCCACAACCATCTCCACTGTCTTTAGAGCGTTGAGCTCTAGGTTGTTCAGACCGCACCAGGTCACCAGATGGTCAGTCTCCCACCTGTAGGCACACTCATCCCCACCAGACATCCCAGTCTGTACAGTCCAAACACGCCCGAAGATCCTCTAGAGCAGTGATTCTTAACCAGTGGGCCATCTAGAGGGCCGCGAAAAACTTTCAGTTTTGCACCTGTGGGCCGCGAGGGCCGCGGGACCGCATAGGTTATCAATTGAAGACACCAGAGATATTACTGTTATCCATGAGACGCTCAGTTACAATATAGCTTCCCACCACCTGGTGGCGGTAATGCGTCAGTCAGTTGTTTAACAAGCTGCAATAAGCAGAAGAAGACACTCAGCTAGCCGCTAGCCTGTAGTGAAAGTTATGGATAAGTTTTTAAAAAGAAAAAATGAAGATGACAGTGGTGCCATACCCCCCAAAAGTCTAAATGTGTGCGCAAGTCCAATCCTGACTAAGTACGGCTTTATAAACGGAGGCAACGAGGCAGAGCCGAGGGCTCAGTGTGTGGAATGTGGGCTAATGCTGTCAAACGAAGCACTGGAGCCTTCAAAAATAAAGCGACACGTAGCGACGAAACATCCAACGCTCGTGGGAAAGCTGGTGGAATTTTTCAAGAGAAAGGAAAATGGGCTACAAATGCAGAAACGGTCTGTCGTGTCACTGACTGGTAACTCAAAATGTGCTTTGAAAGCCAGCTACCTCGTAGCCAGACGTGTGGCACAAAGTAAGAAACCATTCACCATAGCGGAGGAGTTGGTTCTGCCTGCCGCTGTGGATATGTGCCGTGAGATGACTGGACTGGCAGAACTGTGTTGGGGTGTGCAGTGATGGTGCAGCGTCAATGACCGGCAGGCATAACGGCGTCGTCAAGCAGATACTTGATCGCGCACCAGAAGCTAAATGGACCCACTGCTTTCTCCACCGTGAAAGCCTTGCAGCTAAAAATATGTCCCCAGAGTTCCATGAGGTGATGGATGCGAGTGTGAAAACCATCAACTTCATTAAAAGTAGAGCTGTGAACTCCAGATGTTTTGCCAAGCTTTGTGAGGACATGGAAGCAGATCATGTCCAGCTGCTCTATCACAGTGAGGTGAGATGGCTCTCAAGAGGACTGGTCCTCAGTCGTTTGTTTGAGCTGAGGAATGAGGTCTTCTCTTTTCTCCTCTGGCACATTACTATGCTGACACAAAGTTCACAGCTAAACTTGTCTACCTCTGTGACATTTTTTCACTGCTGAACCAGCTGGACATCTCACTTCAAGGGAGAAATACCAACATATTTGTTGTTGCAGACAAAGTTCAAGCTTTCCAAAAAAAACTTGCTTTGTGGACAAAGAGGGCCCAGGAAAAGAGGATGGACATGTTTCCACTTTTGTCTGACATTTTGGAAAACTCTTCTCAGGTGCAGATCAGTGACTCAGTCTCTCAGCACCTCTCACAACTGGCAGAGAAATTCGATGACTACTTTCCTGAGGATCCCAGAGACGGACACATGTGGATTTTGGACCCATTTTCTGTGGATCCCACTGAAGAAGATGTTGCTTTGCCCTCACATCTGGAATCCCAGCTTCTGGAAGTTTCCACCGACAGCACTTTAAAGTTGCAGTGGGGCAAACTGGACCTGGGCTCCTTCTGGATTGCTGTCTCAAAGGAGTACCCATGTCTAGCACTGAGGGCTGTGAAACATACCTGTGTGAATCAGGATTCTCCAGTGTGGCCACAACTAAGACCAAAGCCCGAAACAGACTCAGAGCAACACTGGAGGCTACTCTGAGAGTGAGCCTTTCCCCCATTCCACCCAGACTGGATCTGATCGTGTCTGAGAGGCAGGCCCAAGTGTCTCATTAAGAGGTGGACACATATATGAGTTCACGTAAGGCTATATTTTCATTTGCACTTCATTTCAATTTTATTTATAGTTTTATTTAATTTGAAACTCATTCCTTGTTGTTTCAGTGCTGTTACCTTATTATAAGTAGGCACAGCCACCTTAGAATCACAATCCGAAACAGTTTTATTGTCAAGTATGTAACACATACAAGGAATTTGGCTTGGGGACAAAATAAATCGTGCAATCGTAAAAGATGTAATAAAAAAATTGAAAATGTGAAGATTTACAAAAACATATGATAAACAAACAAACAAATTTAGAGTATGTTTAAAACAAGTATGTTATGAAAGTGTAGTAGAGTTGTGCAAAGGGTGTGTAACGGTAAGTAATTGTCCTGTCTGAGTCAGTGGGTGTCCCGGGCTTCGTTGATGAGCCCAACTTTAGACGGGAAAAAAACATTTTTGTGGTGTGAGGTCTTGGTCCTGTTCGACCACATCCTCCTGCCAGAGAGAAGGGACTCGAAGAGTTTGTGTCTAGGGTGAGAGGGGTTGGCTACAATCTTTCTTGCCCGCCTCAGGGTCCTGGAGGCAAACATGTCCTGGAGGGTCAGCAGATTGATGCGCTGCAGTCTGCCCTTGTCCTCGGCAGTGGCTGCAATGTACCAGACGCTGATGGAGGAGAGGATGGACTCAATGATGGCAGTGTAGAAGTGCACCATTATTGTCTTTGGCAGGTTGAACTTCTTCAGCTGCCTCAGGAAGTACATCCTCTGCTGAGCCTTATTGGTGATGGAGCTGATGTTAAGCTCCCACTTGAGGTCCTGGGATATGATGGAGCCCAGGAAATGGAAGGACTCCACAGCGGTGACCGAGGAGTCACACAGGGTGATATGGGCTGGTGGGGCTGCGTTCTTGCGGAAATCCACAACCATTTCCACTGTCTTTGGAGCGTTGAGCTCTAAGTTGTTCAATCTGCACCAGGTCACCAATGGTCAATCTCCTACCTGTAGGCGAACTCATCCCGACCAGAGATGAGTCCAATGAGGGTCGTGTCATCCGCAAACTTAATGGAGGAAACTCATCACCCAAAGCTATATGACCACAGGTGAAGGGTTGGAACGTGGATCAACTGAGCCTAATCTTCAGTCTATGTTCCCTCTTCATCACAACGGTCCTGTACGCCAGCTTTACTCGTAACACCACACCAAACCGCCTGCCGATCTCACACTCCATTATATCTTCACGAACAAACAAGACCCTGAGATACTTGAACCCCTTCACTTGCGCCCATCTAAGTTATCGACAGCAGTTATTAATGTGTTGTTTGAAAAGCTGCTGTGTCCACCAAACAGGATGGTTTGAATTTGTATCATGTTGAGCAAGCTTGCATATTGATGTCCATTGCATATGGATCACAGAAAGCAATAATAATGTTCATCAACAATGAATTCTGTGATTTTACAACGCCATATTCACAGGCAGGAGAGATGAACATTTCAATATTACACAGTAGCTTACACTGTGGTCTCCAAGGTCTTTTAATGATCACATAATGATTGACCTTCCTATTGTATAATCTACACCCTCATAGTGCTGGGTAATATATTATAGCTACTTTATCAGGAGTCGCTTATAAGAAGTGTAAATAATCAATAACATAATACTGAACCATTGTTAACCTAATGAAACCTACTTCCTGGTAAATGTGCACTACAGGCCTACATTTAGGAGAAAAGGGGGCCACTGAATTCATAATAGAGCACTATACTGTGATCTTTTCAGAAGTCTATTCGTAAAAAAGACATTAAAACCTGATAACTGTGCTCTCACCCGACAGTGACGATCTAGCCAGTACAGTACTGTTACATTTGGATACATTCATCTCGCTACTTTTATTTATTTGTTATTTTATGCATTCATGATTCGTTAAGAGGCAGGTGATGAGCTCGTCCCCTCCAGCGCTGAGACAGGCGCTGTGGAGGTCACAGCAGGAGAGTGTGAACGGCCCCTAACGTTAATGTTACAGCTTTCAAATAGCGCTGGCAGGAGCTGATATTTAGAAGAATTAACAACACACTGTGCAGTGGGCATAGACTTTTGATACAATTACCGTAGACCAGGGATTCCCAAAGTGGGGTGCGCGCACCCCTGGGGGTGCGCGAGCTGCCTCTAGGGGGTGCGCGAGAGGAAAAATGTAGTGGCGGTGCAGTCCTGTCTCCTAAAAATTACGTTCCCCCAAAACTAAAATGCATTCTCAATTACGTTTTACCACGAACGTATTTTCTCCCTGATTACGTTTGTGTTTGACGTACAAATACGTTTCTCATCAACATATCTTTGCCATACTCTAGTCTTTATTATTTTTCTGTGATCTGCCTCGCCTCTACCCCGCCACCCACGAGTTGTTGCCCCGCGGCCTGTTCCGAGGGCTGAAGACCTGACGATCGGGTGCCTCACGGCGGGGGCGGCTGGAGACCTCGCGTCCCAGCGCCAACGAGTGAGCGCCCGCCACTCGGAACCATAAAACCAAGTCCCGGATTTCACCCGGGGGACATTCTGGAGGTATTGTGACCGGGTGATGTGCCTCGTTGCTGGGGAGGTATGAGCCGAGAGTGGCGGGGTGTTATGGAGGTATATATTACAACTCGGTGTTCCCGTGCGTGGATGAGCGCATTTCTGCCGAAGACTGCGTGTTGTGGTAGTATTCTGACTGCGTAATAGGGAGAAGGAGAGGCGGTGGTGGAGAGGGAAAAAAATGTTAAAGAGATGGTGGAATGTATGATTGGAGAGAGAGAAGCGAACAAGTTGGACGTGATCCCGGTGTCCAACAACACTGTCGCGCGCATCGATGCTTTGTCCGAAGACATCCTGGCTACATTGGTCGGTCGCGTGAAGAAGAGTGAGTTTCACTCTCTGCAAGTAGACGAGCCTACAGATGTGGTTAATCTGGCCAATCGTCCGTTACCTTCGTAACGTTACGTCCGTTACCTTTTCGAAGGCACGGTGCAGGAAGAGTTTTTGTGTTTTTTATCTTGTAAACAAACGCCACGCGCGAGCAAACTGTTCTCTCATTCGTCCGATTTTTATGCGGCTCTGTTGCTTTTTTTTTTTTAAGGTGTGTGTGTGTGTGGGGGGGGGGGGGGGGGGTTGGGGGTGCGTGAACCCGGTCGGGATGTAGAAGGGGGTGCGTGGCCTAAAAAGTTTGGGAACCGCTGCCGTAGACTTCTCTTTGCAACCAGGAGTCGCCCTCTGCTGGCCATTCGTAATAATGCAGGTGTAAGGTACTTCGGCATTGGCTTCACCATTCATTTTATCAACCATGTGGTACTCTGTGTAAACCCAACTGAACATACGTAAATGCTATTTGTGTCACGGCTCCGCTGTGACCTCAGCTTGTCTCGCCTCTGTGTGTGTGTGTGTGGCTTGAGTGCGACTGCAATCATCCGGCACCTGGGCTCATGTCCTCACCTGACAACAATTACACCATCATCACCTTCAGCTTAAATACCCCGGCTTCCTGCAGTCTCATCGCAAGATTGTTCCTTCAGCTCAGCGGTAGTTACCTCGGCCCGGTGAGTTTAAAACTTCGTCCTAGAGCAAGTTAGCCTTTTTGACATTTTCAACTAACTTGTGTTTTCTCTCTGCCTCAGCGATTCCCGTGCCACCGTCGCTGCCCAGACGCCGCCGCCGCACCCACTGCCTCGCTGCCTCACCCACTGCCTCGCTGCCTCACCTGCTTGCTCCACCTGCATGCCCCACCTGCATGCTCAACCGGCTCCACAGACAAGCAAAACAAAAACCCTTTTTTCACCAACTCTGCTGTCCCAGTGTCTGCGTTTGGGTCCAGAACAAACCGTCCATAACAATTTGCTGACTCACACATACAAGTGGCCACCTGTTTGAGCTCTAAGATTTGGATGGGGTGAATCCTTACAAATAGGATTTAAGCTGGCGGATTGAGGTGTAAACCGTGACTGAGCACTGTGCAACAACATCTGGCATGTACCTACAGCCTACCAGCACCATTACACAGTGAAGGGCACAGAAACACTCCCACAGTAAACTAAAGTAATATATTTGCAACCTAACACTACTAATATCAGCATATATAAAGTGTTTTCCTCATACAAAAGAAAGAAAATGCACAATAAGCTGAAGAATTACCAAATACAAGCGAACTCAACAAAGAACCCTCAACCCACTCCCCTCTCTTTTCCTTGACGACTTGGTTTAACCTAACAAGGTCATTGACATCAGCTGGAGTCCTGCAGCTGCATTCTCAGGCGTGTGCTCCATGAAAACACGGCCAGAAGAAGACATCAAGGAGAGTGTGTTTAGTCGGAGTTCCTTAAAATAACTTCGCTACATGTGCATATGTGTGTTTTTTCGGCTTAGTAAGCTTTCTAGTTCCCTCACAGTGAAATTCAAATGTGGTTCATTTATGGGTGAATGTAGAGCAAGTCTTGAACACCTGGAGCTCTTTCTCTTCATACATAATGCATTGTTGGCCAAAATGTTGGCCAAAAGCTTTACATGAAAAACACTTTTGTATCAAATATATATTTTTTGGTTCCATTTATTTAAGATTTTCTGTATATATTTATTTGTTGTATGTATGTATGAACAGTATAGCTGCCATAAGGCCCAGTGACATATTGTATCTGCTGGTTTCACCTGCTGGTCATGTTCCATTCAGATGGGAACTCATGAATTGTAGAAGGAAATGGAAAAACTTTCTGGCTCGAGTAGTGGGTGTAATGGTGGGTAGCAGTAACAGGGGTAAAAGTCAAATTACATGAGGGGCCAGGTTGCTCTCTTTACAACGTTCACCGTGTGGCGCTAAGCACTTCTGCAAGCGCGATACAAGGCTGACATGGAGTGTTTTTGGTTCACATACATCAACATTTAACGTATCTGAGATTTGTAGAAACATACAATGCGAACATATTTTCTGGCACCTAGGTTAAAGATAAATGACTCAAATAAAAAACAAAGGGGGCTTTATCCTGCGGGTTGGATCTGACTGGTAATTTCAGACCTCTGCTGTAAACCCAAACTCGGTTTCAAAACGTCCTTTTAGAAAACTATAGACATCACAGACATCCTGTGTCACATTTTATTTTTACGAACAAGTTCAATTTACAGGATACCTCATCAACAAATTGATGCATTATTGTGCAGTGCAGAATGACCCAAAACAGCAACACTAAAACTAGAAGTTCACAAACGATTAAGCTTTATTTTCTATACTTTGTTGACGTTAACCAAGTGATGGATCCAGACCAACTTCAGTGTATCTCATCCAAGTGTCTCTGTCAATAGAGCAGTTGTAGAGTTGTCTGGGGGCTCAGGTGAAGACTTGACATATCTCGGGGTCTTCGCATCTGTTAAGTTCATTTTGCGCCTTTTAATGTACTTGTGTATGTAGAATACTTTTGGCGATAGACTGGGAGCTGTCTGGGTCTTGTTAATGGAAGGTGTGGTAACATTTTGGAGTATCTGATTGTCCTTCACTGAGGGGGCGTTGGTAGGAGTCTGGTTCGGCTTCCTGTATTTTGATGATGATTTGGGTGGAGTCTTTTGGGACTTCTTTTTTGGAAGACGAGATAGTCTCGAGACTCCCACCACCCTCAGTTTGATGGGGGCTTCAGATATCACTGCCATGTTCCGGGCCTGGCAGCGATATTCGCCAGCATCCTCATATGATAACCCGTTCAAGATCATTATCGACCAGCGAACGCCCACTCGAGGAGATTACTGCATAACTGGAACATGAAAAACGTTCAATCTTAGCTCTCAGTACACTTTACCAGTCTTTTCCCTCTAAGTACAGCTTAGAGATTTACACAGACATAGCTAAATCCGAGTGGTAGTCCCAATTGGAGCCCTGAAATGAACCCAAGACCCGAAGAAACAGTTTTGCTCTCAAGCGGGCATAGTGCATCTACTCAATGGCGGTTCTAAGGTAGGGCAAGGGAGTTGGGTAGCCAGTACTCCGTAATATTGGACCCCCCTCTGGCCCTTATAACTGTTGCTAATATTTCCGTACATTCTTTACTCCACATTCATCCCCAAAGAGAGATTGTAGATATCAACAAACGATTCTCAGCTGAAAGAATATTTTCAAAGGGGGTCCACCATTGGAAACAAGCATTCCAGTTAGAATTCATTCTGTGGGGCTTTTAATTTGAAATGGGGTGGGGGGGTCAGAGGGGAAAAGTCCTGTAAAAATATCTAAGACCTGAATGACTGTATGATAAAGAGAGACACAGAGAGGAGAGAGTGACAGACAGAAAGATAGACAGAGAGGAGAGAGAGACAGAGTGAGTGAGAGACAGGTAGACAGACAGTTAGATGGACTGAGTGAGTAGGAGAGAGACAGGCAGACACGAGGTCTAATGATCTTTCCTTGAATATCATGTGTGGATGTGTGTGGATGTGTGCAGACAGACAGACAGACAGGAGGTCTAACAATGAAATGACGGGAGCCATTTGTGGACTGTCACAAATACAAGATTCAATCCAAGAGTATGAATCTAAAATGCAGAAAAGAGAGAAGCGATATCTCAATCGAACCTCAACGATACTACCGGTAACATCGGCGTGTGTAGCTATATATTGCGACTTCTTCGGGCAGTAGAAGCCACACTGTCAAAATTTCTTTAGGAATTTTCTAGTTATTATTATGATTAAGCCCGATGGATAATATACAGTGTGCTTTGGCACAGGCAGTTTTACTGCCTTTGTGCTACAAAGCCACACTGACCAAGGACCACTTACAACTCTCCAAATTCCTAGGTAGCTGGTCAGAGTTCTCAGGGATATCTTGTTTGCAACAATCTGCAAAGAAAAACCAAATCACAACATGACATGACATGATATTCAGATCTAAGTCACACCACTTCATCAGCTGAGAGTGACCCCGGACAGCTCACCAGTGTTGGCCGAGGTTTTGATCCAGGTCAGGGTCGGTGTTGGGTAGCCGGTGGCGTCACAGCGGAGGATGACGTTGCTGCCCAGTGGAGAGACGACCCTGGTGGCCGCAGGCTGGACTGAAGGCCTCATACAGCGGGACAGCTCGGTCTGGGTCAGCAGCATCCCTGACTGACCCGGAGACCCGCGACATATCAGCAGCTGGTCCATGAGGACGACAGGACTCCCAAGGGACGTGGACGAGGACATCACCGTGGAGATCTGGCAGTCACACAACCAGGGGTTGTCATGGAGACCTGCATGGATATTCAGGACAAATTTACTTAGTTACAGAATTGTCATGTTTGTGTCATAAATTGGATGGAAAACATTGTTTTAATGCCAGGTTTTAATTTTTTCCATATTGTTTAGTCGTGGCGTTCTTTGACATTTGTGGTGGGAAAGAGGTTTCACCTTGTTTTTTATCCGTTGATTATTAATATGTAGAGTTTATTTCTACTGCTTGGAGGGATTTGGCTCGCAGAAGATAGGAGCTTAATGTGATCTTATTCCTTCTCATAAAATGTTCCGCTTGGGAAGATCTTTTTGCGTAGTATCTTGACGCAGAGGGTTCACGCGTGGCGTTTAGGCAACAAAACCACACTTGGTAAGGGTTAGAAAAAACGTCATGCTTTGGCTTGAAATAAGTACGCTTGTTAAGAACTTAAGCTGTGGCCATAGTGAGGTAGCACACGATACATAACGAACAAATCCTGTGTTTGTTTGACGACAGACGTCAGGGCACTGATCATGAACCATCATGGAGATAGTTCAATCAATAGAGTATGTGAGTTAACTGTCATCACTGCCGCTGTATACAATCACACTGTACAATAACATAAGTTATTTGGTAGTAAAATAGTAACTAGAGTTTTCTCCAGTGGTGGGCCGTCAGGGCCTGCAAGGCCTTCTCTGCTGGCCTAAACAGAATCACAAAGCTATATATATTTTTTTTTAATTAAAAGAAATATCTATTTTATAATTTAATCATTTTTCTTAAATACACTACATGTATTATAATTTATAAAATTATTTTTCCCATTATCTTATTTTCTCAATGCACAGCTACTGTCTTCCTCAGTTGCTCTGCTTCCAGTGCAGCTTGTTTTAAGTAGAGCTTTTATCCAATCAGATCTCACCTCTGTGTCTCTAGGTTAGAACAGAGGCAGAGGCCTGCAGACTCTCACCTGCAGCCAGTGCAGATTAAAGTACATGGGGACGATATTGTTGATTGTCATAGTGTTCAACCAATCAGATCTTTAGTTTGACATGTTGGGCGTATTCTTTGACGTGTCAGCGGCTGCTAGCCGCCTATAATGACGTCAGCATTACGTGCCGCTCAGTGTTCATCTGTAGCTTTCCCGCTAGGTGCAGAGTGTGCTGTGATTAGTCAGTGGGTGAGCACGTGACTATTGTGAAACGAAACTTAACAGCCAGCAGAGGCTGATGGGGAGTGAATCACATCACGTGATGCAGCTCAGCCAATCAAATATGAGCATTCTGACTGAGTGAGTTGCACCATGACAGAGAGTGCTGAGAGGAGGAAAGACACTGCAGAGCAGTACGTTCAACATTCAAGTTGTGAAAGTAAAATCCTATGATAATCTATTTGGGTTGTCATTAAGGAATGACGGTGGCTCCCACAGCCAGACCAGATGAGGACGTTATATTTTCCTGAATGTAGGCTTTTGCATTTTCTAAATGCTCTGGCATTATTCAAACGACTTGTACCGAACGGTTTAATACAAAGATGTACATAGAGCATTAAAAATGAATAATAGCTGTGGCGCCACAATGTGGTTATAAGGTGGCATTTCAGCTGCAAGGACAGCAGTGAAGGCCCAGGTATAAAATGCACGGCCCGCCACTGGTTTTCTCTAATATGTGGAAGTGTCAAACAAACAAACACAGGACTTTCACCCAAGAGACCGCTGTTTGTGTCCCGTGTGAAAACAAGTCAACATTGAGTTATTCTGCTTACGTTTTTATACGTAACTTCCATACTTTACTAATACCAGTTGCATAGCAAAAAAAAAAATCCAAACCAAGCTCTTTCCCGAAACCTAACCCAGTACTTATGCTGCTATAGAAGGTTACCTAGACATATAATAATCAACTTTTATTTCAGACTCATGAGTCCATATAGTATCAAAAAAACAACAACAACAACAAACAAATACAACAACAATATATAAAATACAACAGGAGGACACCAAGACACAAGTGTAATCATTGCAATTTAAAAAAAGTCACTCGTTGTTAAGAACATACAGACATTTGTTCCAATGTTTCCAGAAACGAGAAGTATATCTTGTGTCACTTTGTGTTGGATCAGTTAAGGCTTTTATAATTACATGTTCTGAGTCATTTAACCGACATTTAAATTTGTAAATAAAATTCCTCAACACAGCATGGAAGGAACATTACGACTCACAAACATATGACTTGCACTTGTCCATCTTGGAAGCTTGAGCAAGATTCTAAAAGCATCATTAAATGGACCTGAATCTTCTTCATGTTGGCTTTACTACAGCTGCACCACAGGTGGGCTGTATACAGTGAGTACAGTCGGCTCTGAAGAGAGCTGTTTTAACATCATCTGTACACATATGAAATTAAGTGCCAGCATATTAGCTTGAGCATACAATTTGCAACACTGCCGCTGCACATCGTCATCATCACTTAGGTCATTCTTGATGATGTGACCCAAATATTTCATTTTGTGCACCACATTTAGCTCATGACCTCCCATACAAAATGAGGGAAAATGTAGCTTCTGATCCTCCTTGGTTTTAGCGATCACGATAACACTCTTTTGAGAGTTGAATTTGATGTCACACTGCACGCCATACCGTGAGCAGACTCTGAGCAACTGCTGTAAACCAGCGCTATAAGGAGACAGGACCACTAAGTCATCAGCATACATCAGATGGTTAACAAGATTTTCCCCCACCATATATCCTGTCTTACTCTTTTAGTTTTTTTAGAGCGCCATAGCTTGTAGCGTAGAGCCACTGACCAAGAAGCGCTATTTGAGGAGTTGGGAGTGAAAATGTGTTGGGTGAAACACAACACCATTTGATGGTACCTACTAGCCAACACTTCTTATAGTGTATTATAATGGAGGGAAAAACACTCTTGTCTTGTAGAAGAAGTCATTTCCATCCATGTCCAGTTTGAACTGCATATTAATGGTGTTGTCACCTGCTTAACTGCACACCATCTCGTATGCTTGACTTGCCGTGTCAAAAACCTGAACTCTCCTCACCTACGAAGCCCTAAATGGTTTGGCACCATCATATCTTAAGGAGCTCACAATACCCTATTACCCCACTCTGCCATCCTAGAATGCAGGTAAGCTAACCTTAGCTAACCTTAGCTAACATGGATAGGTAAACCTATTATCTCCATTAGCAACTCTTCAACATAATTCACAGAGAGAAATTGACACATTGGCGTCTTCATGTCTTTGCTGATGTAAATTAAGTGTAGCTGCTTCAGACAGCATTAAAATATAATGTGTCTCTATTGCTCCAAAACATAATGTACCCAAAATTCTTCTTTGTACCGATTCTCCCTGTTGTCCTGGTAGAGGAAACCAAAGGTCCAGCAGCTCAACAGGTAATATAGTCAGCCTGAGGAGAGAAAAGTTGAACATACTTATTAAATTCTACCGACAGCTCTGTATCTCTCTACATCAGCGGTTCCCAAACTTTTTAGGCCGCGCACCCCCTTCTACATCCCGACCGGGTTCGCGCACCCCCCCTCCCCCTTAATAAAAAAAAAAAAAAAGAAGCAACAGAGCCTTTTAAGCCTTTATAGCCGCATAATAATCGGACCAATGAGAGAACAGTTTGCTCGCGCGTGGCATTTGTTTACAAGATTTAGTCCGCTGTTAAATGTTGCAGTGTGAACACAAACCGAACAAAGGAGCAACTGCAACAAAGCAAACGAACTGAAGGTGTGAAAACGCCCTGAAACACTGCAACAAAGTTTCAATAACTTTCAGTTACACAAGGCGTCACTTTTAAAGAGCAATACGGATGCGAGCACACACGCACAGGCTCAGAGGCAGATTATCACATTTAATTTACAATTAATGAGCGACTAATGTAGCCAGGATGTCTTCGGACAAAGCATCGATG
Source organism: Melanostigma gelatinosum (assembly GCF_949748355.1). Taxonomy (NCBI): domain Eukaryota; kingdom Metazoa; phylum Chordata; class Actinopteri; order Perciformes; family Zoarcidae; genus Melanostigma; species Melanostigma gelatinosum. The sequence goes on along the minus strand of NC_136649.1, from coordinate 2,270,932 downwards.
CGGCGCGACACAGTGTTGTTGGACACCGGGATCATGTCCAACTATTTTGCTTCTTTCTCTCCAATCATACATTCCACCATCTCTCTGGCAGCTGGCAAGCTCACGTCTTCGGCGATTGTGTGCGGTAGCCCCTTTCTCGCTATTCTGTAACCAGATATGAAGCCCGTAGTGCGTCATTTATAGACCAACACATGAATGAGACTGCAGTTGTTTTGGGCTGTTTTGTAACTCCTCCAATTTCGATATAAACGATGTAAGGGGCTTTTGACTTGCACTGGCATGCTTGGTGTTCAGGTGGCGACGTAAATAAGAGCTTCAGACTGTTAGCCAGAACCTCACTGCACACCACGCACTGTGGCTTTGGGGAATCTGCGTTGCCAATCCAAGTGAAGCCCAGACACAGATACTTTTCATCATATTTCCTCTTTTTTTTCCCAGTCTGCGCCGTCTCATCTTCCTCTGACTCGATTTCTTCTCCCGGTCTCTCCCAACGTACCTCTCCGTTCCCCTCGCCTCCGATTCCTCTCTCTGTCCCTCTCCTCTTTTACGACTGATAGCTTCAGATGTCCCACCTGACAGTTTTTAAATTAAAATTACATTTTTTTTAATATTTAATATTATTACACCATCAGACCGCCATTACACTTTTCCTCTCGCGCACCCCCTAGAGGCAGCTCGCGCACCCCCAGGAATCCCTGCTCTACATCATAGGCTCCACGGCTCCATGGTGTCTGGACACACCTGTTGCTGGACAGGTCGAGGTAGGTGATGTTGGGTAGAAAAAGAGCAGCGTGGGCAGGAAGGCTTGACAGTCGGTTGTTGTGGAGACCCAGCGTCTGGAGGCGGGGCATGTCCCTGAGCCCCTCCCAGGGGAAGGATGTCAGGAGGTTTCCGTCCAGGCGCAACTCGCGCAGGGCCTTCAGGTTGACAAAGCTGCTAGGGTGGATGGTTTTGATGGAGTTGTAGGTCAGCCACAGGAAACGCAGCTCCGACAGTTTGTAAAAGGCTGCCCGGGGCACCCTGGAGATCGGGGTCTTTTCTAGACGCACTTTGACCGTATCAGCTGGGACGTTTATGGGAACAGCTGAGATTCCTGGGTCACTTAACTGCACCGACCTGCGAGGTGAAACACAAACCTGTAAGTTTGGACAGATAAACACAAAGACGTGTTTTCTGAGTGCACTCCTTCACACTGTTTATGTTTATGTGATTATGTTCTTGCTTTGTATTCTGTGAAGATGACACAAATTATGCTCACACACCATTTTGCTGGTCTGATGCTTTTTATTAGCTACTTATGATAGATTCATTATAACTACTATGAGGATGTTTTGTAGTAAACAAACACAGATCTGTCATATTTATAGTATAATTATTCCAGTGGCTCTCTCCGGTCTCCATACTTTTAAACCACATCACTAATTTCAGAGTCAGAGGACTTCTTTGCATGGAACTCATGGATGTGTTTGTTATGAGCAGGCTTCCAAACAACACAATCTACAACTCAGCACAAGTTCTGACCAGGACAAAAACATCAGACCGTATAACTCCAGCCCTCTGAAACCTTTATTGGTTACCTGTTGTTTTCCAGATTACAATTGAAAATCCTCTTCTTGGTGTACAGAGCTTTGGCTGCTCTAGCTCCACAGTAGGCCTCTCAGACACGCTGGGAGTTTGTAGCAGATCTCTCCAAACACACGGTGGAAAACTCCTCAGTGTGTCCAGAGCACATTCTAAGTCCGCTGAGATGGCTTTCACTATTTATGCACCTAATCAATGGAACAGTCTACCTGCTGAACTTAGACTTGCTCAAACACTGTGTTCTGTTCTAGCCAAACTAAAAACTTTACTTTTCACTTGAGTATTTTCTTAGATTGGACACACCACATTTGTACAGAATGATTGTATAAATGTGTGAACATGTATTTCTATCTGTATGTTTGGATGGACTCTTTATATTTGTAATTTTTTCCTGTTTTATTTTGTTTTTATGTAAAACACTGAACTGCTTTTGTATGATATGGTGCTGTACAAAGGTAATCAAATTGAAATTACTGCCATCAGTTGTTCCCTCCAGTAAAAACTTTGTATGTGTTCTTTACACGACATTCAGAGCATTAATACAGCATCAAATAACAATTATCCATGGAAAGATATAGAGGAGTAATGTCTACCTGAGCAGAGAGTGAAGTGTGTGTGTGTGTTGCTATCCGAGCTTCTCTGCTGTACTTAGTGGGTACGGCCGTGCACTGCTCTCATAGCCATGTTGAGAGCCGTGTGGAGGCAATCCCTCAATCACAGATTTGCTCTCAATTCCGTATACAGCTCCTTTAACTAAAAAACCTAGATAATAAATTTATATTTATGGGATTTGCATGTATATGTCAATTATTGAAAAGTATGGAAAGTTAATAATTTATCATTTATATATTAAATTATTTATAGAAATGTACGTCGTTATTATTAAATGATTACAATGAAATTGAGAACTATTTTCTTGTTCTTTGATGAACAAATTGATCTATTTTTTAAATTGCTCGATAACATTTTACATTGACAGAATGATATAAGGTTTTGTTAACCTCTACTAAATTTAGTTGTAACAACATTACTGCCACCCTCTATTGTGTGATTCAATAGTATCCAAACAATGTAAACTAATGTTATACACCTTTCTTTTGCAATATGGGATACCAGCCAAATGTGTCCTATCACCAAATATAACAAGTGTTGGATTTGCATTACTGTTTTGGTTCCTCAGAGCTCCAATATTTCAATTATTAAAATATAATGCGCAGTAATGAGTTGTGTTTTGGCATAAAAAAAGAACTTGCACACACATAAATACACAGAGATGAGAATGAAATCAGGCTCACTCGACCTGAGCGCTGCTATTCCACTCTCCCCGTACGTGCAGGCACACAGAGCTGGACAGGACTGGACCGCCAACAGATGGGACTGCAAGATGTGAACCAGGACCAGCAGATACATCCTTCATCAGTCAAACCATATCCCCAGACAGGCACTTTGTAACTCCATATTCCCAGTCCTCTCCAGTCTGAGGTTTGTGTGAAACTGAATCCCAGATTAGCTGGGATTACACTATTTACAAGCGGAGTGTAATCCCACGCCTCACTGTCAGAAGAACAAATCACAACATCAGGTCAAGCCCAAGCTTTTTGTTGGGCCTTGAGGACAATTTGATCCCACCAACCCACCCTTCAGAGTGTTTCCTGTTGAGCATTATACTTGAGCATTCATCATCATTTTATTTATTTAGTTAAGTAAAAGTACTCAGGTGTTATTAGCTAAACGTGCTAAAATTACATAATATGCAAAACAAATGACCCTTTCAGTGTAACAGTATTGTATATATCAATCATTTGTTATTCCTGCATTAATCTGTAAAGACAATGTTTTAGTTTAGTGGCATTCTCATACATGCCACTTTGGTATTGGTATGTTGAGGGTGCTGAGCCTCGGTTCCTTTAACCCTTTCCCCTCAGGCCCCCCATCAAGGCTGCTTCTTAGGACATCCAACACCATCACTTATTTGATTATGCATTGTTAATACGGCGGAGTGGCATCCTCCGTTGTGACATTTTAATGGACTACCTGCCAGTGGAAGAACAATCTATTTAAAGCACACGTTTTACATTAATAAGACAAATACAACTGATTGACAGAGAGCTGTAACTCTTTTACCCCAAAAAAAGATAAACATTACAACCAGAAGAGACCTGACTTGGACTTGCAAAAATTGACTTGTGAGCATATCTGCTGCATGTCTCCTACTTCATGGAGATGGATGTACATCATTCAAACAAGTGTCACGTCAGTGCAAGTACTGCTGGAAGTACTACTAGCCTGTAGGTGGCGCGTGCTGACACGCACAGAACTGCTGGCGCTGCGGCTCTGCGATTGGATGGTGTTGAGCTCTCGCGGATGTATCGGGAACGCGCGGCGTGTCGCTCAGGGCGGACATTGGGATTGCGTGCTATCAATCACTCTACTCGCATGTTTGAAAGTTACCGTCAGTGGACCAGCTGTAAAATGTCAACTGTTACGCAGCCCGCTAACGACCAGTGCGCCTTTCGTCGACGTGAATTTGAAGAGCTGCCGGCAGAAACCCAGAGAAGATGGCACGCTCCTCAACACGACCACGGTGCGAGACATACCGCGCTACAGTACCAGCGACACCGGGTAAAGCAGAAGTACAAGCTAGCTGCAGCACATTCATTAGACTGTCAAGCTAACCGTGACGAGCCGACACGGGATATCCACGGACCAATGCTCGGGAGGGGCTTCGCGTTGTTAGCGATAAACTCAGTAAGGTTCAGTGTCAGTGTCAACTTAGTACGACTTCAGTTAAGACAGTTTTCAGTTCAGTGTCCTATAACAAGCCCACAATGACACCAGCGCGCGAGCCATACATCCAATTCAAAAGAATGTGACACTTCGATGTTCCTTTTCAAAGGCAATCGATACATAGCTGAAAGCACGTGACTGATACATATTACGAACGAGAACAGGATCAAAAAACAAGTCTGGATTTAGCGGATATGAGCTCCATGAACAGCAGTTTATACACAGAGAGAACATCACGTGACAGGTCAATTTTATATCTTGTAATAATGAGTCAGTTTAACAACGTTTAACGTTAGCCTATATTATTACAATGTAGGGTCAAGTTGAGTCTGTTCACCAGGTAGTGATATTGGCTTTAACTAGAGTTACTACTGTATATGTTCTCATCATGCCCACAATGTAAACACTATGGGAATCCAGACGGCTAATAGCAAACTACAGTGAGGTCGTGGTGCATTTTGGCCTATACTTTACAATAAATCATTTATTATGTTCCTACAGGAGTCTGCTTTGACATTGTACAAGCAGTATGCTAATTGTTACCATTCAACGCGACTTTTAGTTGAAAATGGCCCGAGCACTAGCTTTCCACTGCTTTCCACTGTTTGCCCAGTGTGAACTTATAATGAAGCCTCTAAGTTTAGTTTATGGCCTGTCATGTCTTCTTTGTCTGTTTGATTGTCTTTTTAGTGGGTGCAGCCCGTCCTGTGCTGCTCTCTAGAAGCTGTCTGTCTGTGGCTCATTGTGTTTGTGCCGATACCGTGAGCGCTTCAGAAAGTCAGCAGGTGGAGTGTGTGAGAGCGACTGCAGTGTGTTCCATTGCAGACATGATGGGATGCTCTCTAGTTCAGTGAGGAGGGCTCAGTGAATGGGATTACAGGCTGCATAGGAGGGCCAGTGATGGCACAGCTCAGAAGAGTGCATCGTCAAGCTCTTTCTTGCTGCATCCATCAAAGGCCATTCCCATTTCACAGAGGCTTGATAGAGTTCGTACGAGGACAGTGTGATAAGGTGATTATCAATCATTAACACGGCTCAGTATATGCTTCATGCTCGATAACTTGACCCTAAATCTGAGTGTAGTGACGTCACTTCTTATCAGTGCACGTCATGAGGAAACGGCCACGCTGCTTTTCTTTTTACGATGCATTCTGGGAATTATCTAGGGAGATAATGCTTTAATGAGGAACTGTAATTACTGTTGTCTGACTTACTGTTACAGCTGGGAACTGTGTAACCTTTCCGTATCTAGATAGGAGAGGTCCTGATATTGTATGAAGAGATGATGAATGGTAACAGTGAGTTCGACAGCATGAGTTATTCATGTTTGAGACAGTGGGGGGGCCAGATTTATTGAACTGTTTAATCAGGAATGGCCCTCTCCAGGTGTTTTTGGTCCCCAATGCGAGCGGTTATTTTTGCAGATACAGAGATCAATCCTTCTATTGATCTAAACCAGGGTAGGAAATTCACATCTTTTTTTTGGGGCAATTTTTGCCCCCACTGACTGAAATCCAGGGGCATTTTCAAAAAATTGGGGGCATTTTTTGAAACTTGTGAAATAACATTTAACCTTTGTTCAAAGTAATAAATATACTTATTGAGGCTTACAGTATATGAGCAATTGTCATCAAATGGCAATAATAAGACTATTAGGCAGTAGCCTACAGCTTCAAAGTGTTTTCTTCGATTTATTTAACAAAAACAAACATAAATCAGACAATCACATTAAATTATTTATTGTTAATATTAAATGTTTTAAACAACTATTAACAATTATTAAGTCAACGATGCCTTGATTACATATACATCAGTCATTGTATGGAATTATTGAGAAAAAATATTTTTGTAGCACCTCAAATATTGTGATATTACCCATTTCTGTCCTGAACTTATGCATTCGTCATTGTATGGAATTATTGAGAAAAACATTTTTATAGCACCTTAAAAATTTCAAAAATGTGCCATTTGAAGGTACAAATTCAGTTCAGAGTTTTTGCTGAGTAAAATATCTTCATTGACTGTCAGTCAGGTATTATTCATTTCCAGCAACCCTCAAATCAAAGAATAAAGACACTTTACGCACAATTTAGGTGTATTTCCCTTTAACTCACGAGATGCAGGTAGCATGTTTTATACTTAATGTGAATAGAATTATTTTAATCTAATTTCCATGATGCAATATTTATACTTTGTTGGCATCTTATTCTGAAAACCGGATGTTCGTCTGAAGAAACCGGATGTTGTCTCACGTTAATCTTTCCGTTAACTTTCAAAGTCCTTCGCTCGTCCCGATCTGCGCCGTTTGAATGAGTTTACCGTGAATGTCAGCATATAGGTGCACTGACATGTAAGTGTCTGCTGAGTTGACCGCAGTCTCGCAGTCACAGGTCTGATTAAGAAGCGCTCCATTTTTTTCGGGGGCATTTTTTGCCCCTCTCCTAGAGATATCAGGGGCAAAATGATATTTCTTAGGGGCAGTTTTGCCCTTTGCCCTCGTGTATTTCCAACGCTGATCTAAACGGTGATTAGGTATGTGTGGCACATGATTGCTTGGTGGGTCAGGGTCATCTGTGTAAAAGAGGTGGGATCCAGGTACATGCTGAGCGAGACATTCTGCAATGCAAAGAGAAAAAAACTCCAAACTGTAATGTCAAAACTAAAATAGCTCCAACCTCGCTGGACCTCTCTGTACCGACAGTGTTGTTACCGATTGGCTGACACACTGATGTAAAAGGTACATTGGCCTAGCTCTAGTTTTGTGTTAGGCTTACAGTCGTATCAAAGCAGAAGAGATAAGTAGATACACATGTCATGGAAAGTCATTTATATTTACTGGTAAAAATGCGTATAATCCTGGTATAAGAAATAAATCATTCATACTAGTGGTGTAACGGATTGTTGTTGATCCTGACGACCCCCCCCCCCCCCACAGTTCAGCACACGTGTGAACCGTGGATTCATGACACCACCATCGCAGTATGAAATAAAGTTTTACTGACATCGTTATTCACCAATGTTCAGTGAAATATGTGATCAGGACATCATTGATGCTTTCTGTTCACTGATGTCTGATAATGTGACATTGTTTTAAAGTGACTGGAGGAGAGCTGGTGGTCCTGTGTGCTACTCCATGGGGGGGGGGGATATATTAAACCCCTAGATAATGACCAGTGTGTGGGAGTGTCCATGAGTAACCCGTCCTGAATCTCGTCTCCACAGGTGGATGGCAGCCGGACCCGTGATCCCACCACCACATGGCCCCACGTGGACGACCCCACCACCAGAGAGCCTCGGCTGGACGACTGCGAGCGGATGGGCACTCTGTTCGGGATGCTCAACAAGTGCCTGCGGCGGATGGGCTTCAGCCAGATGTACTTTGGGGACAAGATCGTGGAACCGGTAGTGATTGTGTTCTTCTGGCTGCTGCTCTGGTTCCTGGGCATCCAGGCATTGGGGCTGGTGGGTACTCTGTGCATCATCATCATCTACATCCAGAAGTGAAGAGAGCGGGCCATCCGAGCGGAGCCTGCTGGTTTGCTTTGTTTGACGCTTAACATATGCAGGATGTCATGCTAACGGCTGTTTGGATTGGAATCTGCAGTGGGTCTGTGCTTTTAGGGGGGGCAGCTGTGGATGCTGGGGAGCAGGGTTCTAGACCGGTTAGAAGCGTGTTCAGTCTTGAGTAAATCCAAAGCTGGGTCCTTCCTTCAGGGTTGTCTGGGCGCTGCCGTCTGACTTCATGGTATTGATGAGCAGATCTAAAGGAATGAGAGGCTGCAGAGTGATCCCAGCTCTCAGGAAACCTCTGTGTGTTCACACGCTGAGACCTTCGCCAACATGTGGCGTGCATACGAATAGTAATATGACTCCAATAATCAATCATAACAAACGGTGTCGGAATCTAAGGGTGAATGTTCTTGTGAAAGCTTTTTGCTGTAAAATGTTTACTTTGTAATAGAATATTGATGATGAATAGCGGAGCAACGGATCAGAAAAGTCACGGTTCATTTCGGATCAATTTTCAGATCCGCACAAAAGAAAAAGGGAGCGGATCCCTGAACGTTTTTTTGCCGTCAATACTAATTGCAGATCATTGATGATCCATATTGTTTAAAATCATTTCAACTGATCTGAAGTCTGAAAACCGTCTAAATGTCTACTTTGTTTTAGTCATATATTGTGTTTTTTCATAAAGGCACACAATTCAAATGATTCGGAAATAAAAGATTGTATTTTCATTGATTAAAACAAACTTGTCATTAGTAGTTTAATGCTGTATTATAATCTGTTTATAGCTAATGTAAACAGCTCATAATTCATCTCTAATATCTATTTATGTTGTTGTGAAAACGTCTCCTTCAAACAACTGCATTTATTCAAGTTTATCATCAACACTACATTTTACAGATCACATGATGACAACCTTATAATCTACCTTCACCCAGTACTCGTTTAACCGAACAGAGCCTGAACGCATCATAATGTAACTAAAGTGACTGGAGGAGACCAAAGCTTCACTTCAAACACCTTTTGTTCTTTTACAGTGACTAAAAAAGCTTAACTGATGTCCTGATCACATATTTGACTGAATATTGGCAGATAGCGATGTCAGTAAAACTTAGTGTTAAACTGTCATTAATCCGCGGTTCACGTGCTTGCTGAACTGTGAGGGGTCATCTGGTCCGTTCCACCACGACTGATGAATGAGATAATGTAATTATTGGATTTGTTCCAATGGTGGAATTCCAGCCGGTAGTTCCATCCAGTTCTGCATAGACATTGTGCAATAGCTGTGGAGAGGGATGCCACCGGCAAAACCTGGTCCTTAATGGTGATGGTTCTAGATAAGGAAGCCATCTTGGCCGCGGTTACACTCGTCTTTTCAACGCAGATTTTGTGATTGGACCGATGTGGGTCCAGACTTGACACTTCAATGAGAGCTGCCTGAGCGGATTCATTTCGTGGTCAAAGGACCGTCTGTGAAGTGGTGGATGAACACACATCGTTTCCTAACAAGTCTGCACAATAACATTATGTTGGCATGTGAAGGCTTTTCATCAGCAGTAACTCAACACAAGCCTCCACCTCTCCTCCCTTTGCGCTCCTCTGGAGAGGAACTCCCGTGTGGGAGGGGAGATGATGAGGACATAAGTTTGATGAATTGTCTCGATTGTGTCCACATGCTGTCCACACCACGTTCAGATCCCAACTCTGCGGGCCAGGCCACCTCGAGACGTGGTCCAGCTGATCGGATGACAAAAGCAGCAAAGAGACGAGCGTATAACCACGGCCCTCTTCTCTCACTCTGCTCTGTGGGTCTCCTCCACATTACCGGTCCTGAAATCACACACCGCTGCATCGCTGATAGATCGTTTCAGCCCTCATCGTTTCAAGGGACCCGACACAAATGTGAATGATTTCTCACATTGAAAGATAAATTGATGACCTGAATGTGTTCTTGTGGAGCGACACAACTAAAGCTTTATGCTGGAAACCAAACGTGTGTGTAGTCTTCCAGTTTATCTCTGCTGCTGACATTCAAATGTATTATGCGTAGAGCCAATCAGTATGCTGGTAGCATATCAATATTGTCATATCAGACTAGATATTGTTTTGGTTATTTTGTGAAGTTCATTTCAGTTTGCAGTCTACGTAGCATTAGTTGTTGTCTTGACCTGTCTGGTCAGTTTAGTTGCGTGCCATTAACACAAAATGCCTCTTGTGTATGAATCATCAGATTGTCGTCCTCTGAGGCTGATAGAATATCTAGTGGAAGCCTCCTCAGGCTCAGGTTAGTCTTTGAATGATTATCAGTCACCCACATATTCAACCTTTTCTGTCAGCTACTTCCATTCCCTGGCAACGCTTCCAGTCTACACTCAATACCCCCACAATAACCAAGCCAGAACAGAATTTTACAAATATGAGCGAGCTAATTAAAAAGTATTCAGTCTTCACTCAGATCAGAATCAGAATCAGCTTTATTGGCCATGTGTGCGTGCGCATACATGGAATTTGACTCCGGTTACACATTACTCTCATTGTACATACACACTCACATGAAATATATACAATAAACAAGAGAAATATAAGAAAAACAAGGACATTTAACAGCTATATCCAATAGAAGTATAAATACATCCCACACAAGTGTATGTATGTATATATGGATATATATATATACTGTATTTTTTATATATATATATATATATATATATGTATTTTTTATATATATATATATATATATAAAAAATACAGTAGTGCAAACAGAGGTAGTGCAATGCACCTTTGCCAGAGATGTCAGCCTCACCTGGATTTGGGGGATTTCTGCCAGTCCTCTGCAGAACCTGTCGGGCTGTGTCAGGTACGCATGGATGCCCACGTTCAGGTCTCTCCAGAGATGTTCGATGGGGTTCTGGCTGGGCCCTACGAAGACATTCACAGAGTTGTCCCCTAAGACACTCCTGCGTTCTCTTGGCTGTGTGCTTGGGTCTCTCTGTACTCTCTGTTCAGCCCCCCCAGTCCCTGCCGCTAGGCTTTATTTTTGGGCAAGTACTCTGGAAACTGTCGGCTGGTTGGTTTGCGTACAACGCACGGAGCGGTAGATCATCAGTGAGACATCTCACTGATGATCAGGAGGAATGAGGTCTGAATACTTCGGTCAATGCCATATTTCAGTTTTTTTCTTAATTAATCTGCAAAGAAAATCTAACCTGTTGTGGCTCTACATGCATACTTTGTTCCAAAAAGAACACACAGGCTTAGTTATTAAAGTAAGTCAATTTAGGCTTTGCCATTGTGGGATGTTGAGTGTGGAATACATTTCATGATTTTAGCAGATGGCTGCAACGCAACAAGAAGCGTGAGGGGGGTGTGGATACTTTCTGAATGCTCACCATTAATATACATCGAATAAAACCATTTCACGCAGAACAGTTTGATCCAATGGGAAACAGCGCTGCTCAGGAGAAATGGCTGATGGGGCAGGTTGAAGGTTGACGGGAGTATCTGAAGGTGTATTGTAGTTTGATTGGACCTTTTCATGTTCCCGGTGGTCTCAGGTAGTTTTCACATCTTTCACTCTTCCACTACTTTGTATTGTTTGGATGTGCAGGTTCACTGACCACACACTGTTGTAGAACTGAACTGTAGTCATCCCGCTGACTTTACTGTAGCATGTGTCCTTTTTAAGAAACTACTTCATTATTTTCATGAATCATAAATGATTGTTTCTGTGGTGTTTCATGCCTACCTACGAAAGAGATGTTGATTCACAATGTCTTGCGACGTCAGTCTGTATGAACTGTGCATTGTAGATTTAAAGCACAAGTTCACCCACAAAAGGACCGTTTGTATATCAGTTACACACCACGTGTCACCTTGAGTTCTTGAAGAAAACTATAAACAGAGTCTTGGATTATACTGACTGAGTTGTGAGAGACCTTGCAAACGGATGTTCTGATGTAGTTTTGCTGTTAAACGTGTTGCATTCAAAATCAGACTACTGGTGCAGAAATATTAGCAGCAAAATGTCATTCTGAGATTACCTAAAGGAAAAGTCAATATGCATTGAAATGTCCGCGGTAAGTGTTACATCATCAAACTGTATGAACCATGTATGTATCAACGTTTGTTTGCCAGAGATAATTTTCTTGAATAATCCAGAAACCAAGAGAAATCCCATCGGCCTTTTGTGGAGGGAACCAGTGTGAGGCTAACTTCCTGTCGGCCTGCATTAAAATACATCATCCCTGCAGCTCTCTATTGTCTCCACTTCCTGTAGCGCGCGCACACACACACACCAAGAAAAGTTGTTCATTTGTTGTATTATCACATTAACACTGAAAAAAACATTTCTGTCAGACTTTTTTTCAAATATTGTCCTCGGTTCTAAAAATTGACAAGAGAAGGGCAAATAAATAAGGAGAGGGGATCAGGAGGAAAAGCATCTGAAGAACAGTTTATAAAATGAGAGGAATGCCTCGCTGCTAACAAGGTGGCTACTTTTTACAGTGGGCACATGCATGTACTCTCTGGAACGGCTGCGTTGTTTGTTGCACTTTGCCAGCAGCAGGTTGAAGAGACTCATAAAGATGACTAGTATGACTAGTTGAGGGTGACGCTCATACTGACAGGGTTCAGTAAACAGATACATGACATCATAGGTCGGTCAACATTGCTGACTGTTGCAATTTGAGCGTGTCTGCACGTAGCTAATCCTGCTGAACATGCAAACATTCACAATCATATACATGACAGTGCATTAGCGGCTTAAAGGACTCCAGAGGAATATCACTTACTCTACCTTTAGTACAAACACAATGAAGTCACACTATTTACACGTTTGTGCCTCTCATCAGTCCTCGTGTGTGTTGGTGGGAAGGATCCTCCGACACTACAATATATTCTGTCCACTGCACCATGAAGCAGTTTGAGTTGTTCTTACCACGGTGCTCTTCTTGTCTCGTTTTGTACAACACAGGAAAAATATGAGCGTGTTATTGTGTATTAAATTAGAAAAATGAATAAGACAAACAAAACTGTTTTAAATAGTGTCATTTCCAGATGGGATATTGATTAAAGTTAAGAAAGAGTTTTTCTTCATTCGGCGGACTGAATCTTTTTCCTCCAGATGGTTTGAAGCATCTTTTAAATACCTTCAGAGGAAATGGATGGCTCTGATGTAAAGGTGACGGATGAGCGGCACAAACCCTCAGTGTGGCTGAGGAGCACTTCAGTGAACCTCCTCACCTCAGTCTGCATTCACACAGTCTACTGTATTCACAAGAGAATGTACACGACGGGCCACTCAACCCTAGGACAGATATAAGACAGGCAGGTAGGCTGTGAGTGACTCCAGAGAACAGAGCTAGGTATGATAGGACCAAGATAACCCAGAACCAAGTAGTATGGAGACTCCTGCATTTGGGACTATTTGCACTCAGATCTAGAATGACGGGCTATTTGTGTGCTTTTGCCCACAGCCAATCACCACAGCGTTCTTCCATTTGATACCACGTGTGATTGGCCAGCTACCGCAGCAGCTGCAACACACAGAGCTGGGATTGCCTGCTCACAGCTCTCAACATGGAGGTGGCTAGTTGGGGGTGTTAGCGGTAACCCCTGTATGAGTGTAGTGTAGAGGTTTGTCAACCTAAATGAGTCATTTAAAGACATCATCTCTGGTGTAATAACTTGTCATTACCAGCTGTGACAGCGTGTGGCTGCTGTTCTTTTCACCTTATAAGTGTGTGTGTGTGTGTGTGAGTCATCATGGTATAATGTAGTCCTGGAGACACTAGAGCAGGAACTACCACAGAGGAGGTCTTCAGTATATGTCTGTCTGTCAGGAAACTTTACAGATGTGTAGTCCATACGAGTAGAAAGGGCCTCCCCTACTTTACACCCATGTACCAATGAAGTCGGCATTGGTTAGTTGGCATTTGTCAGGATTGTTATGGACCGTATTAGAATTGATTAATAATAAAATGACGGGTTCATTTACTTTGAATGAATAGACTTATTATTTACAGTAATGTGAGTAGCTGTCTTGTTCCAACAAGAGAGGGAATATGTCTATGTATAATAAACTACTGAAACAAAATGACATTCAGAACTGATCTGGAAACAGATCAGAGACCATCTGTCCTCTTTACACATAATGAATGGAATAACATCCACTTTAACTTGCTTTTGAAGTTGTTCAGTGACCCGCTGCTGTCAGTGTACCGATGGCGCCCTGCTAGAAGCTGACAGTTTGGACTGCAGCCAACCCTAAAAACTTTTATATCGCCGATGGGGTCCGTTAGTGTCCGATGGGGTCCGTCAGTGTCCGCTGGGGTCCGTCAGTGTCCGCTGGGGTCCGTCAGTGTCCGATGGGGTCCGTCAGTGTCCGATGGGGTCCGTCAGTGTCCGCTGGGGTCCGTCAGTGTCCGCTGGGGTCCGTCAGTGTCCGCTGGGGTCCGTCAGTGTCCGATGGGGTCCGTCAGTGTCCGATGGGGTCCGTCAGTGTCCGCTGGGGTCCGTCAGTGTCCGATGGGGTCCGTCAGTGTCCGCTGGGGTCCGTCAGTGTCCGCTACCGCCCTCGGACAGGATGCGGCTGGGCTCGGTGAACCTGGCCGTGGCTATGTAGAAGAGGGCGGGGCCCGGCACGAGGGCCAACAGCGGCAGGTCCTGCTCCAGCTTGTCCAGTCTGGAGATTGAGACGATGCCGTACGCGTGGAGCAACCAATGGCTGAACAGGACGACCAGGCGCTTCTTCTTGGCAATCAGGTTCTTAAAAGACTGAGGGGACGGACAGACGGACGAGCGCATGCACACACACACACGCACAGGAAACATCTCAGAGTTAATCAAACTGGCAGAGCATATGCTAAATGTGCAGTGATGAAATGCTTCTCAAACATTGGACTGTTTCTAATGTCGTTGATGCAAAGACCATCTTCCCTTGCAATAACATTAAGACCAACAGCACCAAAGGAAGCAATCTCTTTGGCATCATTGGTTGAGTCAGTGAAATGAGAAATAGACTTGTACAGTTCTGTGTTTACTGTTTATTTATATGGATTTGTTTTGGAAAAATCAAATCAATTGCTTTTTCAGTCCACTAGATGGTGCTGAGTTGTTTTCTGGTGAGGTCAGCAAAGGTCCTGGGTCAGCGTGATTGGTAGGAAGTTGGTCAAAACAAAGAGACATCTGGCCTCACAACGGGGTTAAATCTGCCAACAGCAGCCGGCTCATGGGGAGAGTGCAGCGCATCACTGTCTCTGCCCTCGACGTCCACGCATCACAAGTTATACTGAGTTATATAACTCTAATATCCTACTTATATAAGTTATAGTTCATATGCTGAGTCCACACGTTTGCATTCAGTTCAGTTGGACTATGTAGTCATACAAACAGTTCAGTTTGTCAGGTTCATGCAACATTTATGACATTGTTGGTCAGTCTGTCTGCTTGACAATCATATTCTGCTGCAATAAAAATGATTGAAGTGAGATGAACAGACTGAAAACTTGATCTTATCAGATAAAACATGTTGACACAGTTTTCCTTTCGGGACATCATTTGAAGTGGAAAAAAGTAATAAATCGCAATATAGACCAATGTTATCGCAATACTCAGAATATCGCAGTATCGTGAAAGTATCGTGATATATCGAAGTATCGCGATAATATCGTATCGCGAGATCTCTGGCGATTCCCACCCCTAGTACCGGTAGTTTGACATCAAAGCCCTGTCTTTTTTCTCTTCTGTAAAACGGTTTAAAATGCACCGAGGGACGTTTACGGTAAATCATCCAATCAAATGAGAGCGCTCATATAAAAGCACGTTTGCAGATAGTAGTACTAGGGTTGTCACGATACCAAAATTATGACTTCGATACGATACCTGCCATAAGTATCACGATACCCGATACTTACGATACCAGAATTCGATACAATACCACGAATACGATACTGGTATATTTATCTGTAATAGTAATAGATAAAACATCTGTACGGTTACGGTTTACCAGCTTGTTCCTGCCCAGCTTTTTGAACACTGAACAAATGGCATTAATATTAATGTTTAACGTCTTCGCATCTTTTGAGCCTCTCTCATATTTCCGCTGGCTTTCAAACACAGCTGAAGGGAACTCTGTCTCTGTGTTGCTGCTGACTCTGCTGGCATCTGTCTGACTGTTTGTGGGAGTGGGTGGATAAACAATGCTTCATTTACTGCATAGTGAGTTTGATATTTTCACTTCATATTTTATCTTAATTCATGGAATAATTTTTCCTTCACTAAAAATTTAAATAATTAGCTGAAGATCCACCCTCAGGCTCCACCAGCATGGAGCCATTTTGCATCAATTGTGTTTCATTTAGTACACGTTTGTGTGCATTGTGACCTCATGATCACATCGGCTTGTTGTCAAACTAGGCTAAGGCTCCTCGTGTTAGCTGTCTATGGGTGAGCTTGGGGGTGTTCATGTTTATAATCACATTTGCTTACCCGTCGTTCTTTGAACTCTTTGAAAAGTTCGGGGTCTCTGTCTGAAAGGTGCTTTGCCGTGTTAGACGTGTTGCCTCCCTTTGTCTGTGTGGCTTTGAAACACGTTTCGCAGACGGGTCTCTGTATGTCAGTGGGGACCATACACGGACCTCCATTTCCGTTTTTTGGTTTCGCTTTTCCGTTTTTGGTTTGAAACGAAAAACGAGAATATCATGGTATTTCCTTATTGTGTTTTTTTTGATTGAACGGTAAAACAGACTATCAAAATGTACACGGACCTTGATGCATGTCTCCCCTGTGATCACTCGCTGTGAGTGCGCGCTGCCTGCTGCTGTGTGAGCGCTGGGCAGCCCCGCCCCCTTGCATGCCTGCAGGCAGCATGACAGGGAGCGGAACAGCGAGTGCGCTCTGATCGCGCTATTTTAATAAAGTATCCATACTAAAAATATGCACAATCGTATTGTTTTTAACGTACAGGTACCGCGGTACCTTTTTAGTATCGCTACACCGTGCAACATTAGAAGCTACAACGATCGCTATGGAGAGAGACTGATTCCTTTAGTTACAGTGAACGCAGTTCCCCTTTAAAAGCATATTTTATATATATACTTCCAAATTCTATTATTAATACAGAATAGAATCATGTTTTTTATTACACAATTCTAGGGTAAAATGTATTCAATTATTAAATAAATGAAATGAATTTGTAAAGAATGGATTTGGTCATTGTTATTGATATGTGCTGTGATTAAACAGCACATAGAATTACGGTCTATAATTACTGTGATGGTGCACATAAAGAAATAGCATATTCCAACATCAGATTCAAGACCTCATTGACCTTTAAGGTAAAGATGACTTCCTTCAAAGAACAAGTGAACAGTGAGAGTTGTTACCTGTATCTCAGAGGCAGACATGTAGACAGCCAGTGTGAGCAGAGACAGGACCAGTATGATGTAGGGGAACGCATAGTCTGAAAGAAACACAGCAGCACAGGTCAACCTACGAAGCCCAGCAAACGCTAGTTAAACTGGAAGTTGGTCCTATTCGCAAAACTCCTTCTCGAAGTAGGAAACATTAGCAGTTAGATGTGAAGTCGGTAGCACTCACAGAGCAGCCCTCCTCCCACGGCCTGCAGCACGGTGAGGATGGGGAAGAAGTACAGAGCAGCGTAGATGCTCCTGAAGCGATCCGACTTGCCCAGACCGCACGCTATCTTCTTCACCAACAGAGGACGCAGCATCATCATCAGCACCAGGCAGAATGCATAGTAGATCAACACTATGGTGTAGCTGAGGAGGAGAAAAACCAGTCAGTCAAAGTCACAAGAAACAGCAGGCGACATGCTGGACTCAGGAATAGCAGAAAAACAGTCCAATACTTAGATATTAATGTCACATACGGTAAAACTGTGGGCTTTTATTTGCTTCCATCACTGAACCCAACGGCCACAAATTTTTATTTATTTATGATACTATGTTGATCCCGGAAGGGGAAATTTGCATTTGACCCATCCCTGTATATAGGGAGCAGTGGGCTGCCCGGGGAGCCGTGAGGGGTTCAGTGTCACGTCCCAGTCAAGGATCGAACCGTTGACCCTGCGGTTACCAGACAACCCTCTTAACCCAGTGAGCCACAAAGCTGTTGCTCAACAAAGATGAGAAGTACCATCAAATAGTTTATTGAAACAAATATCCGGGAAGTTTTATTTTCCTTATTGCAAGATCTTTTTGAAAGGGAGTGACATATATTTAGAGCTGTTTTGAATAATGCCCCTGTTGTCAGTGCTCACAGCGGGTAGACGGCCTCCTGGGTGCAGTGCAGAGTGTTGATGTAGTCTGGACTCGGGTTGTACAGCATGGTGTACCAGTCCGACAGCATCTGGACTCGACACGACTGGATACTGAGCTTTCCCACCGGCTCTGTGACCAGCAAGGTGACCACGGCCGACACGCCGCACTCCAACATGGCTGTGATGTGCTGCAGCAGAGCACTGGAACTGAAACACAAGATCACACAACAGAAACACGGGTCAGTCTCTTTCATTTCCTTTTTCAATTTATATGACATTTCATGTGAAAACAAAATGGTGAAGACGCTGCATTCGCTGTGAGGCCACAGCCCTCTAAACTGACAGATCAAATCCTTCTCTTTATTATCATCAAGACGCCTAGTAGCCGAACCCTTTATGAAGAGTCCTGCTTGTACAGCAGTTACCTCAAGTGGTGGATTTACGCTATGGCTTTCAGGGGAAGCCATATTTTTTGGGGGTTCAATGAAAAGATAAACTATCAATACATTTGGACTCACTCGAAAGATAACGTACGGTGCTTAATAGAGATACAGGGATTGCCGTTATATCCACAGGCACGGATCGGGCCGTAAAAAAAAGAAAGATTCAGAATATTAGTGAATGGGTTGACAGAAATGACAGAAATGTGAATTAAAGTCTCTAAAAAGTGAACATGGCAGAGGGCAGAGCTGCTGCTGCTGTGCAGCTACATGTTGTCAGGAAAGTGAGAGACACAAAGCGCATTTGTGCACAAGAACACCAGCACAACTTCAGCGATTTCCCGTGTCAAGTTTATCTACAGCCAGGTCCAGCAGTATTTGGACTGTGACACAATTTTTCTAATTTTGCTTCGTTACACGACTCCAATGGATTTGAAAGGAAGCAGTCACTATATGGTTGAAGCTTTAATTCAATGGATAGAACAAAAATATCACATTAACCGTTTAGGAATTACAGCCATTTCTACACAGTCTCCACATTTTTGACAAACTGTTTCATGGCCAGATGTGTCCTGTTCTGTCACTAGTTCATGACAAGTGATGCAGAGAATAGGATTGAAAATGTTGAATGAACATTTGGTAGCTGGTCCATGGAACTCTCAGCATACGGACCAAAAAGGTGTCGATGCAAGTGAAGGAGAACACTATTAGGTTATAAACACTTAACAAACCATCAGTCAGACAGCAGAAACATTAGGATTGACCAAATCAACAGTTTAGCACAGTCTTAAAACAAAGGAACACACCGGCAAGCTCACCAACACCAAAAGGCCCAGAAGACATCTAAAGGAGATGATCACAGAATTCCTACCTTGGTGAAGAAAAGCCCTTCATAACATCTACTGAAGTCAAGAACACTCTGGAGGAGGTAGGCGTGTCATTGTTAAAGTCTACAATCAAGAGACGCCTTCATGAATCGACGTAAATACAGAGGGCTTACAGCAAGGTGCAAACCACTGGTTACACTGAAGAACAGGAAGGCCTGATTAGACTTTAATAGAAAACATCTGACAAAGCCAGTTCGGGAAAATAATCTTTGGACAGATGAAACCAAGATGAACTTGTACCAGAATGATGGAGGAGAGAAGTGTGGAGAAGGAAAGGAACGGCTCATGATCTGAAACAAACCCCATCATCTGTCTAACATGGTGGAGGCAGTGCTTTGGATGGGCATGTGTGGCTGCCAATGGAACGGGGTCACTGGTGTTCATTGGTGATGTCACAGCTGATAGAAGCAGCAGGATGAGTTCTGAGGTGTTTAAACTATCTGCTCAGATTCAGCCTAATGCTGCAAAACTGATTGGACGGCGCCTCACAGTGCAGATGGATAACGACCTAAAACATACTGTGAACACAACACAAGAGCTTCTTATGGCAAAGGAATGGAATATTCTTCAATGGCCAAGTCACTGACCTGATCTCAACCCAAGTGAGCAGGCTTTTCACTTTCTGAAGATAAAACTGAGGGCAGAAAGACCCACAACCAGCAGCAGCAGGAGGCTGCAGTGAAAGGCCTGGCAAAGCATCTCCAGGGAGGAAACTCACCATTTGGTGATCACTAAGGGAGCCAGACTTCAGGCAAATGATTTTCCTCCAAGTATTAAAAACA